>NW_026652276.1:55189730-55385788 GCF_009828535.3 Hylobates moloch | reverse complement strand
CTTGCTCAGTCGCCCAGGCAGGAGTGCAGTGGCGCGATCTCGGCTCACTGCAAGCTCCGCCTCCCAGGTTCACGCCATTTTCCTGCGTCAGCCTCTCAAGTCGCTGGGATTACAGACGCCCACCATCATGCCCGGCTTTTTTTTTTTTTTTTTTTTTTTTTGAGACAGAATCTAGCTCTCTTGCCTAGGCTGGAATGCAGTGGCGCGATCTGGGCTCACTACAAGCTCGGCCTCCTGGGTTCATTCCATTCTCCTGCCTCAGCCTCTGGAGTACCTGGGACTACAGGCACCCGCCACCACCACGCCTGGCTAATTTTTTTGTAGTTTTGAGAGGTGACATCGTGCTAGCACCCCTTGCTCGCTCTCGGCGCCTCCTCGGCCTCGGTGCCCACTCTGGCCGCGCTTGAGGAGCCCTTCAGCCCGCCGCTGCGCTGAGAGATCTCCTCTCTGTGCTGGCCAAGGCCAGAGCCGGCTACCTCTGCCTGAGAGGTGTGGAGGGAGAGGCGCCGGCCGGAACTGGGGCTGCGCGCGGTGCTCGCGGGCCAGAGCGAGTTCCAGGTGGGTGCGGACTCGGCGGGCCCCGCACTCAGAGCGGCGCGCCAGGCAGTGAGGGGCTTAGCACCTGGGCCAGCAGCTGGGGAGGGTGCGCTGGGTCCCCCAGCACTGCCGGCCTGCCCGTGCCCCACTTGAATTCTCGCGGGGCCTCAGCCACCTCCCCACAGTGGAGGGCTTGGGACCTGCAGCCAGCCATGCCGGAGCCCCGCACCCCCGCCCTGGGCTGCTGCGTGGCCGCCCCCTGCTCGGCGGCGCCTGGTCCTGTCGGCCGCCAAGGGCTGAGGAGTTCCGGCGAAAGGTGCCGCGGGACTGGCGGGCAGCTCTGCCAGCGGCCCTAGCCAGGATCCACTAGGCGAAGCCAGCTGGGTTCCTGAGTGGAGTGGGGACTTGGAGAACTTTTATGTCTAGCTGGAGGATTGTAAATGCACCAATCAGCACTCTGTGTCTAGCTCGGGGTTCGTGGATGCACCAATCAGCACTCTGTGTCTAGCTAAAGGTTTGTAAACGCAGCAATCAGTGCTCTGTGTCTAGCTAATCTAGTGGGGACTTGGAGAACTTTTATGTCTAGTGGAAGGATTGTATGTGCACCAGTCAGCACTCTGTGTCTATCTCAAGGTTTGTAAACGCACCAATCAGTGCTCTGTGTCTAGCTAATCTAGTGGGGACTTGGAGAACTTTTATGTCTAGCTAAAAGATTGTAAATGCACCCATCAGCACTCTGTGCCTAGCTCAAGGTTTGTAAGCGCACCAATCAGCACCCTGTCAAAATGGACCAATCAGCTCTCCGTAAAATGGGCCAATCGGCTCTCCGTAAAATGGACCAATCAGCAGGATGTGGGTGGGGCCAGATAAGGGAATAAAGGCAGGCTGCCTGAGCCAGCAGTGGCAACCTGCTGGGATCCCCTTCTAGGCTGTGGTGTGTTTGTTCTTTCCCTCTTTGCAATATGTCTTGCTGCTTTGAGTCCCACTTTTTGGGCTCACACTGCCTTTGTGAGCTGTAACACTCACCACAAAGGTCTGCAGCTTGACTCCTGAGGCCAGCGAGACCATGAACCCACCAGGAAGAATGAACAACTCCGGGCAGGAGGAAAGAACAACTCCAGACGTGCTGCCTTAAGAGCTGTAACACCACAAAGGCGTGCAGCTTCACTCCTGAAGCCAGCGAGACCACGAACCCCACCAGAAGGAAGAAACTCCGAACACATCCGAACATCAGAAGGAACAAACTCCGGACACACCATCTTTAAGAACTGTAACACTCATCACGAGGGTCCGCAGCTTCGTTCTTGAAGTCAGTGAGACCAAGAACCCACCAATTTTGGACACAGTTTTAGTAGAGATGGGGTTTCACCGTGTTAGCCAGGATGGTCTTGATCTCCTGACCTCATGATCTGCCCGTCTTGGCCTCCCTTAGTGCTGGGATTACAGGTATGAGCCGCTGTACCCAGCCAATTTTTGTTTTTTTAGTAGAGATGGGGTTTCACCATGTTGGCCAGGATGGTCCCTATCTCTTGACCCTAGTGATCTGCCTGCCTCGCCTCCCAAAGTGCTGGGAGTACAGGCGTGTACCACCATGCCTGGATAATTTTTTTATTTTTAGTAGAGACGGAGTTTCACCATGTTGGCCAGGCTGGCCTGAAACTCCTGGCCTTAGGTAATAATCCACCCACCTTGGCCTCCCAATGTACTGGGCTTAGAGGTGAGCCACTGTGCCCAGCCTCCAGGCTTTTAATGACAAATACAACTGGCATAAATGGGTGTTTAGAATGAACGTGGCTGAGTCTTAGGCAGCATGCTGTTGAATTTTTCAGAACACAGATATACAGATTATCCAAGATACCTGTCAGCCACTGGTGTTTTATAGGAGAGTGGAGAACGTTAATTTGGCCACTTAGGTAGTGGAGTTAGGAGAGTGTCTGCCCTGTCCACTGTGTGGAAGTTGAATTCGTTATCCACTCCCCTGTGGCTGGACATTCCAGTGGTTTTCAGTTCAGTCTTCTCAAATGTGCACTATCACGATCCTTAGGATGAATTTCTGGAGGTGTAATTGTGCTATGTATGTACATAGATGTACATGCCCCCACATGTACTTTGTCTTTGAGACAAACTGCCAGATAACTAAAAAGTGTGTGCCAGATTTCATCAGATGGTAGGACAGTGTCCATTTTCATGTTCTCTTTTCAAAACTGAAAATGGTGACAGGTTAAATGTGGTGGTTCACGTCTATAATCCCTGCAGTTTGGGAGGCTGAGGCAGAAGGATCGCCTGAGGCCAGGAGTTTGAAGCTAGCTGGGCAGCATAGGGAGACCCACATCTCTGCAAAAATTGAAAAAAATATATTAGCTAGGCATTCTGGCACACACCTGTATGTAGTCCCAGCTACTCTGGAGGCTGAGGTGAGAGGATTGCTTTACCTCAGGAGTTTGAAGCTGCAGTGAGTCATGACCACACCACTGTATTACACCCTGGGTGACAGCAAGACCTTGTCTAAAAAAATTTTTTTAAATAAAAAAACAAATAATTTTGTGACAATAAATCTACAAAACGTGCTCAGTTTGATAGGTGAAATTTTAAATTGCATCATTAGTTTGTATTTTTGATATACAAATGCATATTTTTTTTTGAAACATTTTCCATCTTTGTGATCTGATGAACATAACCTGTGTTCACTTTTCATTTCAGGTGTTTACCTGTTTCCTGTTGGTTTGCATTCGCTCTTTATTTATTTATTTTTATTTATTTATTTTTTATAGGGTCTCTATTGCCCAGGCTGGAGTGCAGTGGTGCAGTCTTGGCTCACTGCAACCTCTGTCTCCTGGGTGCAAGTGATTCTTCTGCCTCAGCCTCCCAAGTTGCTGGAATTACAGGTGTGTGCCTCAACACTTGGCTAATTTTTGTATTTTCAGTAGAGACAGGGTTTCACCATGTTGGCCATGCTGGTCTGAAACTCCTGACGTCAGGTAATCCACCCGCCTTGGCCTTCCAAAGTGTTAGGATTAGAGCGTGAGCCACAGCGCCTGGTCCCACTCTTTATTAATTATGTATAATAAACCTTAGTCCATCACTGACAGCAAAATGTTCACATTATGTTTGCTTTTTTTCATTGAGCAACATTGGAACTGTCATTCATTTTAATATAAGCCTAAAGAGGACACAGCTTGGATTTTAACATTTAATACACATAATTTTGGGGTAGTTCAAATGTTTCTTTATTTGGTTAATTTGTACATATTTGTTCATGTTTATTCAATGTGATCATCAAGATTCTTTGAGGCCCCCGTTTAAAACAGTAATTTGTATATTCTTGGAACTTCTCAGGTAAAGGATTATAGCATTGCATAAGTTGTAGCACATCAGATCTTTGCAGCTATTGCATAATAGGTTATGTCCTCTGATTAAAAGTAACAATGACTTGGAGTGTTTTATATGGCTCTCTTTTTTTGGACAGGTGTTTCTTTGCCTTTCAGAAATATAAGGGTTTGAATTAAAATATTTTATGCCACCTGTGTTGCTGGAACCTAAATCATATTTGTAGGGAAGAAGGATGAAGAGGGAGATATTTATGGTGAGTGTTCAACCTCTGAATTTGTCTTCATGGCTGACTTTGGGGATCAGTCATAAAATCATACCTGTCTTCAGTCTGGTGTAACTTTTAAAATGATTGAGATATTTATTAGCCCAGTTATTTATTCTTGGATGTTATTATCATTTTAGAGCTTTCTTTGAAAATCTGTCTTTTGTTAATTGAGACATCTTGTTTGAAACAATGTGCAGCATAACAGAGAAATCATTTGAGTGACATTTATTATATGTGGTCCATGATCCTTGAAAGTCTACTTTGTCTATGTTTTTTGAGCACTCCTTACCTTGGGCCCCTATTTTTGCTAACTTGGGGTTTAGGCTGAAAGGCTAAAGGTGAGGAGATTGTGTGTTCCTTTATTGGGGCCTAAGTTTGCCACATGGAGCATTTCATAGATTGTCATAGGCTCCCACTGCAGAATAAATGGTGATGGCCCACCGTAGCAGGGCTACCCATCCTCGGTCCCGTGGTCAGACACCACCCATCTGGGAAGGATTGTTGTCTTGCATTGACTCCAGACTATGGGCTTCAGGAAGCCCCTGGAGGACAGATGTGTAGGAAGGATGGGGGGTCACTCTGTCAAAGTGCGTATCCTTGAGTGACTTAGTTTTTGTTCAAATGGAAATTTAAATTCTTTCTGAAAGGAAAAAAATTACACAGAAGATATGTTATTATAGTGTGTTGCTATCATTAAATTTATCTAACGAAATAAATAGACTAAATAAACAGAGACTGTCTCTCCCTCTGATGGGGATGTGTTGATAGTGTTCTCAGGAGAGGACTGTGTGGAAAACTTGCCTCTGAGGCCCCCAGGCCTAAGGTCCTCCATCCTCCCATGGAGGCTGTTTGCTGTTGCGCTGGAGGAATGATTTTCCTCTTAGGACAATCATGGCTTGTAGCAGAGCAGGAGACTGCATTGGTCAGGGGATTCCAGGTGGATCTACATGGCTAGGTTTAAGTCACAGCTCTGCCAATTGTCAAGGCTGTGATACTAGGCAAATACTTCTCCTGAGCCTCAGTTTATTCTGTAAAATGAGGGTGACAGGCCAGATGTGGTGGCTCATTCCTGTAATCCCAGCACTTTGGGAGGCCAAGGTGGGCAGATCACTTGAACCTAGGAGATTGAGACCAGGCTGGGGAACATGGCGAAACTCTGTCTCTACAAAAATTACAAAATTACCAGGCATGGTGGCACATACCTATAGTCCCAGTTACTTGGTGGGAGGATCGCTTGAGCCTAGGAGGCGGAGGTTGTAGTGAGTTGAGGTCATGCTGCTGCACTCCAGCCTAGGCGACAGAGCCAGACCCTGGCTTAAATTAAAAAAAAAAAAAAAAAAAAGAAAATAAAAGAGTGCCAGGCATACCCTTCTTACAGGGAAGTGAGAGGTAAAGGAGAAAATGCAGCAGTCTCTGGCTGAACTTGGACAGATTCAAAAGAGGGAAATACAAGGTTTTGAAGAAATTAGGAGCTCAGAACAGGGCTGATCAGAACTCTAGGAGAGGCCAGGCACAGTGGCTCACGCCTGTAATGCCAGCACTTTGGGAGGCTGAGGCAGGTGAATCACCTGAGGTCGGGAGTTCTAGACCAGACAGGACAATATGGCGAAACCTCATCTCTACTAAAAATACAAAAAATTAGCCAGTCGTGGTGGTACATGCCTATAATCGCAGCTACTCAGGAGGCTGAGGCAGGAGAATCACTTGAACCCGGGAGGCAGAGGCTGCAGTGAGCCAAGATCCTGCCATTGCACTACAGCCTGGGCAACAAGAGGGAAACTGTCTCAAAACAAAAACAAACAAAAAACTCTGAGAGAGACCTCCATTCAAGAGTATGGTCCAAGGCATTGGGTGCCTGTTGTGAGGGCTCAGAGCTCAGGAGTAAAGCAGCCCAGGCTATCAGCTGGGGTGGAGGGATAACCTGTGGCCCACTTTTGCTTGGTCTTTGTGCAGAAGAGTCTGCATCTCAGGTCCATCCCTGTCACCTCCAGCTTGCCCTGAGTACAACTTAGAACCATTGTGTGGATGGTGGGCAGCAGGAATTGTCCTGGACAGGCCCCTCCCTGGTTTGGTCAGTCCTGCTTGAATGCGGTCTTTGCGAGGAATCTTTTCAGAGGCTTTCATGTCTAGAAGGTTGGCCAACAGGTGGAGATGAATGCAGCAGTTACTTTGGTTAAGAAAAGTGGCGAAAAACTATAATGCAGCCCATTGCATTCTGGGTTAGCCTCTCATACTTATAAAGAATGCAAAACCCTGTCCTATTGGAAGCGACTTGCTGGCAGAAGAATTCCTCCCTGGCCCCAAGTTTCCTCTGGTTACTGCTTTGCTATGTTGTCTTTCTGTCCCTCCACTGCCTGGCAGCTTGGAAGAAGCCAGTATGTTCCTACAGCTCTAACCCAGAGCAAATCTTCTCTGAAAACGCCAGGAAGTTGAACACGAGCAAGAATTTTAAAATCATTTTGGAACTGTGAAAATTGAGATATGAATTGGCCTGTTCTTGTCTTACCTAACTAAAACAGAGAGGCCAAAAGTAAAATGCACTAGGGTACATAACATTGTTCCAAGAATGTAATTCTCCGTGAGGCTGGCTGCTGAAACTGTGGGCTGTCACCTGAAACCAGTTTTATCTAATGGCTGCAGAAACCTGCTATGATTCTAAGAATAGTTTCACCCATTGCTGGCAGTGAACAGTCAAAACCTGCCAGCTCCCCACATTCTTACTAGTGCCAATGAATTTTTTCAAAGAGCAATACAACTTTTTTTTTTTTGAGACAGGGTCTCACTCTGTCACTCAGGCTGGAGTACAGTGCGTGGTCACAGCTCACTGCAGTCTCGACCTTCCAGGCCCAACCAATCCTCCTGCCTGAGCCTCCCAAGCACACCACCATACCTGGCTATTTTTATTTTTATTTTTCATTTTTTTGTGAAGACAGAGTCTCCCTGTGTTGACCAAGCTAGTCACAAA
The DNA here is from genome assembly GCF_009828535.3 of Hylobates moloch. Lineage (NCBI taxonomy): Eukaryota > Metazoa > Chordata > Mammalia > Primates > Hylobatidae > Hylobates > Hylobates moloch. Next base: position 55,378,691 of record NW_026652276.1, on the reverse strand, counting down.
CTGCTTGACTCAAGGGATCTTTCCACCTCGGCCTCCCAAAGTGCTAGGATTACAGGCAAGAGCCATGTTGCCTGGCCCAACATTAAAAAAACAATAAAACCTCTAACCTTTTCTTTGTTCTTCAGACATAGACCATCCAGTCTGTGCATATGCTTTGAATTGTAATTCTTTCCAAGTAAAACATTTTTCGAGGTGCGGTTGCTCATATCTGTAATCCCAGCACTTTGGGAGGCCAAGGTGGGAGGATGGCTTGAAATCAGGAGTTCCAGACTAGCCTGGATAACGTAGCGAGACCTCATCTCTACAAAAACTAAAAAATTAATTGTATGTGATAGCACACAGCTGTAGTCCCAGCTACTCAGGAGGCTGAGGTGGGAGGATTGTTTGAGCCCAGGAGTTTGAGGCTACAGTGAGGTGTGATCACAGCACTGCACTCTAGCCTGGGCAACAGAGCCAGACCCTGTTTCAAAAACAAAAAATAAAGAAACAACAACAACAAAAATTTTAATCTCAGAGATTTTTCTCTATATTTTATTTGACTTCAACAGAACTATGTCATGTTGTCTTTTTTTCCAGGCAGTTTTGCATTTGTGCCTTTTGTAGAAGAAAGCATCATTCATGGTTTTTCTGGCAGGATGGAAGACGTTAAAGTAAACAATTGAGAGAAAATCAGTCTGATGATGGGTTAGAGCAGAGACTGTGGGCTCCCTCAGTGACTCTGCAGGTAGAGTGGAACTCCCAGCAGAAAGAGATGTTGCATCCTACACAAGAGGCCCACAGCCTCCCCTTGCCACCTGAACATGAGGCAGGCGGTGCCAGCAGCGTGACCCTCTGGAGTAGGGTGGCGGATCAGTGTCAATGATTCAGCATTTGGTTGACATTCAGGCACAGCTTGGTGGGAGGAATTGGATGAAAATGCTACTCTGGAGTTGAGTATGTGGAAGAGATAGGCTGCTGATGCTGTGCTACAAGGCTGAGGGAACCAGGAGGAACCATAGAATCACAGCCTTCCATAGGGGTGAGGCTGAGAGGGTCTAATCCATCTAAGGTGAAACAAGCTGAAGAACGTAGCATAGGCTGGCTGTTTGAATCGTAATCATGCTCATTTTGGAGGAGAGTAGAAAACAGCCATGACTATTTGGGATGTGCATGACTTTTCACTTCATACTGGCGATGGGCCCACTCTGCTGTCCTTGATCTGGGGTCTCCCCTGCTCTACCTCACCAGAATTTCAGAAACCCACGCTGGGTCTCCTCCTGGCCATTCTAGCACCATTCAAAAGTAATCCCCCCACCTTCCTGATCCTCCACACCTGTTACTCCCCTTTTCCCTCTAGACAAAAAGTCTCATTTTTTTAACTATATCTCCCACTTCTTCAATTTCAGTTCTCTCCACTAACAAAGTTGCATTGTTTGTAAATGTATCTCCCAGCTCTTCAACTTCCCCTCAGTTACTGGCCGGTGCTCCTTGTTCCTTTCCTTTGTCATTCCTCTTGTGAGGGAAGATCAGCATTCTGTTTGCATTTGGACATTTTCTCCCCACCTTCTGAGCTTTCCATCTCGACCCACTGTGTCAGTGGGGGCATTGACTGTTGCCACCATCTTGGTTGCTTTTCTGTGTGACCCTCAGGTCCATGGCTTCTCCCTCATCTGTCCCTCACCGTTACCCCGACTCCCAACTCATTTTGTTACGGTTGCGACTCTGTCTCCTGTTTCAGAAAATGAATTTACCTTGTTGCTTTATCCAATTGTGAAAATACAGGGGTGATTTAAAAATTCACGTAGTGCAGAAAGACGTCAAAAAGAAGTAAACGGTTGTCTGAAATCATAGGCAAGGTGGCTGAACTCAACATTTTGGTGATTGAGAGGATAACATTCCAGGTGTGTGATGAAATTCTCACATAGATTACACAATTTTACATATAAATTAATTATCTTTTCTGCTATTTTACTCAACAATTTGTCCTGGGTTTTTACGTCAGTAAATATAAACACGTAATTTTAAAAGCTTTTGTGTCAGGAGTTTGAGACCAGCCTGGCCAACATGGTGAAACCCCTTCTCTACTAAAAATACAAAAATTAGCTGGGTGCGGTGGTGGGTGCCTGTAATCCCAGCTACTTGGGAGGCTGAGGCAGGAGAATCAGTTGAACCGGGGAGATGGAGGTTGCAGTGAGCTGAAATTGTGCCACTGCACCTCAGCCTGGGCGAAAGAGTGAGACTCCATCCCTAATTTAAAACAACAACAACAGAAAGGCTGAGCGTGGAGGCTCACACCTTTAATTCTAGCACTTTGGGAGGCCGAGATAGGTGGATCATCTGAGGTCAGGAGCTCAAGACCAGCCTGGCCAAAATGGTGAAACCCTGCCTCTACTAAAAATACAAAAAGTTAACCAGGCATGGTGTTACATGCCTGTAATTCCAGCTACTTGGGAGGCTGAGGCAGAAGAATCACTTGAACCCGGGAGGCAGAGGTTGCAGTGAGCTGAGATGGCACCACTGTACTCCAGCCTGGGTGACAGAACAAGACTCTGTCTGGGTGGGTGAGGTGGGGGTGTGGAGAAGCTTTTGTGGTACAGTTCAGAGGAACACAAAAGAAGAGAGACTGTGCTAATGCCCTTCATCCCTGTTGCTGTCTTAGATAGCTGTCTGTGCCTGGCCAGGGTAATCATTTCACTAAATAGTCATTAAATATTCTAGTTTGTATCTTTCAAAGAGAACTTTATTTATTTATTTTTGAGACAGAGTCTTGCTCTGTCACCCAGGCTGGAGTGCAATGGCAAGATCTTAGCTTACTGCAAACTCTGCCTCCCCAGCTCAAGCAATTCTCCTGCCTCAGCCTCCTAAGTAGCTGGGATTACAGGCACCCACCACCACGCCCAACTATTTTTTTGTATTTTTAGTAGAGACAGGGTTTTGCCATGTTGGTCAGGCTGGTCTCGATCTCCTGACCTCAGGTGACCCACCCACCTCGGCCTCCCAAAGTGCTGGGATTACAGGCATGAGCCACCACACCCGGCCTCAAAGAGAACTTTTAAAAAAATACCCCAAATAGTTAACAATAATTCATTATTATTGTCACATAGGCAGTGTTCGGAGTCCCCCCACTGTCTCAAAGTTGGAAAAGTTTGTTTGTATCAGGGTCTAGATTATTTTTTAATGGCTGTGTGGGTATGCTATTTGGATGTACCCTCAGTTAATCCATCCTATTGATGGACTGTGAACTGAATGTCATTTACATGATGAAACCCTGTCCTCCGAGGTGGGGCCTTTGGGAGGTGATTAGGGATGGATAAGGCCCTGAGGGCGGAGCCGCCACAATGAGATAAATTCTATTAACAGAGGCCCCAATATGAGCTTGTTCTCTTTCCACCTTGTGAGGATGTAGCAAGGAGCCAGCCTCAGCAACCAGAAAGTGTGCCCTGATCATTGACTTCTATCCTCCAGGACCGTGAAAAAAATCTGTTGTTTGCAAGGCACCATGGCTTTGGAGCTTTGGTACAGCAGCCCGAAGAGACATCTAGGTTGTTTGCAATGGTTTGTCTTTATTTAACCGTATCTGTGATGAATATACTAGAATTGGTTTTGGCTCTTATTTCCTCAGGCTGAACCTCCAGCTGGAGTTGCCCTAAAATTGTTGGCAGAGGAATTCCCACATGGGAGTGCCCCAGTCCCTATGGAAATGGGACTTGCTGAGACTCCAAAGAAGGAAGCACCAAGCTCCAGGGTGATTGGTTCAAAGTGTTCATTAGGGGAACTTACTGGGTGCTGTAGCATATGCCCAGATAGATACCCAGAGAAAAGGATGTTCTGCTTAGGTATTTCCCTGTCAAGGGTGTCACAGTATGGAGTTTATAGGAAAGGTTCAGGAATTTGGCTCAGGGCCGGCGCCAGTTTCTTTCCACATTTTGGGTAACAATCCAAACATCTTTGTTAGTGCCTGGGAATATTCACGGCCCCAGCTTGGGTTCAACCTTGTGAGAGAAATGCAGCTGCCCAGCTCACAGAGCAGTCAAAGCACCTGGTGTTTCTTGGTCAGGACAGGAGATAAAGGGGGAGAACTGGGGGACCTCACAGCTCCTCTTGCCAGGTTCTCAGAGGTGGAGTTACAGGGTCACGGAGGAAGAACCGGGAGGGTTGGGCACCAGCCTAGCACCAGAGCCAGGTTTGTCTCTGCTCACATCTCTGCCAGTCTAGCGGTGGAGGTTTTTCTTTTCATTTCTCTCAGTATAAATGGGATGGAATGCAGTGGCTTATGTTTTCACAGCTTAGCGTCTTTCGTGTATTTTCCCAGGAGGAGTTTGTGCTTTAATTGACTTAACAGTTCTTATCCAAAGCACGGTCTGACTATCCATTTGGGTAAAGTTTTTTTTTAGTTTTAAAAATAATGATACTCAGGAAAGTTTTAACATTTTGTAAATTTTGACCTTGCATATAAGTTTATAGGTTATTATATATATTTTTAAGTGCTATTATCAGTGAGTTTTTCCCCATTGTATTTTTGCATTTGGTTATTATTGCTTTTATGGGTATTTGTCTATTTTTCTCGAGGATTCTTTTTTTTTCTTTTTTTCGTTTTTTTGAGACAGAGTTTTGCTGTTGTTGCCCAGGCTGGAGTGCAATGGCGTGATCTAAGCTCTCTGCAGCCTCCGCCTCCCAGGTTCAAGCGGTTCTCCTGCCTCAGCCTCCTGTGTAGCTGGGTTTACCGGCATGTGCCACCATGCCTGGTTAATTTTGTATTTTTACTAGAGATGGGTTTTCTTCATGTTGATCAGGCTGGTCTCAAACTCCTGACCTCAGGTGTTCTGCCCACCTCAGCCTCCCAAATTGCTGGGATTACAGGCGTGAGCCACCGCGCCCTGCCCTCAAGGGTTCTTATGACTGAAAAAACCTGAATGTGAATGATCACATACTATAGAATGCACAGCTATTAAGTATAGAGCTGAGTGATTTTTAAAAACCTTGCACACTTGTGTCACCACCACCCAGGTGACGCTACAAGCCATACAAGATCCTCCCGGGCAGTGCCCTGCCTCTTGGGGGGTTCGCTTCTCATGCTCAATGTCAAGCCTATGAGAAGTCAACTATGCTTCCAACAGCAATACCTTGTTCCCTGAATGTACCTCCTTTATCCATTCTTCTGCTGTTAAAGGAGTTTGATTATATCCCATTTTTGGCAATGACAACAAACTAGTTTTGAACATCTTGCCACAGGCTTTGGTGTACATCTGTGTGTGCTCCTGTTGAGTATTTAAACAGGGCAGCACAGCGGGGTGGTAGGGCAAGTGGTGAGCCCATGGGGTCTCCCTCGCATGCCCAACACTTTTTCAGAGTATGCAGCACGTGGGAGCCTTTTCCTATTCCTTGCTTACCAGCATGTGGTGTCACTGCACAACAGCTTTTAGCTGTTTTGTTTGGTGTGCGTTGGTTAGCACTGGGGTTTCGATTTGCATTTCGTGGTAATTAAGCATGTTGAGCACTTTTTCTTGTGCTTACTTGCTTTCAAATGACCTTTATTGTCAGATGCCTGTCACAGTCTCTTGTTCACTTCAAAGAATGGGTTGTTTGGCTGGGCACGGTGACTCACGCCTGTAATCCCAGCACTTTGGGAAACTGAGATGGGATGATAGCTTGAGGCCAGGAGTTCACAACCAGCCTAGGCAACACAGCAAAGACCCCATATTGTCGATAGCCTGGGCAACAGATGCTATCTCTTAAAAAAGCAGGGGGCTGTTTTTCTTTGTATGGTGATTTGTAGGGCTTCTTTGTCTATTTTCAACATAATCCTGGGTCATGTCTATGTATTTCAAGTATGTCCTCCCTGTCTCTGGCTTGCTTTTAATAAAATATTTTTTGAGACAGAGTCTTGCTCTGTTGCCATGCTAGAGTGGAGTGGCACAATCTCAGCTCACTGCAACTTCCACCTCCCAGGTTCAAGCGATTCTACTGCCCCAGCCTCCTGAGTAGCTGGGACTACAGGCACGTGCCACCACGCCAGCTAATTTTTTTTTTTTTTTTTTTTTAGTGGAGACAGGGTTTCACCATGTTGGCCAGGATGGTCTCGATCTCTTGACCTCATGATCCACCTGTCTCGGCCTCCCAAAGTGCTGGGATTACAGGCATGAGCCACCGCGCCAGGACTGCTTTTACAAATTTTTTAAGGGTTTATTTTGATGAAGAGGTTATTGATTGATTGTTCTGCCTATTTCTATTGAAATATTGGTTCTTTGCTAGTCTCTTTTTCCTTCTTCCATTCAAATTACACATTTGTTAGGGCTTTTTACAGCATTCTGTGTGCCTTAGTTTTTTGTTTTTGTTTTTGTTTATTTTTTTGAGGCAGAGTCTTGTTCTGTCGCCCAGGCTGGAGTGCAGCGTCATGATCGTGGCTCGCTGCAATCTCTGCCTCCCGGGTTCAAGCAATTCTCCTGCTTCATTTCCCGAGTAGCTGGGATTACAGGCGCCCACCACCATGCCTGGCTAATTTTAGTACTTTTTAGTAGAGACAGGGTTTCACCATGTTGGCCAGGCTGGTCTTGAACTCCTGACCTCAGGTGATCCGCCCACCTCAGCCTCCCAAAGTGCTGGAATTACAGGCATGAGCCACTGCGCCTGGCCTAAAAAATTATTTTTAGAGAGACTGCATCTCATTCTCTAGGCTAATCTTGAACTCCTGAAACCTGGATATTTTCTCTAGCTTTGTCTCATGTACAGCAGGTCCTCAACTTCATTTTGTTATAACACTGATGAGAAAACAAATCAGCTGTTGACCAGGGCCACGGCCACCCTCTGGGTTTTGTTTGCATGTTCTTCTCCTGTCTGCAAGTTTTCTTCTGGTACTCAGGTTTCCTCCCACATCCTAAGCTGTACCCATCAGGTGAATTGGTGGGTCTCTGGTCGCAGTCTCGGTGAGGGTGGGCATATGTGACAGCTCCCTGCTATGGGATGGCATCTTGGCCAGGATCGGTTTGTGCCTTGTGCCATGAGCCGCTGGGATAGGCTCTGGCTACCCGAGACCCTGAAGTGGAATAAGCAGGTTGGAATTATCATCCAGTAAAAATTCCTAAAACATAAGATAATTAATTATACAAATGCATGACAATAAACAATGTGGTCTGAAAGCATCCAGTCACCATATTTGTGATCGTGACTGCATGGTGTGGTAGGAGGTGCTCCCTCCAATTGTGGCTTTGCAAACATTTATTTTATTTTTATTTTTATTATTTTATTTTATTGTTTTTGAGATGGAGTCTCTCTTTGTAGCCCAGGCTGGAGTGCAGTGGCATGATCTCGGCTTACTGCAGCCTCTACTTCCTGGGTTCAAGCAATTCTCCTGTCTCAGCCTCATGAGTAGCTGGGACTACAGTCACGTGCCACCATGCCTGGCTAATTTTTGTATTTTTAGTAGAGATAGAATTTCACCATATTGGTGATCCACCCACCTTGGCCTCCCAAAGTGCTGGGATTACAGGCATGAGCCACCATGCCCAGCCTATTCTTGATTTATCCTACCACCACTACAATCGCCATCACATACTCATTCACCAAAAATTCGGTAATTGCCTTTTTTTATTAATCTTCAGTGGATATATAGCTCACATTTATTTTAATGTATAATGTTAGAAATGTTTTTAATCTTTCTTTAGAAGTTTGGTGATGTTTTTGTGACTAGAAATATGCTGGAGGAATTTAACTCTGGTTTATATTAATTAGCCTATGGTAAGATTCCTTTTGTTATTTGTAGATTTGCTTAAAGACACAGTTTCTATTAAGTGAGGATTTACTGTACAGTTAATGTATTTCTTTTTTGCTCTGGAACTTCCTTTTGATGTCTTTTATGGCTTTTAGTTCATTTGCTGAAATTCTCAACCTTAAGCTTTAATATCTTGGACGTATTAATGATAGATTTTTTAGGGTTTACTCCTGGTGGTTTCGTTATCCTGATCATTGTGTATCTGTTTCTGTGGTTGTGCTTTTTGGTCATGACTTTTCCTTTCTGTCTGCTTGGGTATTTTTTCATTGCTTATTGAATATTTTATTTTATTTTATTTGAGACAGAGTCTCACTCTGTCACCCAGGCTAGAGTGCAGTGGCGCGATCTTGGCTCAGTGCAACCTCTGCCTCCCTGGTTCAAGCGATTCTCCTGCCTCAGCCTCCCCAGTAGCTGGGATTAGATGCGCCCGCCACCACACCTGGCTTATTTTTGTATTTTTAGTAGAGATGGGGTTTCACCATATTGGCCAAGCTGGTCACGAACAGGTCTTACTTTTAAGTATTCAATCTATTTGATTTCATTTTTGTGTATAGTGTGTGATAAAGGTCTGATTTCATTCTGCATGTGGATGTCGAGTTTTCCCAACACCACTTTTGAAGAGACTGTCCTTTCCCCATTGTGTGCTTTTGGCACCTTTATCTAAAATTAGATAGCTTTAAATGTATGATTTCATTTCTGGGACATCGATTCTGTTCCTTTGGTCTATGTGGGGACCCACCTCTGACCTCACCTAGTTCCTGGCAGAATTCGGTCTCTACTGGGCTTATGGCTGGAGTCTCCCTCAGTTCCTTGCCACGTGGGTGCCCCTGATAGGGTGGCCCACATCATGGTAGCTGGCTTCCTCAGATAATGTGAGCATACACCAGTAAGACGGAAGTTACTGTATGCCTCTTGAGACCTGATCTCACTTTTGCCAGACTCCGATAGTTAGAAGCAGGTCAGTAGATCAGCCCACCAGTAGATCAGCCCTCACAAAGGGAGGGCTTTAGATGAGGCCATGAATTCCTGACAGCAGGATGGTTGGGCCATCCCACAGGTCTGCACACCTTACCTGTGGGAGTGAGATTTCTTTCAGACCTGCTTTCCTCAGTGCCAAGGGAGCTACTGGCCACTCTAGGCTGGGGTTCTCACAGCTGAACCCCAGGGCAAACCTCCCCTTCAAGAGCCTCATGTTGGAACTGTCTGAATCCATAGGCAAATAGAAGAAAGATGCCTCTTGTCTGTGGGCTGTACTCATTCTGGAGTCTGAGGGAGTGTCTAAGTGCCTATGTGGGCGCTGCAAGAATGGGTTAAGCAGAGACAGTTCTCACAAGGAGAATCCGGATGCTGTTGCAAGGAGGGCCAGGGGCTCCAATGGGGCACAGACAACTGAGGCATTGGCATCAGGTTCCCATTGATGAGGCAGTTATTTGTAGTATTGGTCTGTCTGTTTTCCAGGGCTCCCCAAAATGTGTTTCATTTTTCTTTTTTTTTTTTTTTTTGACATGGAGTCTCACTCTGTGGCCCAGGCTGGAGTGCAGTGGCACAATATCAGCTCACTGCCACCTCCATCTACCGGGTTTCAGTGATTCTCCTGCCTCAGCCTCCTGAGTAGCTAGAACTCCAGGCACGAAGTACCACACCCGCCTAATTTTTGTATTTTTAGTAGAGATGGAGTTTTGCCATGTTGGCCAGGCTAGTCTCAAACTCCTGACCTCAAATGATCTGCCCGTCTCGGCCTCCCAAAGTGCTGGGATTACAGGTGTGAGCCACTGTGACTGGTCCCAAATCTGTTTCTCAGCTCCTTAAAATCACACCCAAAACTTGCGGTATTGATTAAAAATGCATGTATTATGCATTTTAATCTGTAATATTAGTGTTTTCTGCTTTATAATATGGGATATGTTTCTTCCAGTCATTAAATATATCCCTCAGTGAAGTTAGGTAGCTTTCTTCTTGGCTCTGCATACTTTTTCATATTACAATTATTCCTGGGTATTTTGTTTTTGGATGGATATTGTGAAAATGATTTAATTTTTCATTTTTTCTACCACATTATTGGTCAAGTACAGGCAAGCTATTGATATAATATTTTTTCTGTTGATGTTCGTGGGGGCAAAGTGTGATGAATTTGCATGTGTCTTTCTGTTACCTTGTGGAACTGGTGCAGCCGACATCAGGTGGCTTCAGCATTCCTGCCTGTCTCAGTACTTCTGACCTTTGACTAGTTAATCATGATGCTGATTATGGAGCTGTGATGAACATGTGGGTAAAAACTTGTTCAGTTAGAGTGGGCATTAACCTTATCAAGTGTGTTCCTGAGGCAGTGTGGCCAGTAATATGTGCAGATTTCTAAAGTGTCCATGTGTGGCTTTGTCTTTAGTTCCGTATTAGATGTTTTCAATGTGCCTGGTAATAAATATCTACAAATGAGATTGGTTTTAAGTTCTTGTTCTGTGGCCTCATTTTAAGATTTTTGTATCATTATTATACTTATTAAAACCTCTCCTCTTCCATACTGTTATTTGGCCCCCATCTTGGTGTTTTCTTACTTTTGTGCTGGAACATCACCTGCATTTCAGCTAGGAAGCCACTGCCTGGGGGCCAGATCCTGCCCACTGCCTGTTCTTGTCAGTAGTTATTTTGTTGTTGTTGTTGTTGAGACGGAGTCTTGCTCGGTCTCAACACAGGCTGTCACAGCTGGAGTGCAGTGGCACGATCTCGGCTCACTGCAAGCTCTGCCTCCTGGGTTTATGCCATTATCCTGCCTCAGCCTCCCGAGTAGCTGGGACTACAGTTACCCGCCACTACACCTGGCTAATTTTTTGTATTTTTAGTAGAGACGGGGTTTTGCCATGTTGGCCAGGATGGTCTCGATCTACTGACCTTGTGATCCGCCTGCCTTGGCCTCCCAAAGTGCTGGGATTACAGGCGTGGGCCACCACACCTGGCGTCTTGTCAATAGTTTTTTATTGGAACATCGTTTTATTAGAACTCAACCATGATGATTTGTTTACAATCATCTTTGGCTGCTTTCTTGCCACAGTGGCATAGTTGAGAACTTGTGATGAGGACTCGAGGACCCTCAAGCCTGAATTATTTATGGGGTAGCCCTTTAAGAAGAAGTTTTTGACCCTCTGCTTGCATCTCCCTGACCCCTCCCAGGCCTGTTCAGTCTAGACTGCAGGGCACTTGCTTCAGCACCTTTCTTATCTGGCAAAATTCCTGCCCTTACAGTTTATACTTCAGTGGGGGAATAATAGGCAATAAAGAATAAGTATAGTGTACAGTAAATTAGAAAGTGTGAGAAGAGTCAAGCTGGGAGGAGTGAGCAGAAGTGGGAGGCTTGCACAGGCCACACTGAGGTTCTGGGTTTGTGCCCAGTTTGGCTGCTCTTCCACCTGTGTGCTGGCCCCACATTTCTTCCCCTCAGGGACCTTCCAGAGTGGACCTGTCTTCACACCTCCTTCCATCAGTGCCCTCCTTGGTGGCCTATGGATCCCCAGAGGAAGAGTCTCCTGGACTGAGCACATGGGCATGGTCACCACAGGGCCATGTGGCCAAAATGTTGAGTGGCTGGGAGGGGAAGCTGGAGGGAGAGTAGTGGGAGACAGTGTGGGTGGGCACCATCTCCTTTCTGCACAGTCTCTTTCTTGCTTAGGAGTTTGCACCTGTTGTGTGGGCAATGAGCGCAACTTCAGGGTTATGAGAATTGTGGTCACTTGTACATTTTGTAAAAAGATGGCAGTAATGGGACCCTCTTCCAGTGCTGCAACTGAACTTAAATCAGTGGCATTTGTAAAGCCTGGACCTCAATGAGCAGTAGAAAGATTTGCTAAATGAAGCAAAGTTACCATATTCAAATTTGTAGTTCTCTGCCGGGCACGGTGGCTCACACCTGTAATCCTAGCACTTTGGGAGGCCGAGGCGGGTGGATCATCTAAGGTCAGAAGTTTGAGACCAGTCTGCCAACGTGGCAAAACCTTGTCTCTACTAAAAATACAAAAAATTAGCCAGGCGTGATGGCAGATGCCTGTAATCCCAGCTACTTGGGAGGCTGAGGCAGGAGAATCGCTTGAACTCAGGAGGTGGAAGCTGCAGTGAGCCGAGGTCATACCATTGCACTCCAGCCTGGGCAACAAGAAAGTCCATCTCAAAAAAAAAAAAAAAAAAGAAAGAAAAAAACCCACAAATTTTTAGTTCTCATTTTTAACTGCTTTAGCTTTTTCTAGCAGTGATGTTTTCTGGGAAACACGTGTTTTACTTTTATTGCCGCTACTAGTGGTATAGTTTAATAAAAGATAGAAGAGAATAGTTAACTTTTATTTCCAGTAACTACAAACACAAGTGGTTGAGCATGGTTTTTCTAAGAAAAATTAAGGATAGTTCTAGCTGAGTACATTTGCCATCAGTTAATGCATTGAGATTTTTGGCAGCTTGACTTCTAGGTAGGTTTGCATCTTGAGTATAAATTCCTCATAGTAAAATAAGTCCAGAGCACTTATCTTTAAAATAATAGCAATTTCAGCAACTCATTTAAAAAATATAACAATTTTTGTTTTGATGCTCATTATCAAGTTCTTGTAGGTGATAGCCTATGTGCTACAAAATGTAAGGAAGAAAGACTCCTGTGAATGGCATGTTTCAGGTAGTGTAACGAATAATTTTTTCAAGTCCGTATTTGTGGTTGTATGATTGACTAAACATTCACCTGTAAGACCGACTTAATATTAAATCATAATGAAGCTATAATTTAATGTACATTCTTGTATTGATAATTGTGTTCATCAATTAAGTTGTTGAATGACATTAGACCATCTTAATGTTTAAAGTGACAGTGGAGAATCAGACTCACATAGGACAGGACATGGGAGGTTACAAACCAGGGCCTAGGATTGCGCCAGGCTCACACAGGATTGTCAGGAGCGCAGTAGAGGCAATTTTTTGCTGTGTAGATAGGTATTAAAGATTTTTGCTTGGATTTTTTTTTTGTTTTGTTATTTTTATTGTGTTTATTTTTCCGAATATATTGGATCCAAGGTTGTTTGAATCTCAGGATGCAGAGGACCGACTCTGTTAGAAACTGATTTCTGTGAGCAACAACATAATGGGATTTATAAAGCTGAGTACAACAGCAGGCATTGCTGTAGTCCCTGCGCGGGGCTGTGTGTGGGCACGCTGCATCCTCGGGCATTGTCCCTCTGTGATGGGACCCAAGTTGCCGGAGTTCCGTTGAGGCAGGCCTCAGCACTAGGCAGTGAACAGATCCCGTTTCTGAGGTGTCTTCTACATGTTCTGCTGCCACGGGGATGACGAGCAACCTCGGCTCCACCCGTCTCCAACAACGTGTAAAGCCAATTTCCTACTGAAGGCAGGGAATGCCACTACCTCCCACCTGCAGTCCCTGACCCTGTGCAGTTTACACGGTGTCCTTTCATTCGTAAGTTGTCATGGTGAAGAAAGAAGTCAGTAGCAAAGTGACCCTCTTATGGAGTTAAGAAATGGGGTTTTTATGGGGAGCAATGATCTGCAGGGGACCTGGGGGCTGGCATGGCCTTAACACTAAGCAAGTGAGAAGGCAGCCATCCTTTGACAGCTACTGTTTGTCCAGCATGAAGGTAAGTTAGTCCCAGTGACTCCAGTAGACCACCATGGTCATAATGCAAGAGGGACACTAACTTGACATAACGGCCTTATATGTGCTGCACTAAGAGCTTCACAGATGCTCACCCAGACCGATGTTCAGAGACAGGGAGCATCCCCATGAGAAGTAGAAGAAGCTGAAGATGAGGAGCTGATACCCTCACACTGTACAGTAGTCCCCTCTCATCCTCTGAGATGTGTTCCAAGACCCCGGAGGACGCCTGAAACCACAGCTAATACCTCTAGATATACTGCTTTTTTCCTATACGTACATACCTATGTTAAAGGTTAATTATGAAATTAAGCACAGTGACAGATCAACAAGAGTGAAGTAGAACAATTAGGACAATATGGCAGCACTACTAATTTGCTTTGGGGCATTTTTTATTTATTTATGAGGCAGGATCTCGTTCTGTGTCTTAGGCTGGAATGCAGTGGCATAATCATGGCTCACAGCAGCCTTGGCCTCCCGGGCTCAAGCAATACTCCCACCTGAGCCTCCAAGGTAGCTGGGGCCACAGGCATGCGCCACCAGGCCTGGCTAATTTTTTCTCTTTTTTTTTTGAGACAGAGTCTCACTCTGTTGCCCAGGCTGGAGTGCAGTGGCCCAATCTCAGCTCACTGCAACTTCCGCCTCCTGGGTTTAAGCGATTCTCCTGCGTCAGCCTCCTGAGTAGCTGGGACCACAGGTGTGCACCACCATGCCCAGCTAATTTTTGCATTTTTTAGTAGAGACAGGGTTTTACCATATTAGCCAGGCTGGTCTCAAACTCCTGACCTCGTGATCCGCCTACCTCAGCCTCCCAAAGTGCTGGGATTACAGGTGTGAGCCACTGTGCCCAGCCTGGCTAATTTTTAAAATCAATTTTTTTGTAGAGATGGTTTCACACTATGTTGCCCAGGCTGGTCTCAAACTCCTGTGTTCCAAGTGATTCTAGGCTCATTTTGGCCTCCTAAAGTGCTGGGAATACAGGCTAGAGCCATTGTGTCCAGTAATGCTGGACAAATGGATAATTGATGTCCTTGGCAGGTTAGAGCAAGACAGCAAGGAATGCTGTAAGATTTCATTACGCTACTCAGAACTGCCTGCAATTTAAAAGTTATGAATTGTTTACTTACGGAATTTTCCATTGAGTATTTTTGGAGGCGCTTGGCCATGTGAAACTGAAACCATGAAAAGCAAAACTTAAGATAAGCGAGGAATACTACAGTTGTTGAACGTGGAACCCAGGTATGGCTCAGATCTGGCGCAAAACTCAACTTCTAGGACATGCCCACCTGATACTAACTTCCTGGCATTGCCCACCTGGCCTTAACTTCTCAGACATCCCCACTCGGCCTCAAACAGCTTATGTTATTCGCCTGATTTTAACCATCTGGTTTGAACCTCCCAGTCTTAACACACAGAGCCTTCAGAGCTGTCCTTTGACATTCTAGTCTTAACCACATGGCTATAGATTCCTGGCCTTAACCTCTGGCCTTACCCATGTGGCCTTAATCTTTTGGCCTTAATCTCTTGTCCATACAAACTGAATTTTACCCACCTACCTTAACCTCTTCAACTTACACACCTGAAGTTAACCACATGGCTTTATAGAGCTGGCCTTCACTTCCTGGCCTTATCTACCTGGCCTTAACCACTTGGCCTTATTTACCTTCTGGCCCAACCCACTAGGCCTTACACACATGGCCTTATTACACATAGGGCCATACTCACCTGCCTGGTCTCACCCAGTATGACTTCATCTTCTGGCCTTATGCCCATCTGGTGTTAACCACCTACCTTTACTCAGCAGGACTTCACCTCTAAACAGTACCTGCTGTGTCTTATTCAAGTATAATTAGCCTCCTGTCATCTAGCTGGCTTACCGACTTGGCCTTGATCCTACCGGAAGTTTCCCCATTGATTTACTGGCCTGGTAGTTTAACCAAATAGTTTTTTATTCACCTGGATTTAAACACTTGGTTTTAACAACCTGGATTTAACTCACCAGATGTTATTAACTTGATGGCCTTAATCACCTTATCTTATCCTTATAGTATTACTAATCTGGCTTTATCCACCTGGCCTTATTAAACTCCTGGCCTTACTCACCCAGTCTTAATTTTCTGGCCTAGAAGAACTGGGCTTACCAGCCTGGCCGTAACATCCTGCCATTATCCACCTGTTTATAACCAGTTATTTAATTTGCTGGCCTCATTTTCTGGTCAGTATCCAACTGATCTTACCCATGAGGCTTTACATCCTGGCCTTACTTGCCTCATTTTACTGGACTGGGCAGATCCCATTAGCCTTCCCCAACTGGCCTCCCCTTGTGGGCCTTAACCTCATGGCCCTAACAACCTGGATTAGCCACCTCGTTTTCCCACTTAGTCTTACTGACCATACATGGCCAACGTGGCCTTTATACTTGGTTTACCCAAATGTCCTTAACCTTCTGGTTTTATCTACAGGGCTTAACCCCCGGGCCTTACCCCACTGGATTTATCTCCCTAGGTTGATTCCTCTGGACTTATCCCCCTTCCATTATTCTCTAGATTTCCCCTCCCCAGACTTAGACATCTTTCTTAACCCATCTGGAGTTACCCAACTGGCCTTAAACTCATGGCTTTACCAACCTGGATTACCAACTGAGCTTAGCAACCTGGCCTTCCGACCTGGCTTTATCCTTCCATTCTTAATCACATGGGCATCCTCCTGGCCTAAACTGCCTAGCTCTCTTAGCACTACCCAATTGGAGTTATCAACCCACCTTTAATCAGTAGGCCTCAACCCACTGGCCTACTGATTAAAGGTGGGTTAACTCCAATTGGGTATCGCTAATCATCTGGCCTTTTAAATTCCTTGGGTTCCTGACTTGGTCTTATGTTACCTTGGTCTTAACCTAGATCTACCCACCTGCCTCGTTAACCACCTGGCCTTACTCATCCAAGTATTAATCCTGTGATGTTATGTACCTGACTTACACAATTTACCCTATTGTTTAGAGGTGAAGTCCTGCTGAGTAAAGGTAGGTGGTTAAAAACAGATGGGTATAAGGCCAGAAGATGAAGTCATGCTGGGTGAGACCAGGCAGGTGAGTATGGCCATATGTGTAATAAGGCCATGTGTGTAAGGCCTAGTGGGTCAGTCTGGTAAAACCTCATGGTTTTACCAGCCAGAATTACTGAGATGATCTTGCCTACCCACCCTTACTCTGTTGGCCTTCACAATTTGTCTCAACCTTCTGGTCTTAGTCACCTGTCCTGGCTCTACTGGCCTTAATCTAGTGGCATTATCCTCTGTCCTTGCCTCTGGCCATACTTTCCTGGCCTTCACCTTTGGTCCTGACCACCTGGCCTTGTCCAGCTGACTTTCCACACTGGGCCATTCAAACCTCCTGGATTTACCTGCTAGATGTTAGCCACCTGGCCTTACTAGACTTATGGCCATATTCACCTGGCTGTCCTCACCGAGCATGACTTAATTTGCTGGTGTTATACCCATCTTGTGTTAATTACCTAGCTTTATCCAACTGGCTTTCAGCTCCTCACCTTACCCTCAGTGTCTTACCCATGTGGTATTAGCCTTCTGTTATAATTGAGCTAGCTTGCAGACTTGGACTTAGTCCTCTTGGGGAGTTCCCTGTTGATTTACCAGCCTGGTGATAATTCAATAGTTTTTTATTCATCTGGATTTAAAGAACATTTTTTCAAAAACCTGTCCTTCCTCACCGGAGCATATTAACCTTACTGTCTTAATCACCTTATCCTCCTGATATTACCAATCTGGCTTAATCCATCTGACCTTATTAAACAAACACCTAGCCTTACTCACTTAATCTTAATTTTCTGGCCTGACATACCTGGCCTTGCCCACCTCATTTTACCACTCTGGCCAGAATCTATTAGCCTTCCCCACCTGGCCTAGCCCTATTTGCATTAACCACATGGCCTTAAAAACCTGGAGGAGCCACTAAGTGTTGCCATCTGGTCTTACTGACCATACGTAACCCACATAGCCTTCGCAATTGGTTTACATGGTGGTCCGTAACTTTCTGGTTTTATATACCTGGTCTTACCCCCTTGGCATAAGGCCCCTGGATTTATCTTTCTAGGTGTACTCCCCTAAACTTATCCCTGCCCTTACTCCCTAGATATCCCCTCCTGTCTTCCTGTGACTGAGACACCTTGCATTACCCATTTGGACTTAACCAACTGGTCCTAACCTCATGGCCTTACCAACCTGGATTACCAACTTAGATTACCTGGACTTGCCACCTAGTGTTAAACTTCTGTTCTTAGTCATATGGCCTTAGTCTCCTTGCCTGAACTACCTGGCTTTAACTTCTTAGCATTACATAATTGGAACCTAGCTTTATCCAGTAGGCCTTAAACTGCTGACCTAATCCACCTGGCCTTTTAAATTCCTTGGCTTCCAGACTTGGTCTTAACCTAGATTTACCCATCTGCCTTGTTAACCTGCTGGCTTTACTCACTCATTGTTAATCCCCAGGACTTACACACACTTGGCTTACCCATCTGGCCTTACCCTACTCGTATTAATGTCATGGCCTTGCCTACCAGAATTAGCTAACTGAACTTACCAACCCAGCCTGACCCAGTTGGTCTTCATAATTAGTCTCAACCTTCTGATCTCACTCACCTATCCTAGCCCTACCTGCTTTAACATAGTGTCATTATCCTCTGGCTACCCCTGGCTGTACTTTCCTAGCCTTCACCTATTGACCATACCACATGGCTTTAACTACTTGGCCTTATTAACCTCCTGGCTTTCCTCACCAGGCCTTAACCACCTGGGCTAATTAAACTTATAGCCTTGCTCACCTGCCTTAGTCACCTGCCTGGCCTCATCAAGCATGACTTAATTTGGTGGCCTTATATCCATAAGGTGTTAACCAGCTAGCTGTATTCAGCTGGCCATTACTTCCTCCCTTCCCCTCACCATCTTCTTCACCCAGAGATTAGCCTCCTGTCATTATTTACCTGGCTTACCAACTTGGGCTTAATCCTAGGGCCTGAGTGTTTCCCTGTTGATTTACTGGCCAAGTGATAACCAAATGGTTTCTTATTCAGCTGGATTTTAACAACTGGTTTTAATAACCTTGGCCTTATTAAATACTCATTAAATACTCACCCAGTCTTAATACTTCTTAACTACTTATTAAATATGTATTAATTACTTACCCAGTCTTTCCTGGCCTAAGAGACCCATCCTTACCCACCTGGCCATAACTTCCCACCATTATCCACCTGTTCTTAACTACCTGGCTTTAATTTGCTGTCCTCAATCGCCTTCAGTACCCACCTGATCTTACTGATGAGGCCTTACTTCCCTGCCAATACTCCCTGGCCTCACCCACCTCATTTTACTGGAATGGCCAAACCCCAGTATTCTTAGCCTCCTGGGCTAACCCTATTGGCCTTATTCTTGTGTACTTAACAACCTGGAGTAAACAACTAGTTTTCCCACCTGGTCCTGCTGAGCATAAATGAACCACATGGCCTTCACACTTGGTTTACACAACTGTTCTTAACCTTCTAGTTGTATCTACCAGGACTTGACCCCCTGGATTTACCTCCCCAGGTTCACTACCCTAGACTTACCCCTTTACTTACTCCTTAGATATCCCCTGCCTGGATGTAGACACTATGCATTACCCATCTGGATTTACCCACCTGGCCTTAACCTCATGGCCTTACCATCCAGGATTACCAACTTAGCTTACCTCCCTGGTCTTTCTGCCTGGCCTTAATGTTCTATTTTCACTCACGTAGCCTTAACCTTCTGGCCCAATGTGCCTAGCTTTAACCTCTTAGTTTTACTCACTTAAATTCAGCCACCTAGTTGTATTCAGGGAGAGCTTAACTTACTGGCCTTACCCATCTGGCCTTTTAAATAGCCTGGCTTCCCAACCTGGCTTTAACCTATTATTTTGCCAACTTAGATTTACCTACCTGCCTTATGAACTTCCTGGCCTTACTCATTCAGTATTAATCCCCTGGCCTTGTGCACCTGGCTTACCCACCTGGCTTTACCCTACTGGCTTTAACATCATGTCTTTAGCAACCAGAGTCACCCAACTGATCTTACCTACCTGGCCTTACCCAGTTGGCCTTCACGATTAGTCTCAACCTTCTGGACTTACTTAGCTGTCCCACCCCTACTGGCCTTAACCTAGTGTTGTTATCCGCTGTCCCAGCCCCTGGCTTTACTTTCCTGGCCTTTGCCTATTAGCCTTCCACCTGTATTTTCTTGGCCTTATCTACTTGGCCTTGTACAACTACTGGCCTCACCCAGTAGGCCTTCTGCAACCGACATTATTAACCTGACAGCCATACTCACCTGCCTTATTCACCTGCCTGGCCTCAGCCAGCATAACATGACTTAATCTGCTGGCTTCATACCTATGTGGTGTTGATTACCTGGTTTTATTCATCTGGCCTCACCTCCTCGCTTTCTCCACACTGTCTTGCCCACCTAGTATTAGTTTCCTGTCATTATTTAGCTGGCTTGGCAACTTGGCATTAATCCTCCTGGTAGTTTCTCCATTGATTTACTGGCCTGGGGTTCCCCAAATAGTCTTTTCTTTGGCCAAATTTAAATGCCTAGTTTTAACAATCTCACCTTACTCACCAGACCTTATTAACCTCATTGCCTTAATCACCTTACCCTCATGGCATTATTAAACAAGCTTCATGCATATGACCCTATGAAACTCCTGGCCTTACTGACCCAGTCTTAATTTCCTGGCCTAACGAATGGTATTGGCCTTACCTAACTGACTATAACTTCTCGACGTTATCCACCTGTTCTTACCCACTTGGCTTTAATTTGCTGGCCTCAATCGGCGGTCAAGACCTACCTGGTCTTGCCCATGGTGACTTACTGCCCTTTCTTTACTCCCTGGTCTTACCCACCTAATTTTATCACCCTTGACAGAAGCCATTAGCTTTCCACAATTGGCCTAAACCTATGGACCTTAACCTCATAGTCTCAACAACATGGATTACCTACCTAGTTTTCCCAGCTAGTCTTACCTATCATGGGTTTCATGCTTAGTTTACACAGATGTCCGTAACCTTCTAGTTTTATTTACCAGGGCTTAGCCCCAGGTCTTACCTTCCTAAACTTACCTCCCTAGGTTTCCTCCCCTGGACTTATTTCCCTGCCCTTATTACCAGATTTCCCCCTGCACCCGGACATAACACACCTTACCTTTCCCATTTGGACTTCCCCATCCAGCCTTAACCTCATGGCCTCAATAGCTTACCAACCTAGCCTTCTCACCTGACCATTCTTAGTCAGATAGCCTCAGCCTCCTAGCCTAATCTGCCTAGCATTAACCTCTCAGCCTTACCTAGTTGAGTTCTATAGCTAGCTGTACTAGGTGGCTGTAACTTTGCTGGCTTTACCCACCTGGCTTTTTCAATTGCTTGGCTTCCTGACCCAGTATTAACCTCATGGTTTTGCCAAAATAAATTTACTCACCTGCTTTATTAACTCCCTGACCTTACTCATTCAGCATTAATCTGCTGGCCTTATGCACCTGGCTTACCCACCTGGCCATACCCAACTAGCCTTAACCTCATGTCCTTACCAACCAAATCACCCAACTGATTTCATCTACCCAGCCTTACCTATTTGACCTTCACAATTAGTCCCAACTTCTCGTCTTACATCTCCCAGCCCTACTGGCCTTAACCTAGTGGCATTATCGTTAGTCCTGACCGTTGGCCTTTTTCCTAGCCCTCAACTATTGACCTTTCCATGTAGCCTTATTTATCTGGCCTTACCCACTAGGCTGTCCCCACCGAACCTTATAAACCTTAGGGCCACTCTCACCAGCCGTATTCACCTGCCTAGTCTCAGACAGCATGACTTAATCTGCTGGCCTCATGCCCAGGTAATGTCAACCCCCTAATTTTATTCAGCTTGACTTAACCTCCTCACCTTACCTTCATTGTCTTATCCACCTAGTATTAGCCTCCTGTCGTTATTTGGCTGGCTTGCTGACTTGGCCTTAACTCTCCTGCATGTTTCTCTCATTAATTTACCAGCCTGGTGTTACCTAAATAGTCTTTTATTCAGCTGGATTTATACACCTGGTTTTAACAACCTGGCTGCACTCAGCCAAAGTTACTAAGGCAAGAAGTTGCCTTCATCACTTTATCTTGTCCACATGGTATTAGGAGCCTGGCATTATCCTTCTGACCTTATTAACCTCCTGGCCTTACTCAACCAGACTTAATTGCATGGCCTAAAAGTCCTGGTCTTACACTCCTGGCCATAAAGTTCCCACCCACCATTATTCACCTGTCCTTACCCACCTGGCTTTAATTTGCTGGCCTCAATCTCTGGTCATGACCCACCTAATCAAAGGCCCCCCCCAGAGGCCTGTGTCCCCTTCCTTTACTCCCTGGCCTTGCCCCACTCTTGTTACCACCCTGGCCAGACCCATTAATCTTCCTCACGAGACCTAACCCTATGGGCCTTAACCTCATGGCCTCAACAACCTGCATTAGCCACCATGTTTTCCCACCTGGTCTTACCAATCGTGCATGATCCAAATGGCCTTCACATTGGTTTACACAACTGTCCTTAATCTTCTGGTTTTATCTACCAGGACTTAACCCCTGGATTTACCTCTCTATGTTTACTCCCCTAGACTAATCTGCTTGCCCTTATTCCCTATATTTACCTCCCACCCCTGGACTTAGAAACCTTGCATTAGCCATCTGGACTTACCCATATTGCCTTAACCTCATGGGTTTACCAACGTGATGACCAACATAGCTTATCAACCTGGCCATCCCACCTGGCCTTTACCTTTTGTTCTATTATTATTATTATTATTATTTTTATTATACTTTATGTTCTGGGATACATGTGCAGAACATGCAGGTTTGTTATGTAGGTATACACGTGCCATGGTGGTTTGCTGAACCTATCAACTCATCATCTACACTGGGTATTTCTCCTAATGCTATCCCTCCCCTAGTCCCCCACCCCCTGACAGGCCCCGATGTGTGATGTTCCCCTCCCTGTTTCCATGTATTCTCATTTTTCAGCTCCCAATTATGAGTGAAAACATGTGGTGTTTCATTTTCTGTTCTTGTGTTTGCTGAGAATGATGGTTTCCAGCTTCATCCATGTCCCTGCATAGGACATGAACTCATCCTTTTTTATGACTGCATAGTGTTCCATGGTGTAAATGTGCCACGTTTTGTTTATCCAGTCTATCATTGATGGGCATTTCGGTTGATTCCAAGTCTTTGCTATTGTTAACAGTGATGCAATAAACATATGTGTGCATGTGTCTTTATAGTAGAATGATTTATAATCCTTTGGTTATATCCCCAGTAATGGGATTGCTGGCTCAAATGATATTTATAGTTCTAGATCCTTGAGGAATTGCCACACTGTCTTCTACAATGGTTTACAATCCCACCAACAGTGTAAAAGCATTCCTATTTCTCCACATCCTCTCCAGCATCTGTTTTTTTCCGGACTTTTTAATGATTGCCATTCTAACTGATGTGAGTTGGTATTTCATTGTGGTTTTGATTTGCATTTCTCTAATGACCAGTGATGATGAGCTTTTTTTCATATGTTTGTTTTTTTTCTTGTAAATTTGTTAAAGTTCTTTGTAGATTCTGGATATTAGCCCTTTGTCAGATGGATAGATTGCAAAAATTTTCTTCCATTCTGTAGGTTGCCTGTTCACACTGATTATAGTTTCATTTGCTGTGCAGAAGCTCTTTAGTTTAATTAGATCCCAGTTGTCAATATTAGTTTTTGTTGCCATTGCATTTGGTATTTTAGTCATGAAGTCTTTGCCCATGCTTATGTCCTGAATGGTATTGCCTAGGTTTTCTTCTAGAGTTTTTATAGTTTTAGGTCTTACATTTAAGTCTTTAATCCATCTTGAGTTAATTTTTGTATAAGGTGTAGGGAAAGGATCTAGTTTCAGCTTTGGGTAGCCAGTTTTCCCAATACCATTTTTTAAATAGGGAAGCCTTTTCCCAGTGCTTGTTTTTGTCAGGTCTGTCAAGGATCAGATAGTTGTAGGTGTGTGGCGTTATTTCTGAGGCCTCTGTTCTGTTCCATTGGTCTATATATCTGTTTTGGTACCAGTACCATGCTGTTTTTGTTACTGTAGCCTTGTAGTATAGTTTGAAGTCAGGTAGTGTAATGCCTCCAGCTTTGTTCTTTTTTCTTAGGATTGTCTTGGCTATGCGAGCTCTTTTTTGGTTCCATATGAAATTTAAAGTATTTTTTTTTTTCAATTCTGTGAAGAAAGTCAGTGGTAGCTTGTTGGGGAGAGCATTGAATCTATAAATTACTCTGGGTAGTATGGCCATTTTCATGACATTGATTCTCCCTATCCATGAGCATGGAATGTTTTTCCATTTGTTTGTGTCCTCTCTTATTTTCTTTAGCAGTGGTTTGTAGTTCTCCTTGAAGAGGTCCTTCACATCCCTTGTAAGTTGGATTCCTAGATATTCTCTTTGTAGCAATTGTGAATGGGAGTTCTCTCATGATTTGGCTCTCTGTTTGTCTGTTATTGGTGTATAAGAATGCTTGTGATTTTTGCACATTGATTTTGTATCCTGAGACTTTGCTGAAGTTGCTTATCAGCTTAAGGAGATTTTGGGCTGAGACAATGGAGTTTTCTAAATATACAATCATGTCATCTGCAGACAGAGACAATTTGACTTTCTAGTTTCCTAATTGAATACCATTTCTTTCTTTCTCTTGCTAGATTGCCCCGGTTAGAACTTCCAATACTATGTTGAATAGGAGTGGTGAGAGAGGGCATCCTTGTCTTGTGCCAGTTTTCAAAGGGAATGCTTCCGGGTTTTGCCCATTAAGTACGATATTGGCTGTGGGTTTGTCATAAATAGCTCTTATTATTTTGAGATACGTTCCATCAATATTTAGTTTATTGAGAGTTTTTAGCATGAAGGCTGTTGAATTTTGTTAAATTCCTTTTCTGCATCTGTTGAGATAATCATGTGGTTTTTGTCATTTGTTGTTTATGTGATGGGTTACATTTATTGATTTGTATATGTTGAACCAGCCTTGCATCCCAGGGATAAAGCCGACTTGATCGTGGTGGATAAGCTTTTTGATGTGCTGCTGGATTCAGTTTGCTAGTATTTTACTGAGGATTTTTGCATCGATGTTCATTAGGGATATTGGCCTGAAATTTCCTTTTCTTTGGTTGTGTCTTCACCAGGTTTTAGTATCAGGATGATGCTGGACTCGCAGAATGTGTTAGGGAGGATTCCCTCTTTTTCTATTGTTAGGAATAGTTTTACAAGGAGTGGTACCAGCTCCTCTTTGTACCTCCGTTAGAATTTGGCTGTGAATCCACCCAGTTTTGAACTTATTTTTGTTGGTAGGCTATTAATTACCGCCTCAATTTCAGAAGTTCTTACTGCACAGTTCAGGGATTTCACTTCTTCCTGGTTTAGTCTGGGAGGGTGCATGTGTCTAGGAATTTATTCATTGCTTCTAGATTTTCTTTTTCTCCTTCCTTCCTTCCTTCCTTCCTTGAGACGGAGTCTTACTCTGTCACCCAGGCTGGAGTGCACTGGCACGATCTCGGCTCACTGCCAGCTCTGCCTCCTGGATTCATGCCATTCTCCTGCCTCAGCCTCCTGAGTAGCTGGGACTACAGGCCCCCACCATCATGCCCGGCTAATTTTTTTTTGTATATTTTTAGTAGAAACGGGGTTTCACCATGTTAGCCCGGATGGTCTCGATCTCCTGACCTCATGATCCTCCCACCTCGGCCTCCCAAAGTGCTGGCATTACAGGCGTGAGCCACCGCGCCAGGCCTAGATTTTCTAGTTTATTTGCATAGAGGTGTTTATAGTATTCTCTGATGGTAGTTTGTATTTCTTTGGGGTCAGTGGTGATACTGCCCTTTATCATTTTTTATTGTGTCTATTTGATTCTTCTCTGTTTTCTTCTTTATTAGTCTGGCTAGTCGTCTGTTTGTTGATCTTTTCAAAAACCCAGATCCTGGACTCATTGATTTTTTTTTTTTTTTGAGGGGTTTTTCGTGTCTCTATCTCCTTCAGTTCTCCTCTGATCTTAGTTATTTCTTGTTTTCTGCTAGCTTTTGAATTTGTTTGCTCTTGCTTCTATAGTTCTCTTAATTGTGATGTTAGGGTGTCGATTTTAGATCTTTCCTGCCTTCTCTTGTGGGCATTTAGTGGCATAAATTTTTCTCTAGACATTGCTTTAAATGTGTCCCAGAGATTCTGGTACATTGTGTCTTTGTTCTCATTGGTTTCAAAGAACTTCATGAAGCATACACAAATATCAATAGCTGAATCAATCATGTGGAAGAAAGGATATCAGAGATTGAGTATCAACATAATGAAATAAAGCAAGAAGACAAGATTAGAGAAAAAAGAGTGAAAAGAAATGGACGAAGCCTCCAAGAAACTATGGGACGATGTGGAAAGACCAAATCTACATTTGATTGGTATACCTGAAAGTGATGGGGAGAATGGAACCAAGTTGGAAACATTCTTCAGGATATTACCTAGGAGAACTTCCCCAGCCTAGCAAGACAGGCCAACACTCAAATTCAGGAAATACAGAGAACACCACAAAGATACTCCTCGAGAAGGGCAACCCCAAGACACATAATAGATTCACCAAGGTTGAAATAAAGGAAAAAATGTTAAGGGCAGCCAGAGAGAAAGGTCGGATTACCCCCAAAGGGGATCCCATCATACTAAGAGCGGATCTCTTAGCAGAAACCCTACAATCCAGAAGAGAGTGGGGGTCAATATTCAACATTGTTAAAGAAAAGAATTTTCAACCCAGAATTTCATATCCAGCCAAACTAAGCTTCATAAGCGAAGGAGAAATAAAATCCTTTACAGACAAGCAAATTCTGAGAGATTTTGCCACCACCAGGCCTGCCTTACAGGAGCTCCTGAAGGAAGCACTAAACATGGAAAGGTACGACTAGTACCAGCCACTGCAAAAACATACCAAATTGTAAAGACCATCGATACTCTGAAGACACTGCATCAACTAACAGGCAAAATAACCAGCTAGCATCATAATGACAGGATCAAATTCACACATAACAATGTTAACCTTGAATGTAAGTGGACTAAATGCCCCAATTAAAAGACACAGACTGGAAAATTGGATAAAGGGTCAAGACCTATTGGTCTGCTATATTCGAGACCCATTTCATGTGCGAAGACACATAGGCTCAAAATAAAGAGATGGAGGAATATTTACCAAGCAAATGGAAAGTAAAAAAAAGGGGGTTGCAATCCGAGTCTCTGATAAAACAGACTTTAAACCAACAAAGATCAGAAGAGACAAAGAAGGCCGTTACATAATGGTAAAGGGATCAATTCAACAAGAAGAACTAACTATCCTAAATATATATGCACCCAATACAGGAGCACCCAGATTCATAAAGCAAGTTCTTAGAGACATACAAAGAGATTTAGACTCTCACATAATAATAGTGGGAGACTTTAACATCTCACTGTCAATATTAGATTAACGAGACAGAAAATTAACGAGGATATCCAGGACTTGAACTCAGCTCTGGACCAAGAAGACCTAACAGACATCTACAGAGATCTCCACCCCAGATCAACAGAATATACATTTTTCTCAGCACCACATCACACTTATTCTCAGATTGACCACATAATTGGAAGTACAATACTCCTTAGCAAATGCAAAAGAACGGAAATCATAATAAACCATCTCTCAGATCACAGTGTGATCAAATTAGAACTCAGGATTAAGAAGTCACTCAAAACTGCACAACTACATGGAAACTGAACAACCTGCTCCTGAATGACTACTGGGTAAATAACGAAATGAAGGCAGAAATAAAGAGGCTCTTTGAAACCAGTGAGAACAAAAACACAACATAACAGAATCTCTGGGACACATTTAAAGCAGTGAGTAGAGGGAAATTATAGCACTATGTGCCCACAAGCAAAAGTAGGAAAGATCTAAAATTGACACCCTAACATCACAATTAAAAGAACCGGAGAAGAAAGAGCAAACACATTCAGAAGGTAACTAGCTGTCTTCACTGATTTCCACCTAACAAAATCTCTGTCCTGTTTACTTCTTATCTCTCCAGACCTCTTTGATCTTGCCTTTGCTCTAAACTCTATCCTGTTAAGTGATAAATGTCTTAAACAGTGAGTTTCTGGAGTTCCCTTCCTTGACTTCTGGCTCTTCTTAAAGATGTCTGTTTACAATTTGAAAATTCAGATAACACATTTTTAATTTCTGGAGGATTAAAAATGGCATCGAGAGGCCGGGCGCAGTGGCTTACACTTGTAATTTTAGCACTTTGGGGGGGCCGAGGCAGGAAGATCACCTGATGTTGGGAGTTCGAGACCAGCCTGACCAACTTGGAGAAACCCCGTCTCTACTAAAAATACAAAATTAGCCGGACATAGTGGCACATGCTTGTAATCCCAGCTACTCTGGAGGCTGAGGAAGGAGAATAGCTTGAACTCGGGAGGCGAAGGTTGCAGTGAGCTGAAATTGCACCATTGCACTCCAGCCTGAGCAAGAGCGAACCTCTATCTCAAAAAAATTAAAAAATGGCGTAGAGACATTGTTGTAATGGTGATTTAATATTTGTATGGCTTTCTTCGAACATGGAATGTTTCATTCTTGAAAAAGTTTATTTTAACCATCACATCGCTCTTCTGTTATTTCAAACACTAGATGTCTCTCTAGTGCCAGTCTCATTCTGCTTACTACTTGGGAAGGCTAGTTCAGCCTAGAATTGTACTGGATTCAGAGTAAGGAGATGTCAATTTGACAATGTTATCTCTGAGAAGACCCCAGCATTTTCAATAATGTGTACCCTCTCAGATTCTATGTGGCTAAATTTCAGCGATGATACTTTCCTACTTACAGAAACAATGATAACACTACTTTATCTTTGTATAGTAGTAGAATGTTTTTAGAGCCATCTACATGTGTTCATGTGTTCTGTCCTCACAGCAATCTTGCAAGCCAGGTACTATTATTTCAGTTTTTATAGTTGAAGAAACTGAGGCCTAGAAATGTTACAGAACATTAATAAGTTGACATAGCAACTAGTTACTGAATCCACATTCACTCACAGATTCTCTGATTTTAAATCCATCGCTCTTTCCTCTCCATAAAACCACTTCTGTCTGTATAAGCACTGTTAGTAGCTTCCTGATTTACATATGTTTTGATGAACAAAAATATATCTCTTCATATTATACATTACAACTTTAAACACACAAAATATAACCTGGGCCATCTTTAGGACAGTTGTTAGTTCTTTCTTCTCCTTCAGTAATATAAAGGTGTTATAGTTCTACTTTACTGTGATTAATTGTTTGTAAAACCCTAACGAACAGTTGTCTTCTAGCTGATGCTTATAAATTGGTTTACATGCTCTAATAATATGTATGGGTGAGACTGCTCCTGTCTTTAGTCTGAACCTTGGGTAACCCCAGTTTGTGATTAGCTTTGAAGAGGTATACGTGTGAGCTGACATTCCTCTGTGTACTTTACTGGCTGCCAGGAGAAACATTTAATTTCCTGGTGGGAGAAAATTTATCTCTAAAGGAAGAGTCCCATTCTTTCTATTGTTACTCTAAGGTTCCCTGGATGGTTTCAATCTCAATAATGCATAAATAAGAACTCCCTTAGATTATGGTTAAGTAAATATATATAGGAAGTGTTCTTCCTTGCTAGTTTGTGTATTTTACATGATAATAAATCAGTCCTTTCTTGATATGTAACACCCATGGACATTTTTGAAATTATGTCCTAGTAAAGTTGTTGGTATCTTACTTTTCTTAAAAAAGCATATCAAAATATAACAATATGTAAAATGAACTGTAACATTTGATCAGCAGTTCTATATACTTTATAATTATATATAAAACTCATAACTAATTTTGAAATTATGTTCAAGAAATGAAGAGGATCCTGTTGTTTATTGGAGTTGAAAGTCCTGAACACTTAGTAAACCCTCCAATTTTTCTGGTTTAATGTAAGAGTAAATGTGGCTTTTGAGTTATAAAAGGGTAAATGTGATCATTTTATTATACAGGAAAGACATATAAAGTAAAAGGTTTACATTTTCATGAAGAATTCCAATTGTTATTCAAGTTTTAGTCTCATGTACAATTTATGTGTGTCATTGGCCAAGAATTTAATGATACATAATATCTGTAACATTCCTGGGGATTTTTGTTTATATTTTAGTTTTTTTTTTTCAAGATGATGTAGATTCGCATAGTTTCTGTTTCTTTTTCATTTTATGTAAAAAATATAGTACTCTATTTTCTAGCTGATAGGTGGCTTCCCTGGCAGTCAAGAAATAACATTGTCTTTGGTGATAGACAGACTAGTGTTTCAGTTTCCATTTCTTGCTATGTGATAATGGAGAAATTTCCTATCTATGGTTCTGTTTCGTCATCTAATACATTTTGATAAAAATGTCCATATTTTTCGAATGGAATGGCGAAATGAGAAATGCAATAACGTGTGTAATGTGTTCAGCTAAAGGCTTGGAATATGATGAGTTGTCAATAAAGGGCTCCGTTGTTATCAAAGGTACTTCTCTAGAAAAATGTGACTATTCCCATAGTTCGTTGTTTTCTTTTTTCCACATTACAGGGTTGTTGCTTATTCATTCGTTAATAAAGAACACTTAAAATATCTGTTCAGAGAGTATAATAAATAAGCTCACATTAATGTATTATTAATATGTACCTGTAATCTTTTAGGGGAGTACATAATGACTTTTAATAAAAAATGTTGTAATCATTCTTGGGAAACTTCAATTTCGAAACCTATAAAATGTAATTTTTATTTTTTCAGAAAAAATTATACATATGTATAATGAAGGGAAGAAAAATAACTTAATCAACTTTAAGCACAGCTAAATTGGCACTTTCAGTCGGTGATCAGACATTCAGTTGAAGCGATATTCTTTAAAAGAAGAGGAAGAATCAGTTGGAAAAGTGATCGTTAGGACAACACTACAATGTGTTCGTCATTAAACTAGCCTTCAAAATAAGAATTGAATAGGAAAAGATATAGAGGGCAGATATAAATATATATAAATGTAAATATAAATATATAATATATATAAATATAAAGATATAAATAAGAAAAGGAAATACTCATCAAAGAAATCAGGGGACCACAGGGTTAAAGAGGGGAAAAGGAAACATGAGGAAAAGAGTTTAAAGACTAGAATGAATAAATAGGATTGATTGTTCTACTAATGTTTTTAGTGGCAGCAAATTCAATAATGAAACTCATCTCTCCTGCTTAAAACAAGTGGCTGTGTAGAGCAGCAAACATAGGGAAGAACATTCTCTGTTCCTCTCTGGATTGTCTTTCATGTCCCAAAATAACCCAGATGAAGTAATGAGTTGATATTCAACAATATCTTGAGTGTGAGATAGCAATGTTTAATAGTACCTATTAACCACATTTTTGGAAATACATGATGTTAATGGGTACATTATATCAATGATTAATATTTCACTTTTCACTGTATTTTTCTATAGTATAGTTATAATTAGAACAATAATTTTAAAATAACATAATTTTCTAAAAATAAAATTAAAAAAAATGAAGTTTTACCCAAAGAAGGAATGATAAATCAGTTTGAATGTTTAACACTTTAGTTTTAGACTTTTGGGAATATTTCACATTCAGAAATGGAATACCTAAAAAGGAATCTTAATAAATAAAAATATTACTTTTTATTTTAGAAATAGGATTTTCATATTTGATTTAACAGTAAAGCTTATATGAATTATATGATCATTTCTTTTGAATTTATTTCCAATTAATCATATAAAGGTAATTATTTTCAGCAATTTGAAAGTTTTCTATTTAAAAATAATCTTTTTTCTTTTCTTTCTCTTCCTTATCTTCTCTACAACTCAAAGTTTTTTAAAAATTGAAAAAGTAACAGTTGATTTGCAATACGTTATAACTTTCTCCTCTCAAAATATGGGTTTAAATGCTCTTTAAGTTACAAGTGGAATGAGTCAGATGACCTGAATTTGCTCTTCTGTGACTGTGTTGATTTCAGAATTACTCTTGCCAACTCTATTTGAGAAGAGTCCAGTGATGAAATAATCAGAGTTGAAACCTGCTTGTTCAGAACATGACTTTAGCTACTATTGACATTTTCCTATTTTCTTTAGTTAAGAAATTCAATGAATGTTAGCAAGGAGAGGAGGGACCCAATCTGCAAGACTACTAGGGTGTTCTTGAAGCCAGCTCTAATTTAGTTGTGTGTGTGTGTGTGTGGTTTGTGCATGTGTATATGTTTTCAAGTGATACTTAAATTTTTTTAACCAACATATTTTATTAAACACCAAAATGTCATTATCCATTCTAGATACTTGGTTTAAAAAATTTCTACAGAGTCTAAAATTTGAAAACATTTCCACAATGCCATTATTTCAGATCATTAATAAAATATTAAATATGGATATACAAATTTATTTAAATATACTGGTTTTGCCCTCTATTAGGAAGATATGTGGCATTAACTGATAAAAGTCATACTTTAACATTTGGCATTTTGATTTGACACTACATAGAAATGAGGGATAAATATAAGCATTTTTCACAATGTATAATTAATTCAAAGAAAATACCCAAGTGACAGATGAGAAGAAAGTGTCACAAGTAGAAGCTGAAGTCCTGGGATTCTATTTGGTAAGGAGGTTAAAATAATGTATAGACCTTAATGACTGAAGTTTTGCATTTTAGCATCTAAATGGGTACTGGAAGTAGGGCTTCAACAAATACAGAACCTGTAAAATTTAGTTTACCTGTGAAAGGAGGACTAGCTAAACTTTGCCACCAGTCTAAGTAAGTAGTATGGAGTACTGTTATTTCAAAGTTGTCTTTGATAAATTGAAAACTTAATCCATTGTGAAACTGTGCGATTGACTTAATTCATGAGACACAACCCTAAGTAAAGGAATTAACCTAGGTGCCAGGAAAAGCAAAAATAGTAATTTGTAATTGTATACCATCTCAAAATGTTATTTAGGCTTTATTGGTTTATTGAGAAGAGACAACTCATTGGGAAAACACATTTTATTTTTAATAATTGTCTCCGATTGCAGTCTGGAGATACCCAATCCTGTATCTCTGACTGAGATTAGCCTATTAGCTTCTAGAGTTGCAACCATATAAATGGATGCTGCTTTGTGGAACACGTTAATTGGTTCTTCAGGATCCTATGAGTGTCTTTCCCTTTTTTTGATGTGGAAATCTGAACCTCTGGTTCTAACTTCTTTCTTTTCTCTTTAGCTCTTGCCATAGTTAGTGGCCCACAGCTTCATGAGGGTGTACCAAAAAGACAACTGATGTCTTTAGAAAATTGTGAGAAACTCACATTCTGTAATTTTTCCTGTTCTTGTTTCTACATTGGGTTTTCCTGGCCAAATAAACAGTTTTGCTAAGTTTAGCTGAGAAATACTCATACCTGACTTAGAGGGAAATAAGTGGTTTTGAAAACTGCAAGTTGTTTTAGTGATCCTCTTTCTTTCTCCTATTCCTGTCTCCAGGAAGGGAAAATATTGCATTTCTTCCACATGGAGGGGTGTGTAAAGAGAAATAAAACTTTTCACTATGAATGTGCATCTCACAAAAATACACCTTTTTCTAACTCTCATCTTGTACTGAATTAAGGGTGAGGGTGGTAGTTCTGGTTTTGCAGTGTGTCCGGAATTGGTGGGTTCTTGGTCTCACTGACTTCAAGAATGAAGCTGCGGACCCTCGCAGTGAGTGTTACAGCTCTTAAGGTGGTGCGCCTGAAGTTGTTCGTTCCTTCTGATGTTCGGATGTGTTCGGAGTTTCTTCCTTCTGGTGGGTTCGTGGTCTCGCTGGCTCAGGAGTGAAGCTGCAGACCTTCGCGGTGACTGTTACAGCTCAGAAAGCAGTGTGGACGCAAAGAGTGAGCAGTAGCAAGATTTATTGCAGAGTGAAAGAACAAAGCTTCCACAGTGTGGAAGGGGACCCGAGCAGGTTGCCACTGCTGGCTCTGGCAGCCTGCTTCTATTCTCTTATCTGGCTCCACCCACATCCTGCTGATTGGTAGAGCCGAGTGGTTTGTTTTGACAGGGCGCTGATTGGTGCCTTTACAATCCCTGAGCTAGACACAAAGGTTCTCCACATCCCCACTAGATTAACTAGATATAGAGTGTCCACACAAAGGTTCTCCAAGGTACCACTAGAGTAGCTAGATACAGAGTGTGGATTGGTGCATTCACAAACCCTGAGCTAGACACAGGGTGCTGATTGGTGTATTTACAATCCCTGAGCTAGACATAAAGGCTCTCCACATCCCCCACCAGACTCAGGAGCCCAGCTGGCTTCACCCAGTGGATCCCGCACCGAGGCTGCAGGTGGAGCTGCCTGCCAGTACTGCACCGTGCACCCGCACTCCTCAGCCCTTGGGTGGTCGATGGGACTAGGCACCCTGGAGCAGAGGGCGGTGCTCATCGGGGAGGCTTGGCTGCACAGGAGCCCATGGAGGCGAGGGAAGGCTCAGGCGTGGCGGGCTGCAGTCATGAGGCCTGCCCCGTGGGAAGGCAGCTAAGGTCTGGGGTGAGAAATCAAGCGCAGCGCTGGTGGGCTGGCACTGCTGGGGGACCCAGTATACCCTACGCAGCTGCTGGCCCGGGTGCTAAGTCCCTCATTGCCCAGGCCGGCCCTGCCGGCCGGCTGCTCTGAGTGCAGGGCCCACCAAGGCTACGCCCACCCAGAACTCCAGCTGGCCCGCAAGTGCCGCGCGCAGCCTCGGTTCCCACTCGCGCCTCTCCCTCCACACCTCCCTGCAAGCTGAGGGAGCCGACTCTGGCCTTGGCCAGCCCAGAAAGGGGCTCCCACAGTGCAGCGGTGGGCTGAAGGGCTCCTAAAGTGCCGCTGAAGTGGGAGCCCAGGCAGAGGAGGCGCGGAGAATGAGGGAGGGCTGTGAGGACTGCCAGCATGCTGTCACCTCTCAGTAGGAGAATTGCCTTTCAGCAAACCTTTCACGGGTAGGTGACATGAAGAGCTGTAAAATCAGTGTATTGAGACTTGGGATGCTTAGTGCTTTTCTCTCACCTAGGAGGCTCAGCATCCATTTCTGGTACCCAGGACCAAATAACATTTTGTTATAACAGAGTAGAAATATAATTTTAAAATATTCAGAAAATTTAGAATTGAAAATAGTAATTAGTATTATTATTCACGGAATCTAAAGGAAACATCAAATTATGCACTTTGAAAAAGAAGGAGAGGGAACAATGAATAGGATGCAAAATCAAAGGAATTGATTGAAGTGTGGATTAACATCTCTGCAAAGAAATGAATTAACCTGTAGATGTATCTAAATAAACAATGAATGTCCAAAGCAATAATAAAAATAATGGTGATGACTAATTTTGAGTGCTTTAAAAGAAAGATGGAGCTCAACTTGAATGAAAAAAATCAGAGATAAATGACTGGAGTTAAAGCCAACTTGCATGAAAAAATCAGAGATGAATGACGAGTTGAAGCTTTCTCAGATCTGATTTTCTGGAGGGAGCTAGTGATACTGATTAAATTTTCACTTTGTTAGGTCAAGAATGCGTGTAACATATTTAAGGATAAACTCTACAGAAGAGCAATAGAATTTAAAACAAACACAAACAATAAAAGACTCAGTTGTTTTAATAAAGGAAAGAGCAATAAGTAAATTTTTTTTTTTTTTTTTTTTTTTTGAGACGGAGTCTTGCTCTGTCGCCCAGGCTGGAGTGCAGTGGCGCAATCTCGGCTCACTGCAAGCTCCGCCTCCTGGGTTCACGCCATTCTCCTGCCTCAGCCTCTCCGAGTAGCTGGGACTACAGGCGCCCGCCACCACGCCCGGCTAATTTTTTGTATTTTTTTTTTTTAGTAGAGACGGGGTTTCACCGTGGTCTCGATCTCCTGACCTCGTGATCCGCCCGCCTCGGCCTCCCAAAGTGCTGAGATTACAAGCGTGAGCCACCGCGCCCGGCAAATAAATTTAAAAATGATATTCCAAGCACTTGCGAGTTGAAAAAAATAAGTAAATAAAAACCAGGAGACATAAAATAAAATACAAAATGAGGTATTAAAAACATAAATGCTAATGAAAAATTTACCTCTTAAAAGATAGATAATTTCAAATTAAATTTTAAAAATCCAGTTGTGACCAGGTACAGTGACCCATGCCTATAATCTCAGCACTTTGGGCGGCCAAGGCAGGAAGACTGCTTAACCCAGGAGTTTGAGACCAGCCTGGGCAATATAGTGAGACCTCGTCTGTATAAAAAAAATATAAAAATTAGCCAAGTGTGGTGGCGCATGCCTGTAGTCCTAGCTATTCAGGTTGCTGAGGTGGGAGCATTTCTTGAGCCCAGAAGGTGGAGGTTGCAGTGAGCCGTGATTATGCCACTGTACTCCAGTCCAGGTGACAGAATGAGACCTGTTTTTTTTTTTTTTTTTTTTAAATCTAGTTACATGCTGTTTATGAGAAATACGCCTACACATGATCATAATGAAAAGATGAAAATAGTGAAATGTAAAAACATATGCAGGCAAAGATGAACCCAACAACCATTTTGCAATATTAATGAAAGGCAAAATAGGCTTTGAAACAAAAAGGACTTTAAGGGAAAGTAATGGTCTAATTCACTAAAAAATACAGCAATCCTGAATACATATATGTTAAAAGCACATAATATCCTGGAAAAATGCATAAAGTAAAAATCTATAGTATTAAAGTTGAAATGGACAAATTGTCAATTGTAGTGGGAGATTTTGACATAATTTTCATAAAATCATAGACTGCATATATAGAACACTACAAACAATAAGTAGGTGAAGCAAATTGTTTTCAAACACCCACAGAGTATTTTAAAAATTTATTTAAAAAATTTATGTACCATAAATTTGCTCTTTTTTCATGTAGAGTTCTTGCAATTTTCTTTTGCCTTTTCTAGAAAATAATAGACATGGAATTATTCCGTATATTAACTTTGGAAAAAGGTTTATTTCTCTTAGAATAATAGAGTTAAGATTAATTCATTTCTTGCATGCATCAATACTTTATTCCTTCTTATTGCTGAATAGTATTTCATTATATGAATGTATCACATTTATTTATCCAGTCCCTAAGTGAGGGACATTTGTGTTGTTTTCAGTTTCTGATAAAACTAACACATTTGTTTTGAAGTTACCATATTTGTGTGAATATGGGTTTTTATCACACTTAGGGAAACGCTAAAATGTGGGGTTAGTGAGCTGTATGCTAAGTGTATGCTTGACTTTATAAGGCATTGTTTTCTAGAGTGGCTGTGCCGTTTTGCATTCTCTTCAGCTATATATGAGAGTTTCTGTTGTTGGCATCTCTGCTAGCACTTGGCATTGTCAGTTTTTTTTGTGTGTTTGTTTTATTTTATAGGCATTCTAACAGATATGTAATTGTAATTTTAGTTTAATTAAATAAAGTAAAAGATAATTTTATATTATCTTTTAAATATATTACTGGATTCAGATTGTTGAGGATCTCTTTTATGTTCATGAGAAATAGTACATTGTAGTTTACTTTTATTGTAATATTTTTTGTTGATTTTGGTATCAAGGTAATCCTGGCTTAATAAAATGAGTTGGGAAATATATACCCCTCAGCCTCAGCTTCCTTTTCTGCAAGAAATTATATGAAATTAGTATTATTTCTTTGTTAGATATTTAGTAAAATTTACCATCTGGGACTAGAGTTTTTATTTTTGTAAGTTTTTAAATAAAATATTTAATTTTCTACTAGATGAAGATATAGATAATTTACTATTTAGTGAGTTTTGGTAATTTACATTTTTCAAGGAAGTGATCTATCACATTTAAGCTGTTTAAATCATGGGCATAGAGTTGTTGGTACTATTAGTCTTTTAATATCTGTGGAGACTGTGGGAGTACATCTCTTTCATTCCTTACATAGTTAATTTGTGTTTTCATTTATTTCAAAATATTTTTCAAGTTCCCACTCTGCTACTTGTTTGACTCATGGTTTATTTAATTTTCAAATATTTAGGTGCTTTACAGATTTTTTTCTGTTACTCGTGTTTGGAAAATATAATGTATAATATATACAAAATATAATTTGATTTTTTCTGAATTTGTTGAGGTGTTTTATGGTCTATGTTGGTGAATGCTCCACGTACACTAGAGGAGAATATGCATTCTGCTATTAGTGGGCAAGAGTGTTCTACAAATGTCAATTAGGTCAAGCTGGTTTATAGTGTTGTTCATGCCTTCTGTGTCCTTACTGATTTTCTATCTACTTGCTCTGTCATGTCCATTACGTGTACATACATTGGAACCTTTCTAGAAATGTTATAAAATTTGCTTTCAAAAGTCATATATATTTTAATAAACTGAGAGGAGAAAAATATTAAATTATATTTATTCAGATACCCAACCATTTCTTTTGCTTTATCCTCATTCTTAAGGTTACAAGTTTCCTTTTGTTATAATTTCCCTTAAGTCTTGTTTGGGTTTAAACTATTTTTCTGAACTTCTTGAATTTTTTCTGTAAATTTATGTTTTTCACTGAACTTGGAGGAAGATTTTCATCCACTGTATCTTCAAATATTTTTCTTCACCAATCATTTTTTCCCTTTACTTCATAGATGCCAATGACACCACTACTAGGTTTTTTGAATATTGTTATTATATTATCTACAGGCCCTAGAGGCTCTGGTCATTTTCATTTTCAATCTTTTTCTCTCTGTTATTTAGACTAGATAATTTTTATTGATCAATTTTTAAGTTTACTGACTTTTTCCTCTGTCATCTCTATTCTTTTATTGAACCTGTCTAGCGAATTTTAAAATTTCAAGTGTTGTATTTTTTATTTTTTAAATGTCCAATTTTTCCCTTTTCTTTTTCCAATAATTTCTATTGCTCTGTTAAGAACGTCTTTATTTCCATTAATTTCAAGAGCATTCACCTTTGTCTCATGGAGCATGGTTATAATAGCTACAATAAAGTCTTTATTCTAACATCTGGATCATCTTAGATTTGACATTTGTTGATTGTTGTTTCAGTGGAAAACAGGTCCAATTTTTTTTGATTATTTGTATGTTGAGCAATTTTGCATTGCATCTTCAAAATTTTGAGTAATGTGTTGTGAGACTCTGCATCTTGTTAAAATCTTTGAAGATTTTTTTGTTTACTAATAAATCCAGTTGGGTTCAGACCATGAGTTCTATCTTGCCTTCTACTGGTGCTAGTTCGAATGTCAGTTCAGAGTTTAAATTGTTATTAATTTGTTATTATTTAATTGTTATTAAATTGTTATTGTTATCTGAAACAGTCAGGGATTAGTGTAAGACTTTGGAGCTGATTCACAGACAATTCTTAAAGCTTTTGCTGTGCTTATTTGGATGTGTTCCATTCAGGCAGAGTTTGGGGGTACACCAGGGAATTTTCTTCTTCACTTCTTATTTATTTATTTATTATTTTTATTATTTTTTTTGGAGGTGTTGAGAGCTGCTTGATTTATTCTGATTATTTAATACATTACACAACTGTGATCCCAAACTGTGCAAAGTGAGCCTTCAACTGCAGCTGAGGAGAGGGCAGGAATGGTATACCTGGGGACTGTGGTGAGTCAGGAATGACGTGGAAGCGGCCATGATCAGGGAAGCCTCCTCCCCAGGGCCAGGGGAGTGGCCTGAGGAGCAGGACCCAAGGGTAGCCCAGGGCCGGGGAAGTGGGCAGAGACCTCCTGTTGGCCTAGGTCAAGAGCTCAGAAGTGCCACATGGCTGAGGGGGTAGTGGCCCGGGAAGTGCCAGAGGCAGGGCCAGGTGAGCACCATTTCCTCGGGGGCTGGGGGCAGGGAGGTGCCCTACAGGAGAAGCCAGGAGGGGCCTCTTGTCCCTGGGATGGGGGCCAGGCTGGAGCAGGCTGCAGCAAGAAAGACCGGAGGCATGCGCAGGGCCTGAGAGCCTGGCTGGCTGGGCTGTTGTGTGTGTGTTGGGGGGTTCCCAGGGCAACCTGGCCCAGGGAGCAGTCCTGACTCTGCAGGCGATGCCCAGCAAGAGGTCGCAGACCCCTCAGAACTTCCCCTCCTTTCTCCCTGGCAAAGAGCTGCTGCGCAGGGAGCCAGTTCTCGGGCACGTAGTGGGTGCCGCCCCTGATCAGGTAGTCCGCCATGCTGCCGCGAAACTGCGACATCCGCGCGCGGCCGCCTGCTGCTGCTGCCCCGGCGCTGGGGCTATGCTGCCGCTGCGAGCGGGGCGGGCCCACTTCTCTCTCATTCTTTTTTTTAAAAAATAATTTTCTCTCACAGAGTCTGTCTCTCAGGGTCCCCTTTTCCCAGTCCCTCTGGCCAGGGGTCTTCTGTCTAAGTCTTCCACACAGTTGCACAGTTCTGTGTTGTTGGATATACCCGGGGGATGAAGTAATGAAAGAAAAGACTGAAAATAAAAGTGGGAATTCCTTCCACAGTCTTTACACACAGAGGCCCCTAGAGGCCCATTTTCGTGGTTCCTCTGTCCAGAAAGATGGATTTCTAGGGCTTACATTCATGCTGCTGCCTCTGCATGCACTGAAGCTGGTCAATGAAGCTGGCCTTGGGGCAGAGGGAGAGAAAAACACATTGGGATTTCACCTTCAACCTCCACTTTCCACCTCTCAGGGTTCCCGTTTCTTAGTACTCTTGACAGAAAACCAGGGTTTTCTCAAAGTTGTTGCTGTCTGTTCCCATCATATTGTTCCCTAATTTGGCCCATCCTTAAGTCAAGACCAGATGATCTTGAAGGAAAATATCCAAGGAAACTCACTATTGGCATACTGGTCATTTTTTGAGTTTTGATGTCGCTCCTCAACCTTCTTGCTATTATTTTGTTTCGGAATCATCCTCAGGTAAGTGTTTAGTATTTTGTCCTGAATTTTTAATTGTAATGAGTGAAAGAGAAAGATTCTAGCAGGCTTACTTCATCTTGGCTGGCACCTGAAGTCCATCCATAGGATATATTTTTAAATTGTTGATATACTTGGCCACAAAGAAAGTCTTTAAGAGTTGGTAACACACAAAACATGTTCTCTGAAAACATTGCAATAAAATTAGTAAAGAATGCCAAAATGTGCTTTTCCAAATATTTTATAGCTTAAAGCAGAAATTATATTGCAAATTATAAACTAGATCTGAAAAACAAGAGAAGCACAACTGATAGACTACAACAAAAAGTATACTCACAGGAAAAATCTTAACCTTAAATGTCTGTACTAGGACAAAACAATTGGAAAATTATTAGCTAAATATTTAACTGAGGAATGTTTAAGTGAAGAAGTTAGAAAAATAGTAAATCTTAAGAAGGTAGAAAGTAATAATAACAGAAATAAAGGAATTTAGAAAACCAAGCCATAATAGGGAGATTCAGCATAGAATAAAGTTTATTTTTAGAAAAGATAAAAAACTTACACAAACCTCTAACAACATTAATCAAGAAAAACCAAAAATAGTCTACATTTTCATATTAAATTATTGAATAGTAAATTATGTATTTATAATATTTAATATAAAAATATAGATTTAATGGAATATTTCCTAGAGAATTAAACCTTATTAAAATGGATCCAGGAAGATATTTTAAAACTGAATACACTTACATGCATTAGGGAAATGCAATCAGTTGGGAAAAAAAGCAGGAGTCCTAGTTATTGACATGCTTTTATCAAACTATCAGGGAATACATAACTATTAACTTTTAAATTTTTCTAGAGAACAGCAAATGTGTTCCTGGTCAGACACTAACTATATTCTTAGGTAAATGCTTAGCACTCTCACTGGCTTAATTGGGATAATGACCAGAGTACCTACCACATAGAACTGTGATGATTAAATGGCAAAAACAAAAGAGATATGCTAAGAGCACTGACTGACACATAGTAAGTGCAAAATAAGTGTTAGCTATTCTTTTCTTCTTATTATTATGGTACCAAAACCAGAAAAGGTTAGTGCTTCAAAGAAATTCTTTAGACCAGTATTACTTAATATAGATGTAAAAATACTAAGTAACAGATTAGCTAACTAGATTCAGCAAAATAGTAAAAATGCATCGTGGTCAAATAATGTGTATTCTAGGATTTCAAGGATGACTTAATATTAAAAATTTTGTTAATCTTAATATATTACTATGTTAACAGATTAAAAGAGAAAAAGTTTATGATTGATTCGGTAGACTCAGAAAACTCATGCAATAAATGCATCACCCATTTGTAATGAAAACTTTTCATAAACTGGGAAAAGGAAGGTACTTGCCCAGTTATCAAAGTGTATCTAAACCTGTAGCAAATACTATTAATGGTGAAACCTTACAAAATCTCCATTAAAGTAGAGAGATATGCAAGAATTTTATAGGAGTTTGTAATCAATGCAATAAGACAAGGATAACGAGTAAGAAGAATGAGAATTGGCATGGGAGAAAATAAATTTCATTATTTGCATATGATGTAATTATATATATGTAAAATCTGAGATGGCTTATAAGTGAATTATTGGCACTAATAAGAGGTCAGCATGTTCCTGGATATAGAATGAATATATAAAAATCATTGACACTCTTATTTATTCCCCATATGCTTAAACTATTACAGAAACTAAGATCAAATTTATAAGAGGTACAAAAACTAAAAGGTACCTGAATATTTACTGAAGGATATGAGAGAATGCCAAAAAACTGAATATTAATTGATGGGAAAAGTTAATACTGTTAGGAAATAAATTCTCCTCCAATTAATTTACAAATCCTATATAGTATCAGTTAAACTAACTCTAAAATTTCTTTGGAATGTGAAAGGATCAGGAATATCTAAGCCTTTTTTTTCAGTAAGAAAGGAGAAGAAATTCTTTGCAGATATCAGGACAAATTGTAAAAGTGTAAGTATTCAGCTATCTTACTATTTGTACAGGCTAGACAAACCAACCAATGGAAAGGAACAAAGAACCCAG
Source organism: Hylobates moloch (assembly GCF_009828535.3). Taxonomy (NCBI): domain Eukaryota; kingdom Metazoa; phylum Chordata; class Mammalia; order Primates; family Hylobatidae; genus Hylobates; species Hylobates moloch. Next base: position 55,336,246 of record NW_026652276.1, on the reverse strand, counting down.
ACAAAGACTTATGCATATGTAAGAACTCAGTTCAGGCATTATTAATTGGTTGTGGAATTACAAAGTCTTAAATAAATGGTTCCAGGTAAAATTAATTATCCTTATTAAAAATTTGCAATTCATAACACATTAAAATAAATTCCAGATAGATTAAAGACCCCAATATGAGAAAAAATTTATAAAGATTTTGGAAGGAAATATAGGAGAATCCCATATTTTAAAGAGGATGATAATAAGCACGAAACTTCAAAGAAAATTATTGATAACCTTGATCTTATTAAAATGCAAAGCTCTGTAATACAGGATACATTGAAGAAAGTTAATGAAAAATAATAATTGAAGAAAAGCAATTTATGACATTTGTAACAACAAAATATTGGTATCTTACTACAGTAAAAAAGTCTTCTGAAAATGAATATAAGCATAAGACAAATTACCTAACTGAAAATTGGGTAAATCAAACAAACTGAAGATTCTATTAAAAAAAGAAGCTGGAAAGATAGACAGCTAAAAAGATCTTTAATCTGAATAGTTGAGGGAGCATGCTCATGGTTTTGAAAATGGAATACCATTTCACAGTCACCAGACCTCTGACAACTAAAACGTTGAGAATACTTAGTTTTTGGAGGTGTGGAGAAACAATCTCTCATGCGCTGTCAGTGGCTGTGTAAATTAGTCACCTACTTTGGAAAAACACTTAGATAATATCAAGGAAAGTGGACTGTGCGTATAGTACATATCCCAGAAATTCCACTTCTAGGTGGATGCTCTACTCTTTTATATGTGCATAAGAAAACATGTACAAGATTATTCCTTGTAGCACTGTTGTTAAAAGAAAAAAGTGGGATACCATCTAAATATTTATCAAAAAAGAAGTAAGTAATTTATCATGTATTTAGTAGACTACCATCTGGCAGTTAAATTAAATGAACTAGATCTACATGAATCATCTTTGGTACATTTTGAAACCATAGGTTAAATTAAAAATTAATTGCCAGGCATGGTGGCTCACACCTGTAATCCCAGCACTTTAGGAGGCCAAGGCAGGTGGATCGCTTGAGCTTAGGAGTTCAAGACCAGCCTGGGCAACATGGCGAAACCCCATCTCTCCAAAAATTAGCTGGGCAGGGTGGCGCACACCCGTAGTCCCAGCAACTTGAAAGGCTGAGGTGGGAGGATCACTTGAGTCTGAGAGGGGGAGGTTGCAGTGAGCTGAGATTGCTCTACTACATTTCTGCCTGGGTGACAGAGTAAGAGACTGTCTCAAATAAATAAATAAATAATAAATAATCGGTCCGAGCGCGGTGGCTCACGCCTGTAATCCTAGCACTTTGGGAGGCCAAGGTGGGTGGATCAGGAGGTGAGGAGATCCAGACCAACCTGGCCAATATGGTGAAACCCCGTCTCTACTAAAAATACAAAAATTCACCGTGAGTGGTGGTGTGTGCCTGTAGTCCCAGCTATACTCAGGAGGCTGAGGCAGAAAAATCGCTTGAACCCAGGAGGTGGAGGTTGCAGTGAGCTGAGTTTGTGCCACTGCACTGCAGCCTGGGCAACAGAGCAAGACTCAGTCTCAAAATAAATAAATAAATAAATAAATAAATACATACATACATACATACATAATTGAGCTGCAAATATATATTCATACAAAATTAAAAATAATGTAAAATGATTCCTATAGTTTTGCTGGCAAAATTTTATGTGGCTAAGAGCAATACAAATCAGGATAGGAAGGATATATATTCTATCAAGATATTAGTCATGTCTGAAAAGGGAGGGTGTCAGGTAGAAGGGGATGAATAATTCAGGTAAAAGGACTGGAGAAGGAAGTGAGAGGGGTTTTCTCTGCATCTGTCATTTTTTATTTTTTTCCCAAAAGTTTCTGAAACAGTTAAAAATTTAACATTTTTAGATCTGAGTGTTAGGTACAAACTTACTTTTAAGTGTTTGAAAGATTTCATAGTAAAGAAGAAAAAAATGTAAAAATTGGCTGGGCGCGGTGGCTCACGCTTGTAATCCCAGCACTTTGGGAGGCTGAGGTGGGTGGATCACGAGGTCAGGAGATCGAGACCATGGTGAAACCCCGTCTCTACTAAAAATACAAAAAAATTAACCGGGCGTGGTGGCGGGTGCCTGTAGTCCCAGCTACTCGGAGAGGCTGAGGCAGGAGAATGGTGTGAACCCGGGAGGCGGAGCTTGCAGTGAGCCAAGATAGGGCCACTGCACTCCAGCCTGGGTGACAGAGCGAGACTCCGTCTCCAAAAAAAAAAAAAAAAAAAGTAAAAATTAATTAACAAAAGAAGATATAACCACTTTGTTTTCTGTGCTGAGTGGTGCACAGCTGTATTAGCTGTAGTGTTGAGCAGCAGAGCTTCACATTTCTGCTGACTTTACATGTGAACTTCAGCTGAGCCTCACAGAGGGAATGTGTAAGCTAGAGAAGTCAAAGTCAAGAGGGAGAGAGGATACTGCTATGACTAATTATTATTATTTTTTTAAGTCACCACAAGATTCTCCACACAAACTCATGTAACTATGAGCCTTTTATATAAATTGATATATTTTGCTATTATTTTTTATACTTCTTTTCTCCTCTGGAAAAAGGGGGAAAGTGCTGGCAAAGTAAATTTTGGTAAAACTGCTGTTCTTTGTTTCCTTGAAAGCCATATGCTAATATATAGTCATAGGGAAGAGTGTTGTTTTCTCTTCTAGAATTAGTTTATCTGGTATAATTTAAGGTATATAACCCAGGGAACATATTGGTGCTGGATTTAAATCTTTGGATTTTTCTAATTTCTCTGTATATGTTTGATTTTGAGAATTTTAAAAATTTAGTGCTAAATTGCATTGACTACTACTACAGAATAAAATTGTAGTTTTTGCCAGGTAATCTCTTCCTCCCACCCCAATACCACACATGCATACACACACATAGTTTTTTTCCCATCAATTTTTGTTTCATTTTAAATAAAATTAAGGGATTATTTATAAAAATTAAGCACATATTAGCAATTCAGATCAATTTAAAAAGTTAAAATGGTTTTGTATGTCAACCTGAAGCAATGATTTTAAAAAGTAATATAATTTCATTATATGACAATATTAAATAATTCCTCTGGTTGTGAGAAGCAAAGTTAGGGTTAGTTGGTGCAGTGATTAATTTTATGTGTCAACTTGGCTAGGCCATAGTATCCCATTGTTTGGTCAAACACCAATCTAGACATTTTTATGAAGGTAGTTTTTAGATGTGATTGATAACTAATTAATAGACTTTGGGTACAGCAGATTACCCTCCAAAATGTGGGTGGGCCTCATCCCATTAGTTGAGGCCTTAAGAACAAAGACAGTGATTTCCCAAAGAAGGAATTCTTCTCTATAATATAGAAATCCTGTCTGGGTTTCCAGCCTGTGGCCCTGTGGAACTTGGACTCAAGACTGCAACAGCAACTCTCATTCGACTATACGTGCTGGCCTGGCCTATGTAGTTTGTACTTGCCAACCCCCACAATTGCATGTTACAATTCCTTAAAATCAATCAATTTCTCTGCCTCTTTCTCTATCTCTATTTATAGACATGAATATATCTATAAAGATATCTAGATAGCTATTTATCCTATCTTGTCTATTTATCTATCATCTTTCTATCACCTATCTCTATCTATCTATCTATCTATCTATCTATCTATCTATCTATCTATCTAACTATCTGTCTGTCTATATCTAGATACATAGACACCTCTCTCAATCCCTTCCCCCACCTTCATTTTATTAGTTCTGTTTTTTTTTCTGGAGAACTCTAATATAGTTGGCTATTAGCCAGTTGAAATTAGTCATCAATATTAGATTTTTCCAACTATTGTAACATATTGTAGGTATACAAACTTTTGGAAACACCTACGACAGTTTTTCTTCCCACAGGACAAATGAGCTTATTTGGGAATATGCAGGGTGTTGCAATCTAGGATATGCAGCCTATGATGCGTCATAGGCATACCCTTGGGGTTGAAGCTTCTTCGTCTTCATGTAAAGATGACTATGTAAGCAGCCTTGAAAAAAGGTCATAGGTCACTGAAGCTCATTATAGGAGTTGGTGTTTGTTCATGGGTAGAAACAACCTTGCTAGGTAAGTATTCTTGTGCAGATGGCTAATCTGGAACATTGGTCTTGAGGAATGCCATGTGATAAGTCCTGTTACAGTCATATGTGCATAATAGCTCCTCCTTATGCTTCCTGCCTCCATTTTGTTAGGGTTTTGACATGAGTCACTCCATTTTGATACTGGCAACTTTCACAGGCTCAACTCTGAATACAAGGAGGACAAGAGGGGATTTAGGGCCAAGGAGCAGTGTAAAGGGGTCAGTGGATGAAAAAATTACTAAGAGGTGACATTAAAGTTAGGGAGATTCTTGTTGAATTGCCTTAACAGGATTCTTGGTAAAGGCAGGCTAAGATGATAAGATAGCAAGGATAGGGAATAAGGAATTTAACCAGATATAGATTGTGATCAGGGTGGGAGGATGACAGCAGAATTTCTTGCTAAGACTGGGCTGGGAAGGCTTAGTTGACAAGAGGCCTCAGAGAAGCCTGACTAAAGTTTGGTCAAGGAGAGTTTCTGTCACGTTTAACGGGTCTGAGATCTCAAATGCCTGTCTTATTGTAACCTGTAACCCAGGTAACCATATTTAAGTGGATACTTCTGATTTTGATAAGGGTTAAATACTTGTGAGGTCTCTCTGTTAGGCCTGCCCCATATCTTTTACACCTGCTTCTTTCCTGTAAAGGCCAAGAGGGAGGTTGGGCATCAACACAGCCCTAGGGCTGCCCTGGCTTTATTTCAAGAGTTTACAGCTATTCTGGAGGCTGAGGTAGGAGGAACGCTTGAGCCCAGGAGTTTGAGGCTTCAGTGAGTTATGATTATGCCACTGCACTCCAGCCAGAGTGAGAGAGTGAGACCCTGTCTCACAGAAGCAAAGAGTTTAAATTGCTGTAAGATTGGTGAAGAGACCATCTCCATACATGCTTGGGTCACATGCTCATTCAGCCCCACTCGGTGCTTCTGAACAAAGCGGCCCTGTCCACTCTTATCTCAGCCTCCTAGTATGCATGGCATCCCCTTCTCCTCTCTGCACACACCCCTTTCTGCACACTCCCCTCTCTGCACACACTCCTCTCTCTGTCCCATCCAGGCCCAGTGCCCCCCAATAAAGGGGCTATGTTCCCTGTGCATCTGGGCTTGATCAGAACCATGTCTAGGACAGTTTTTTTAATGCCAAAAATAATTGAACTCCATTTACTGCACTGACTGGAAAACAGTTGCCCATATTTGGGATTCAAAGTACATAAGCAATTGCTAAGGCCTAGACTGAATCCCTCTATCTGACCCTCTCCCTGTAGCTTTCCACCGTTCCATGGCAAAAAGTCAGGAGGAGGCCCTGTGTCCAGAAGGACGTCCTGAGGAAACAGAGCTGTAAGAAGCACGAACATGTAGTAGCATATATAAGGCTGTTTTACAGAGTTGGAAGGGACAAGAAAACAGAAAAGTGAAGAGGAAGGTAAGTCCTTGGTATGCTGGCTATTAATCATCAACGTAGAAACAATTAGAAAATTAGAAACAATTTTCTAATTTCTGTAGGACCTGGACATAAAATAGCTTGGCTTCCGCACGTGGATAATTCAGTCTGTGTGTACTGAAGTAGGAGTGAAAAAAAAAAGCTTTGAACCCACTGTAGGAAGAAGGAGGATGTTAACAACTCCACCCTTTCCTCTGCCTTGTGCTTAAATCTTTCTTTGTGTTCTATTGTGTGATCTGGACACTTGGGAGATAATTTTTTCTGGAAAAAGCAACTGGGCAACTAGAATGTTTGCAGAGGGGAGTTGAATAATTAAAAATTTTAAATGGCAGACACATGATTCACTTGGGTTTCCTACACACCCAGTTCTGCCAATAAATAGATGAGATCAGTTTTCTCATCTGTGAAATAAAGGAGTTGGATGTCTTCACTAGATGATCTCTACAGTCTCTTACAGTTTAAAAATTTTATGAAAAAGTACAATGCAGAGAAAAAACAGTTAAGGTCTCTTATTCTCCTCTCAACCACATGACAACCAGATTTACAATTTGGTTTATTTCCATATGAAGAGTGGTTGTTACACAAAGAAAAGAAAGACAATTTATTTTATAAACTAAATATATAAAGCACTACTGAAAATAGACTGTGGATACAGCCAGAAGTTTAATAACAGTACTTACCTGTAGTTTTAGCTTTTCAGAAATAAAGCAAAGTTCATATTAGTTAAAAGAGATCCTGGCAAAATATTTAATCTTAATAGGGGGAGTATAAAAAGTTATTTTAAGTTGTATTTTCTGCCTGTACTATATTTTTGAAAACTATTTTTTATGAGCCTTATTTTTTCATCTTTAAAATTGGAATAACAATTTCTTAATTAGGTGCTCATAAACATTAAATGAAGTATTATATGTGAAACTCCCTAATATATCCAATGCTGACTCCTAGCTTGCAAACATTCTCTTCCTTTCTTCTTTGGTATTCCTCATCTTGATGATCTATTCATCAGTATTTCTCTGTTGCCAAGCTAGAAAGCTAGGATGACCATAAATCAATGCTTTTCAAACTGTGGTGATATAATCAATTTACGCAGACAATATTTTAAAATAGAAACAATGGAATATAAAAAATTAGGGACCATTGCAAATACAACGGTACAAATTGCAATAATACTTAGCAAAGGTATGTATTATTTTGCAAAATTTTGTTGATTAAAGAGTATGTTTGTGTATGGGGAGTCTCAGGAGAGTGAAGGTCTTTTGTTATAGAATGCATTTCTTTTTACAGTAAAAATGTCTGAGAAACACTATCCTAAGATATGCTGTGTCTCTCCTATGTGCAGTTGTTCTCTAGCTTATCAATTTTATCTTCCGAAGAAACTTCGGATCTGTACCCCTTTCTATTTTCTGCCATTGCCTTAGTGTAAGCCTTAATAATTTTAGTTTCCTCGTCATCAAAATTTTTCACACTCCAAACCGCTACTTGAGATCTTCCTAATAAAATTTATATCTAAACAGGTGAACCCTACAGACAGATGCTATTTTTAGAGTGAAGGGTCAGTGTTTAATAACCATCACATGTATTGGGGTGTTTCAAATATATGGTTGTAAAATAAACTAATGCCTCAGACACTTCCTGAGTTCCCCTCATGACTTTCTCCATTTCAAATTTTGCTCCAGCCTCAGCCTGTGGAACAGTTAGATCCTTGCAGAATTCTGTAACTCTCTGCAGTGACAATTACTCATCTCTAGTATGCATCCTTTGCTGACTGTCTAGCTGAGTTAGTGCAGGGCAGTAGAGCAGAATCATCTTTTAAAACTGTAAGTCAGACCACTTCACTCCTCAGTCTAAGCCCTTCGGTGGCTTCACTTGCTGGCTCCACTCCAAGTCCACCTCCTCACGCTGGCCTACAGGTCCCCATATGATTGATTCTTCATGTCCTTATCTCTTATTTATCAGCTCACCCTTCTCTTTCCCTTGATCACCGTTCCCCTGTGGGAGATATTGCCTCTGTATTTTTATTATTATTGTTCTGGATTGAGACTTGAAAATGAACCCATGTCTGATTCAGGATGAGAATATTTGGGAAGGGAGAAGCTGAGTCTTGCTTACTTCTGTGATTTTTCATAGTGAATGGATGGGGTCAGGCCCACTTAGTGGGTTAGGATTCAGTCAACTGATCGAGTATGTGTTCAGCTGTCTGGGAGTGGGGTAGGTGGTGTAAAGGTATCCTCATGAGCATCCTCCCAAACCCATCTGGTAACAAGCTGATTCCTGCAAACCACATACCTTATCAGATAGGACTCTGTTGTCAGTAAAGTTAATGTAGAATAGTGGCTGAAGGCTGAAGAACAGAATAACAGCTAAGGGAAAAATAAAGATTCAGAACTCAACAAGGAGTGAAATGTTTATTTACAACCCTGGCTTGGGGGTACATAATCTCATCAACTCAGATAATTAAATGTTATGAAAAAAGATCATAATAACAATAACTGATCTGAGGTAACAAATATACTCCTGGCTATGGTTAGAATGTTTGTGTCCCCTCCAAAATTCATGTTGAAACTTAATCCCCAATGCAGCAGTATTAAGAGGTGTGGCCTTTAGGAGATGATTAGGTCATAAGGGCTCCACCCTCATGAATGGATTAATGCTTTTTAAAAGTGCTGAAGGGGACTAACTCAATCCCTTTTTTGCCCTTTCATCCCTCTGCCATGTGAGGAAGCAGTGTTCATGACTCCATCTTGGAAGCAGAGACTGAGCCCTCACTAGAAACCAAACTTGCTGGTGCCTTGTTATTAAACTTCCCAGCCTTCAGAAGTGTGAGAAATAAATTTCCATTATTTATAACATACCTATTCTTAGGTATTTTCTTATAGCAGATCAAATTAAGACATTCTTTTTGGTCAAGTAAGCATAGACACTTAAATTTAGGGAAAAAAGTAAAGATTTGATGAAGTAGAATAATCTCATAAAATCTTTTTTTTTTTTTTTTTTTGACAAAGTCTCTTTCTGTCGCCAGGCTAGAGTGCTAGAGTGCTATGGCACGATCTCGGCTCCCTGCAAACTCCGACTCCCCAGTTCAGGCGATTCTCCTGCCTCAGCCTCCTGAGTAGCTGGAATTACGATGGAATTACCACGCCCAGCTAATTTTTGTATTTTTAGTAGAGACGGGGTTTTACCGTGTTGGCCAGGATGGTCTCAATCTCCTGACCTTGTGATTTGCCTGCCTTGGCCTTCCAAAGTGCTGGGATTACAGGTGTGAGCCACTGTGTCCGGCCCAATATTTTGGTTTTTAAACATTTAAAATAATCATGATAATGAGAATCTATACTGATTAAGATATATGAACTATTTGACAGAGTATAAAAGATCAGAAACACAGACATATTGGCTCTGTCAAAATTTTAATTTAAAATGTGTAGGAGAATTTTATTTGTATATTTAAGAAAAACTGATTTACATTTATATTTGGTTCATTCAATTTACGAAAGTTGCTTAAACACCTAGCAGTAATTTGCTAGTTAGGCATTTGTATTAGTTTTCTAAGTTGCTGTAATAAAGGACCACAGATGGAAGGCTTAAACAACAGAAATGGATTGTTTCACAGTTCTGGAGTCTAGAAGTCTGCAGTCAAGTTGTTGGCCAGGTTGGTTCCTTCTGAGGGCTCTCATGGAGACTCTGTCCCATGCCTTTCTCCAAGCTTCTGGTGGTTTTCCGGCAATCTTTAGTCTTGTCCCTTGACTTGAAGAAGCATCACCTTGATCTCTGCCTCCTTCTTCAGATGTTATTATTTCTGTGTGTGTTCCTGTGTCCAAATTTTCCTGTTTTATAAAGACACATCAGTCAAATTGGATTAGAAACCCACCCTACTCCTATATAATCTTACTTTAACTAAGTATGTCTGCAGTGGCCCTACCTCCAAATAATTTTACATTCTGAGGTGCTGGGAATTTCTTCAACATATGAATTTCTGAAAGATACAATTAAACCCATAATAGTGTTTGTTTGACTTATAAGAAGTTTGAATTGTTTTAAAAAATCAGCTATGTTTTTTTTAAATGATAAATTTTGCCATTTTTATTTTAAATAGACTTAAGATTTTAAAAATTTGCATTAACATGAAAAATTTAGATTAAAGATTTTTAATTTTAATTAATGAGGTAAAACACAGGCAGTTTTGTGTTTTTTTGGTTTTTGTTTTTGTGTTTGGACAAAAGATATATTATGCAAACACTAACTTAAAAAACTTCCAGTGGTGGGCACATGACTGAGGCCTGACTATTCAGCAGAATCCACTTCCCTAGCTGCAATGATTCATTCAGTGAGGCACATGTGACCCAAGTCAGTCCAACCAGAGCTAATCTCAGGACTTCCTTGTGCAACTGAAAATAGGGGTTCCCTGTTCCCCTGGGGTTGCTGTCAATAAGAATAGTGTAAACCTGGAGCTGTCAGGGGTCACTATTCAGAAACTGAAAATGAGGCTAATGCAAAGGAAAGTGGACTCAAGAAATGAAGAGACTCATGGCCCAAGTGGTATAAGTTGAGCTCGCAGACACTGCTAACACAGATAGTTTTAAATTTTGCTTTCCACACTTACATCTTCCTAGGTATTAAACACTCAACCAACACTGTTTACCAGTCCAAGGACAGCTGAACATAATACTGTATGCCACGACCTTGGTCACCAATAATTCTTTATGTGCATTCAACTTGTACCTAAAAAATAAAAAACATACTGAGACTAATATTTCATTCCATAAAAATCTGAATCAATGTGAGTTTATTTTTATTTTGTGACTAGAACTAATTGAAATAGAAAACTAAGCTAGCTTGAAGTGGCTTATTTTCACATTGGAGACTGGAATCTAGAAATTAGACTTTTGCCATTATTATGACATTAAAGCAATCTGGAGTAAATTGCCTTCAAATATACAGAGTTGATAAAGTCAATTTTGGCACAGTTTATATTATAGGACTGATATAATCATTCTGATTTCCCTGTGTACCAAATACACAAAGATTAATGTTTTTCAAAAAGTTATATAATTTTTCTTTAATAGTTTTTATATATTAGGTGTAAAAATTTATTACACCACTTTATAAGTAGATGTTCTAAAGTAAAAAGACCAATCTGATTAAAAAACATATGCCTAGGTTGATGTTATCCCATTAGTACTTTTAAATGTATTTTGTGTCTATTCAATAGAAAATAGAATACTGATATGGTTTGGCTCTGTGTCCCCACCCAAATCTCATCTTGTAGCTCCTGTAATTCCCACATGTGAATTGTGGGAGGGACCTGGTGGGAGGTAATTGAATCATGGATCTTTCCTGTGCTGTTTTTGTGATAAGTCTCATGAGATCTGATGGTTTTAAAAGTGGGAGTTTCCCTGCACATGCTCTCTGTCTTGTCTGCTGCCATGTGAGACATGCCTTTCACCTTCTGCCATGATTATGAGGCTTCCGCAGCCACATGGAACTGTAAGTCCATTAAACCTCTTTCTTTTGTAAATTGCCCAGTCTCGGATATGTCTTTATCAGCAGTGTAAAAATGGACTAATACAAATACTAAAACTTGGTTCCTAGTCTCTTCACTTATTACCTTCTTTAACCATTAAAAAAATATATAACTTCAGTACTGAATTAGTGCAATATTTTCACACTAAAAAACCCCCACAAACCCTTCATCTTTAATGTTATTTGCAAGAGCAAAAGAAAATTAAGTACCGCAACCAAACAAGTCAAATAAATTTTAATATTAAATATACCTTTTCAAACCTTTTAAAGTGTATTACTGGATATACTTTTTCAAATGTTAGTATTAAATATAGCATTTTAAACCTGTCATACTCCTCCCTGGTATGTATGTGTGTGTAAAAGGAGGTAACACAGCCGTTGTCTCTCTTTCTCTGTCTCCTCAGGCTGAAAATCAATGAATTTGTTTAAATTGTTGACTAGATTATTATGGCAGCAGAGATTTATTTTTATTTTTTAAAAAATTTATGTGATTGGAATGTGAAGACGTCTATCCTTATTTGGAAAGATAAGAATAGGGTCCAGGGGGAACATCTGTTAGAGTTGTTGATTTGAGGGACTATAAAGGTTTGTGTTCGTCAGAATCAATATTATGGTAGTTATGGAAACAGGGAGATCACTGTGAGCTAAGGCCTTAGGGAGCTCTGTAAACCAGAAGGAAGAACACAGAAGCTGAGGGCTAACGTGTTCTGAATTTGATGCATGTAATTCTAAGAATTTTTTTAGAGTGCACTACAATAATCGTTACTACACATAAACATATAGCACAACTTCCATGGGAAGAGAGTTTTGCCAGATTTTGTAAAATCTATTGTTTTTTGAACTACTTTTTTTTTTTTTTTTTACCTTCTATTGCATTCAACGTTTTGCTTAGTAAAATTTGCTGTGCAAGTGTCCCTGAAATGCAGTTCTTATTTGCTCAGCAAGCCAGATTCTTGCAATCTATCCTGGAGAAGTCATTCAAGAAAGTTGGCCAGTTCCATACTTTTCAAGATTTATTTTAAATCTCTATTGCATGGCAAAGCAAGACAGAACCCCCCACACCCCCCGAAAACCCTACATCATTAAGAATAAAATTCAGTCTTTCTAGGTCCTTCCTGATCTCAATTAATTCCTTAAGAATTGATTTAGTTCCCGTTTTAGGGCTCTTCTCCCTAGAATTTTGTAGCCCAAGGCTCCATTGTAAGATGTTTGAAACTTATGAATAAAAATATTGTTCAATTTAGGGTTAGGATGAATGATTCTGGGTCAGCTAGGTAACTATCTAAGTATGTCTTCAGTGAAATCTAAAGATGGTAATGAAAATACTGATCTATTATCTTTATAATAATTTGAAATTTTTAGAACTGAAGGTTTAAAAAATTCTAAAAATTTATAGATAAAAAATAAAAGCATGAGTAGACCATAAATGAAAATTTCATTATCATAAAACTCGCTACTGTCTGAGGCAGAATTCTTTTGAGTCTCTTTATCACAGCAATTTTGTTGGGTATAATTATCTTGATTTAACATAGGAGAGGCCTGAAACCTAGAAAAGTGATAGAATCTGACAAAAACATATAGTTGCTTGAAGGGAAGACTCAGAGTTTGAATTTATTTCTCATTTCAAAGTCCCATTGTTTCCAATACACGATGCTGTTCCCCAGAGGCAATATTTAAAATGAGAAAATATCATTCCTTATCCCCTTGATGTACTGAGTGAGTGACCATTGTTTAAAAAAAGAACATATCCAAAGCAAACACAATGAAGATTTCTTTCCTTTTCTGTTTTTTCAGCTGATGTAAAGTTCTGATGTTAAAACTAAAAATGAAGTTTTCATTAAATAGAAAACTTCTCAGCAGAGAACGAAGTGTTTTTCAAGGAAATCTAATTTATTTATTTTTCAGTAATAGGGTACACTAACTAAAAATGTGGTCTTCATTTTTTCCTGTTTTTTTTTTTTTTTTTTTTTTTTTGTGCCAAACATTGATGGGGTGAAGTAAAAAGAAAATAAAAGAAACCAGACCAAACCAAACCAAACCATAAACAATTGTTTTTTATAAACTGCGAGCAATGGAGGGCATACAAACTTAAATTTACCTTTCAGGTAAATCTTATCTTTGGATAACTGTCCCGAGCCCATTCAGTTAAAGAAATGTACAGGAATTACACAACCATTGCTTGTGGAAAAAGCTTGAAGTAACTCAGATATATATATATTTTACTTTAAAAGCTAAGAGTTCTGATGACTCTTGCTGAGTGCATATTTCAGGCAGTTTCTTTAGGAAAATATACATTTTTGTATGGTTTTAATTATTTTTGTATGTGTACGGAGATGAGGGTGTTATTTTTCAGTCTGAGGGGTAGGTTAGAATTAGTCTGAGTTAGAATAGCTAAAGTTCTTTATAGAATTTTTATAACAACTATTATCCAATACGCAAAAACAGGTTTATTGCCCCACTACTCTGCTTATATAAATTTCTTAGACAAAATATTTACATTGCATAGCTAAACCCATTTTGTGGCTAATACATCGAGGAGGGACAGCCACTCTACTGGTCAACACATTAGGTAAGACATAAACAGAAAAGTGAGTATGAGGTCAACCCCAGACCATGGAATTTCTCAGAACAGCTGGTAATAAGCTGTACCTCCATTTGTAGCTGAGATTTTTATGCCACAGTTTTCCCAAGCAGTTTTCATATTCTAGGTGGGTCTTTTAGTACCTAGTAAGTAACTGTTAGAGGTATCCTTGCTCTAGGGGTAGGACAAATGGCTTGTGCCAAGGATAAATCCTTAAATTTGGACTCAGATACTGCTGGTTAGCCGCATATCTTTTAATAAAGCACTGCATTTCTAAATATGTCCAGACTTAAGTGTACTCTTGTCACTTCAAATACTTATTAACTGAGGCAGTCTGTGGCTCACAAGTGAATAGGAGCTGAGACAGAAATCTCTGTGAAGGTCAAACCCTCGTGACATCATGCTTTAAGAGAAACTATAAAAATGGATTTGGACTGGATTTGGCATTTCTTAATGTGTACAGGACTACTGATAACCTTGTTAATAGTATTATTTAAAACAAAATTATCTAGAATAAACTGATAGATGATTATGTTCAGATGTAAATTTTCTCTGAGTAAGACGGCAAAGGCACACCCAACTTCTTGGTTTTTCCAAAGGCAGAATTGTGACATTTTTAAACATCCTGTGAAGTGGTTCACTTTGAATTGGGAAAATAATGAGAAGGGAGAATTTAAACTACAGGTTTTTTTTTTTCCTCTAAGAGTGTACCTGGAACTTGTATTATGGGCACATTTATGCTATGTTTACTGTCCTGATCATGGGCTTGAACTTGGTATATGAAAGTAGAGACTGTATTTGTTTTATTCACTATTTATTCATTATACTGACCTCCATATTATCTGACACATGTGCTTCCTCCCCCAAGAAAACCTTTTATTGAGGTATAATTTACATATCAATAAAATATATGGATTTTTAAGAGTATAGTTTAGTGGGTTTTGTCAAATTTATACATCTGTGTAACCACCACCCCAGTCAAGATACAGAACATTTCCATCACTCAAGAAACTATCTCCATGCCTCTTTCCAGTCAACATCTTCCCTTGCCCACCAGGCAACTACACTTTAATTTCTTTTACTTTGGCTTAGTTTTGCTATAATAATAATGATATATTGTATACTCCTGTGGTAATCCTCTTTTATACAGCATAGTGTTTTTGAGATTCATCTACCTTATTGTTACATCCTTAGGTGTTCTTTTTTATTGTTGAGTAGCACTAGAGTATATGAATCCACAATGTTTTTATCCATTCACTTGCAGGAGCCTTAAGGATGTTTCCAATTTGAGGTTATAAATAATATCGTTTCTATAAACATTCTTGTACAAGTATTATTGCAAAAGTATGTTTTTATTTCTCTGATAAATATGTAGGAGCAAAATTGCTACATAATTTGGGTAGGTATATGTTTAACTTTATAACAAATTTCTAAATATTTTCCAAAAATGATTGATTATTTTATAATATCACTCAACCAAATATGAGGGTTCCAGTTGCCCCACATTTTCACCAAAAATTGTATTTTAAATTTTTAAAATTTGAGGGCTTGGTGAGGTGTCATATTGGTAATCCCAGCATTTGGGGAGGCCAAGGAAGGAGGATTGCTTGAGCCCAAGAGTTTGATACCAGTCTGGGAAGCATAACAAGACCATATCTTTTTAAATTTGTTAGGCATGGCAGCATGTGCACATAACCTAGCTACTTGGGAGGCTGAGGCAGGAGGATAGTTGAGCCTAGGAGTTCAAGGCTGCTGTGAGCTATGATTGTGTCACTGCGCTCCAGCCTGAGCAGCAGATTGAGATCCTGTCTCAAAAAAAAAAAATTAGTCATCTTTGAAGATGTGAACTATCTCATTGTGGTTTTGATTTACATTTCCCTAATGAATAATGATATTTTTTCCCTATGTGACAAAATATCGAGCAATGAAAAATGATATTGAGCAGATTTCATATATCTATTGGTCATTCATATATCTTTCTTTGTGAAATGTCTGTTAAGGGTTTACCCATTTACAAAATTAGGTTGTTTGACTTTTTAATTATTGAATTATAGAAACTTCTAAAATATATTTTAGGCAAGTTCCTTTGTCATATATCTGTATTGCATGTTTTCTCCCAGTTTGTGATAGGTCTTTTTATTTTCTTAATAGTATTTTCTATTGAATAGAAATATCTAACTTTGATAAAGTGTAATTTATAATTTTTCTTCAACAGTTAAGACTTTTAATAAGGCTTTGCCTGCCCATATTTGCAAATATATTCTATATTTTCTTTAAAATTTTTTATACTTTTAGCCACTTAGTTTAGGTGTATGACCCATGTCAAATTAATTTTTGTGTATGGTGTGAGTAGGGGTCAAATCTATCATAAGTAGACAGAAAGGTAGAAAAGGAACGCCTTTACAGAAAAGACATAAATGCAACCCATAAGCTCTAAGAACAATCATATGTGGTAACAATTTAAGTTCTTTAGGTTGTTTTGAATTCCTTTATAGTAGAGTGTTCAGTAAAATCTTATTCATGTTACAAAACGAGACAGTGGCTCTTGTAATGTCTTAAAGACCTGAAACAAATCAGCCTGAGTGACTCCAGTTCTTAAGTTACAAGGGGAAAAAATTTCAAGGATTCTTAAAAACATTTGGGGAGAGGCTTTGAGATGGCTTGCCTCCTCCACAAAGAATATCCAAAACAGTGAGTTTATAATAACACTTTGAATAGAGCATTGAAGAGAGAACACTAGAATTCAGCAGAGAAGTGAAGGGAAACAGCTAAGACACAGAAGAGGGAAGTGAGGCAGCTGGCCCAGCTGGGATTGGCAATGTATTAGTCCATTTACACACTGCTATAAAGAACTTCCTGAGACTGGATAATTTATAAAGGAAAAAGGTTTAATTGACTCACAGTTCTGCATGGCTGGAGAGGAACTTAAAATCATGGTGGAAGTGGAAGCAGGCACCATCTGCACAAGGTGTCAGGAGAAAGACAGCGTGTGAAGGAGGAACTGTCAAACACTTATAAAACCATCAGATCTCATGAGAATTCACTGACTATCATGAGAACAGTGGGAGGAAACTGCTTCCATCATTCAATCACCTTCCTCCCTTGACATGTGGGGATTATAATTCGAGATGAGATTTGGATGGGGACACAGAGCCAAACCATATCAGGCAAGGATATGATAGAGGTTCTCCAATGCAGGGAAAGAGTAAGTGAGAGATCCCTCAGTGGTCCTAGTGCTTGAGCATGCTGCCTGGGTGACTGGAGATTGCACTGTTCCATCTGTTGCTCTAGGCACACATGTGGACCATCAGAATGCCTGACAAAAGACCCAGTCCTACTTCTGCCAGTTCCCAAGAGTGCCATCCAGGAACCTGGAGATTGCCTTGTCCCATCTGTCACCTCAGAAGCATACATGCACCATTAGGATGTCTGACAAAAGACTCACCCCTCCCTCTGCACTCCTCACTGCCTGCTGCTGGTGCCCAGCATGCTGTCTGGGGGCCTGGAGATCACCTCACACCACCCACCATAGCCTGTGCCTGTGTGTACCACTGGGGGGCCTGAAGACAGGCCCACTCTGCCTGGTACCACTTTCCCAATGACTGTGCACGGTGCCCTGGGAGCCAGGAAATCACTCTGCCCCGTTGATATCTCTGGGTGTGCACACACACCATAAGAATATCTAACAGTAGGCCCAGAATGCTTGCCACTGGCACCCAAGCATGTTCACTGGAGGCCTGGAGATCACCTACCACACATTCCTATGCCCATATACATTATCAAGGGGCCTAAAGACAGACGTGCACCACCTGGCACTTCACCCAGTGTCCAAGTGTATCATCTTAGCGTCTTGAAATCACCATGCTCCACCCATTACCATCAGCATCTGTTCACTCCTCCCAGGATTCTGGGGTCTGGCTTGCCCAGCGTGTTGCTGCCACTACTAGTACCAGCACATGCCACTTGGGAACGTGAGGGTTGGGCTGCCACTGCTACTGCCACTGCCAATGCCATACATGCTGCCCAGGGGCCTGAGGATCCACCAAACTTCCTATCCTACTGTTGCTACTGCTGGCACCTGAACAAGCCATATGAAAGCCCAAGAGTTGGCCCACTTGGACCCACTAACACTGTTACCTGTATATGCTGTCCAGGGGTCTAAGGACAGGAATGCCAGGCCTACTACTGTCACCACTGGAGCCTCAGAACTAACCCACCTGGCGTTACTGTACCCTTCAAGGCCTCACCACAGCCTCCTGTGACCTCTCACATTAAGCCACTGAAGAAATCACAGACTCCACTGATGCTGGTTAGAGCAGTAGAAATCATACAGAGAGTACACTACTGCACGCACCTAGGATCAAGGCTAATGTGTCCTAGCCAACCAACACTAGAGATATAGCTACAGGAAAAAGTATTTCCCTATGAAAACCTATTTAAAAAATATAAAGAGGTAACCATTACAATAGATGCACAGATGTTAATGTACAAACACAAGAAACATGAGAAAGCAAGAAAACATGACACTTAAAGAGGAAAAAAGTAATTATCTAGCAATAGAGTTCAATGAAAAACAAATTTTTGAGATGCCTAAAAAAGAATTCACGGCTGGGCATGGTGACTCACACCTGTAATCCCAGCATTTTGAGAGGCCAGGGCAGGCAGATCATGAGATCAGGAGTTTGAGACCAGCCTGGCCAACATGGTGAAACCCCATTTCTACTAAAAATACAAAAATTAGCCGGGCGTGGTGACATAGGCCTGTAGTTCCAGGTACTTGGGAGGCTGAGTCAGGAGAGTTGCTTGAACCTGGGAAGTGAAGGTTGCAGTGAGCAAAGATTATGCCACTGCTCTCCAGCCTGGGTGATGGAGCAAGACTTCGTCTCAAAAAAAAAAAAAAAAAAAGAATTCAAAGTAATAGTATTAAAGAAGCTCAGTGAGATATAAGATAACACAAATAAACTATACAAAAAACTCAGAAAATAATTTACAATATGAAAGGGAAATTCATTGAAGAAATAGATCTCATAAAAAAGAACCAAACACTGGGAAGCTGAGGCAGGCAGATCACCAGGTCAAGAGATCGAGACCATCCTGGCCAATATGGTGAAACCCCGTCTCTACTAAAAATACAAAAATTAGCTGAGTGTGGTGGTGCATGCCTGTAGTTCCAGCTCCTCAGGAGCCTGAGGCAAGAGAATCACTTGAACCTGGGAGGTGGAGGTTGCAGTGAGCTGAGATCACGCCACTGCACTTCAGCCTGGGCAACAGAATGAGACTCTTTCTCAAAAAAGAAAAGAACCAAACAGAAATTATAGAACTGAAGAATTCAATAAATGAAAAAAAAAGTGCAATTAAGAGCTTCAATAATAGACTGGATCAAGAAGAAAAAATAATTTCAAAACTTGAACACATGTCTTTTGAAGTAACTCAGTCAGACAAAAATAAGAAAGAAAAGAATAAAAAAGAATAAAGTCAGGCTGTGTGACATATGGGACACTAGAAAGTGAGCAAATATTCAAATTTTTGGTGTTCCATAAAGTGTAGAGAAGGGAAATGTCATAGAAAACCTATTTAATGGAATAATAGCTGAAAGCTTCCCCAGTCTCACAAGAGACAGCTATTCAAACACAGGAAGTTCAGAGATTCCTAAACAGATATGACCCAAAAGATATTATTCAAAGCACGCCATATTCAAATTCAAAAGTCAATGACAAAGAGAATGCTATAAACAGCAAGAGAAAAGTGTCAAGTCAAACATAAGAGAAACTCCATCACTCTAACAGCAGATTTTTCAGCAGAAACCTTACAGGACAGGAGAAAATGGGATGATATATTCAAAGTGCTGAAAGAAAAAAACCCAGCCAGTCAATAATACTATACTAGCTAACCCTCAAAAATGAAATAATATTTTTAAAACAAAACAAAACAACAAAAACTGAGGGAATTCATCACTACTAGTCCAGCCCTACAAGAAATGCTTAAAAACATCCTGCATTTGACAGTAACAAGATGATATCTACCATCATGAAAACACACATAAGTATTAAATTCCCTGGTAGAGAAGTCACACAAATGAGAAAGAGAAATGACTCCAATTTTACCACTACAAAAAAAAACACCACACTCCAATGATAAACAATAAAAGAGAAAGGAACAAAAGATAAACAAAAACAATAAAAATGTCAATTAACAAAATGTCAGGAATAAGTCCTTACCTGTCGATAATGACTTTTAATGAAATCAGATTTAAATCTCCACTTAAGAGATATAAACTAGCTGAATGAATGAAAAAAAGCCCACGTATTTGCTGTCTACAAGAAACTCACCTAACTCATAAAGACATATAGACTGAAATTGAAAAGACAGACAAAGATATTTCATATAAACAGATAAAAAGCAAGCAGAAATAACTATACTTTTATTAGATAAAACGGACTTTGAGTCAAAGGCAGTAAAAAGAGACAAAAGATCATTATATAATGATAAATAGATCAATTCATCAAGAAGATATAATGGTATATATAAATATGTATATATAAGATATAATGGTATATATACATATACCATTATGTATATACATATATATACACTCTGTATATATATACGTGTGTGTGTGTGTGTGTGTGTGTGTGTATATATATATATACACACACACATTCAACACCAGACCACCAAGCTATATAAAGCAATTATTATTAGATCTAAAGGAAGAGAGATACTCCAATACAGTAATAGTTGGGGACCTCAACATCCCACTGTCAGCATTAGAAAAATCATCTAGATAGAAAATCAGTAAGAAAACCTTGGGTTTAAATTGCACTTTAGATCAAATCTATCTAACATACATTCATAGAACATTTTATCCAATAGCTGCAGAATACACATTCTCATTAACACATGGAACATTCTCCAAGATACATCATGTGTTAGGACTCAAAACAAGTCTCAACAAAGTTAATATATATGTGTGTATATATATTATATATATAGTGTGTGTGTGTGTGTGTGTGTATGTATATATATATATATGTATACTGTCTTCTCAGACCACAACGGAGTAAAACTTTGGAAACTGTACAAATATTAGTATGTAGAAATTGAACAACATGCTCTTGAACAACCATTGGGTCAGTGAATAAATTAATTAAAAAATTTAACAATTTTTGGAAACAAATAAAAATTGAAACACTATGATATGGTTTGACTGTGTGCCTACCAAAATATCATCTCAAATTGTAATCCAAATTGTTATCTGCATGTGTTTAGGTAGGGACCTTCTGTGTTTAGGTAGGAGGTGATTGGATCATGGGGGCATTTTCCCCCATGTGGTTTTTGTGATAGTGAGTTCTCATGAAATCTGGTTGTTTGGTAAGTGTTTGGCACTTCCCCCTTCTCTCTCTCTGCTTCGGCATGGTAAGAAATGGCTTGCTTCCCCTTCACCTTGTGCCATGATTGTAAATTTCCCGAGGCCTCCTCAATCATGCAGAGCTGTGAGTCCATTAAACCTCTTGTTTTCATAAATTACTGAGTGTCAGGTAGTATCTTTATAGTAATGTGATAACAGACTAATACAGAGAATTGGTACCAGCAGAGTGAGGTACTGCTATAAAGATAACCTGAAAATGTGGAAGTGACTTTGGAACTGGGTAATAGGAAGAGGTTGGAATAGTTTGGAGGGCTCAGAAGAAGAGAGGATGATGTGGGAAAGTTTGGAACTTCCTAGGGATTTGTTGAATGGCTTTGACCAAAATGCTGATAGTGATATGGACAATGAAGTCCAGGCTGAGGTGGTCTCAGATGGAGATGAGGAACTTGTTGGGAACTGGCATAAATTTGACTCTTGCTATGTTTTAGCAAAGAGAATGGTGGCATTTTGCCACTGCTCTAGAGATCTGTGGAACTTTGAACTTGAGAGAGATGATTTAGGGTATCTGGTGGAAGAAATTTATAAGTGGCAAAGCATTCAAGAGGGAAAAAAAGCATAAAAGTTAAAAAAATTTGCAGCTGGACAATGTGATAGCAAAGAAAAACCCATTTTCTGGGGAGAAATTTAAGCCAGCTGCAGAAATTTGGAGCTGAATGTTAATCACTGTATTAGTCCATTTTCATGCTGCAGATACCTGCGACTGGAAATTAACAAAAGAGAGAGGTTTAATGAACTCACAGTTCCACATGGCTGGGGAGGCCTCACAATCATGGTGGAGGATGAAAGGCATATCTCACATGGTGGCAGACAAGAGAAGAGAGCTTGTGCAGGGAAATTCCCATTTATAAGATCATCAGATCTCATGAGATTTATTCACTATCATGAGAACAGCACAGGAAAGACCTGCCCCAAGGATTCAATTACCTCCCACTGAATCCCTCCCACAACACATGGGAATTGTGGGAGTTACAATTCAAGATGAGATTTGGGTGGGAACTCTGTCAAACCATATGAATCACCAAGACATGGGGAAAAATGTCTCTGGGGCATATCAGAGACCTTCACGGTAGCCCCTCCCATCCCAGGCCTGGAGGCCTAGGAGGGAAAAATGATTTCTTGAGCTAGGCCCAGGGACTCCCTGCTCTGTGAAGCCTTGGGATATGGTGCCCTGGGTCCCAGCTGCTTTAGCTCTAGCCATGGATAAAAGGGGCCAAGGTACAGCTCAGGCCATTGCTTCAGAGGGTGAAAGCTCCAGGTCTTGGCAGCTTCCAGTGGTGTTGGTCCTGTGGATATACAGTAGAGAAGAATTGAGATTTGGGAAACTCTGCCTAGGTTTCAGAGGATATATGGAAATGCGTGGATGTCCAGACAAAAGTTTTCTGTAGGGGCAGAGTCCTCATGGAGAACCTCTGCTAGGGCAGTACAGAAGGAAAATGTGGGGTTGGAGCCCCCACACAGAGTCCCCACTGGGGAAGTTCTTAGTGGAGCTATGAGAAGAGGGCCACCATCCTCCAGATCCCAGAATGGTACATCCACCTACAGCTTCTACCATGCACCTGGGAAAGCCACAGATGCTCAATGCCAGCCATGAAAGCAGCCAGGAGGGGGAATGTACCCTGCAAAGCCACAGGGGCAGAGCTGCCTAAGGCCATGGTTGCTCACCTCTTGCATCAGTGTGCCCTGGATGTGAGAAATGGAGTCAAATAATATCATTTCAGAACTTTAAGATTTGACTGCACCACTGGATTTTAGACTTGCATGGAGCCTGTAGCCCCTTTGTTTTGGCCAGTTTCTCCCATTTGAAATGGATGTATTTACCCAATGCCTGCACCCTCATTGTACCTAGGAAGTAACTAACTTGCTTCTTATTTTACAGGCTCATAGGCAGAAAGGACTTGCCTTGACTCAGATGAGACTTTGTCCTTGGACTTTGGGTCAGTGCTGGAACGAGTTAAGACTTTGGGGGGCTGTTGCTAAGGCACGATTGTGTTTTGAAATGTGAGGTCATGAGATTTGGGAGGGGACAGGGATGATATAGTTTGGCTGTGTCCCCACCCAAATCTCATCTTGAATTGTAGTTTCCAGAATCCCCACATGTCATGGGAGGAACCCAGTGGGAAGTAATTGAATTATGGGAGTGATTACCCACATGCTGCTGTTCTGATGATAAGTGTGTTCTCATGAGATCTGATGGTTTTATAAGGGGCTTCCTCCTTTGCTTAGCACTTATTTTCTCTCCTGCCACCCTGTGAAGAGGTGCCTTCCACCATGATTGTATGTTTTCTGAGGCCTTCCCAGCCATGCAGAACTATGAGTAAATTAAACTTCTTTTCTTTATAAATTTCCCATTCATGGGTATTTCTTCATAGCAGTGTGAGAACAGACTAATACAACGATAAAATCTGTCAACAAACTAGACACAGAAGGAACACACCACAATGTAATAAAGGGCATATATGACAAACACACATCTTGGATCATACTGAATGTAGAAAACCTGAAAGCATTTGCTCTAAGAATTGGAACAGGATAAGAATGGCCACTTTTACCACTCCTCTTAAGCAGAGTACTGGCATCCCTAGCCAGAACAATCAGGCAATATAAGAAAAAAAGTTACCCAAATTAGAAAATAGGAAATCTAATTATTGCTCTTTGCAGATCACATGATCTTATATTTAGAAAAATCTAAAGACACCACCAAAAGACTCTTAGATATCATAAAGAAATTCAGTAATCTTGAAGGATACAAAATCAACTTAAAAAATCGAAGCATTTTTTTTCTTTTCTTTTTTTTTTGAGTTGGAGTCTAGCTCTATCACCCAGGCTGGAGTACAGTGGTGCGATCTCAGCTCACTGCAACCTCCATCTCTCAGGTTCAAACAATTCTTCTGTCTCAGCCTCCCAAGTAGCTGGGATTACAGGTGTGTGTCACCACACCTGGCTAATTTTCGTATTTTTAGGAGAGACAGGTTTTCACCATGTTAGCCAGGCTGGTCTCAAACTCCTGACCTCAGGTGATTCACTCGCCTCGGCCTCCCAAAGTGCTGGGATTACAGGCATGAGTCACCATGCGCAGCCCAATCAGAAGCATTTCCATACATTCATAGTGAAGTAGCTGAAAAAGAAATAAAGAAGGCCATCCTGTTTACAATACTACAAAATTTAAAGTATCTAGGAATAAACTTAACCAAAGAAGTGACATACCTCTATGAAAAATACTATAAAACACTGATGAAAGATACTTAAAAGGACACAAATAAGTGGAAAGACATTCCATAATCTTGGATTGAAAGAATTAATATTATTAGAATTACATACTACTCAAAGCAATCCACAGATTATATGCAATCTCTATCAAAATGCCAGCGAATTTTTTAACAGAAATAGAAAGAAAACAATCCTAAAATTGACCAAAAAAGAACCCAAATAGCCAAAGCAATCCTGAGCAAAAAGAACAAATCCAGAGGCATCACACTACCTGACTTCAAAATATATTACAAGGCTATAGTAACCAAAACAGCCTGATATTGGTGTATAAGCAGACACATTGATCAATGAAACAGCATAAAGAACCCAGCAATAAATCCAAGCACTTACAGACAACTGATGTTTCTCAAGGTGTCAAGAACATACACTGGTGAAAAGACACACTCTTCAATAAGTGACACTGGGAAAATTGGATATCTACATGGAGAAAACTGATACTAGACCCTTGTTTCTCACCAATACAAACAAACAAACAAACAAAAACAA
The DNA here is from genome assembly GCF_009828535.3 of Hylobates moloch. Classification (NCBI taxonomy): domain Eukaryota; kingdom Metazoa; phylum Chordata; class Mammalia; order Primates; family Hylobatidae; genus Hylobates; species Hylobates moloch. Next base: position 55,311,393 of record NW_026652276.1, on the reverse strand, counting down.
AGAAAACAAAACATGGATTAAAGATTTAAATGTGAAACCCAAAAGTAAAAAACTCCTAGAAGAAAACATAGGGGAAACATTCTAGTACATTGGCTTAGGCAAAAAATTTTTGGTTATGACTTCAGAAGCATAGACAACAAAAAGAAGAAAAGACAAATCTGACTATATTAAACTAAAAACCTTTATGTAACATAAGAAACAACAGCAGAGTGAAGAGACAATCTGTCAAATGGGAAAACTATCTGCAAACTATTTATCCAATAATGAACTAATATCCAGAATATACAAAATGGCCAACAGGTATATGAAAAAATGCCCAGCATCACTAATCATAGGGGAAATGCAAATCAAAATCACAATGTGATATCATCTGATACCAGCAAGAATGGCTATTATAAAAAAGACAAAAAATAACAAATGCTGGCAAGGATGAGGAGAAAAGGAAACTCTTACACATTATTGGTGGGAATATAAATTAGCATAATCATTATGAAAATCAGTATGGAAATTTCTCAAGAAACTAGAAATAGAACTACCATACAATAGGATGGTTCTATTTGGGATCCAACAATCCCACTATTGGATATTTAGCCAAAGAAAAGGAAATCATTACATCAGAAGGATTACTCGCATCCTCATTTTTATTGTGGAATTATTCATGATATCAAAGATAGTCAATAAACCCAAGTATCCATCAATGGATGAATAGATAAGGAAAATATGGCATATATACACTATGGAATACTATTAGGCCATAAAAGAGAATGAAATCATGTTATTTGCAGCAACATGGATTGAAATGGAAGTCATTATATTAAAGGAAATAACCCAGGCACAGAAAGACAAATATTGCTTGTTCTCACTCATATGAGGCAACTAAACAAGTTGATCTCACAAAAGTCGAGAATAGAATGATATTTACCAGAGACCTGAAATGATGTGTATGTGTGTGGGGAGTTGGGGATGAAGAGAGTTAGGTTAATGGATACAACATGCAGTTAGAAGAAATATGTTCTAATGTTTGACAGCACAATAGAGTGACTGTAGTTAACAATAATATGTTGTATATTTCAAAACAGGTAGATGAGATTTGAAATATTCCTAACACAAAAAGTCATAAATGCTCAATGTAATGGATATCCAAAATACTCTGAGTTGATTATCACACGTTCTATGCATGTATCAAAATGTCGCTTGTCCCCCATAAACACGTACAAATAATACATATTAATTTAAAAAATTGAGGCCAGGCACAGTGGCTCATGCTGTAATCCCAGCACTTTGTGTGGTCAAGGCTGGTGGACTGCTTGAGCTCAGGAGTTTGAGATCAGCCTAGGAAACATGGCAAAATTCCATCTTTACAAAAAATGCAAAAGTTAGCCAGTCCTGGTGGTGTGTGCCTATAGTCCCAGGTATTCAGGAGGCTGTGGTGAGGGGAATACTTGATCCTGGAAGACCGAGGTTGCAGTGAGCTGTGATCTCCAGCCTGGGTGACAGAGCGAGATCTTGTCTCAAAGAATACATAAATAAATAAAATAAAATAAATTTAGAGACATTGTAAAGATAAATCTTGCATTTAGATTATGGACACTCTCAAGTTACTGTAGCTTGAGTACTAATGCAATGTGACTTTTTTTTTTTTTGAGACGGAGTCTCGATCTGTCACCCAGGCTGGAATGCAGTGGCGTGATCTCGGCTCACTGCAAGCTCTGTCTCCCGGGTTCACACCATTCTCTTGCCTCAGCCTCCTGAGTAGCTGGGACTACAGGCGCCCGCCACCACGCCTGGCTAATTTTTTGTATTTTCAGTAGAGATGGGGTTTCACCATGTTAGCCAGGATGGTCTGGATCTCCTGACCTCGTGATCCGCCCGCCTCGGCCTCCCAAAGCCCTGGGATTACAAGCGTGAGCCACTGCGCCCGGCCGCAGTGTAATATTTTTTAACTCTTTTGCCAGTGATCTTGAGCTCTGTTTTACATTACATTAGCATATGTTATTCTGTGCATTAATATATTAAGAAATGCATAGAAATTTAAATGCATATTCACGTATCTGACTAATAAAAGTTTCTCTTCATTCAACATTGACATTTTGGGGGGAATCCAATGATGATAATGTCTAGTGTCTTAAAAGTAAATTGATTATGAGGATTTATGGGCGATACCTATGATTCAAACTGGAAAATCTCTGCAGTAAAAAGTGCCTAGTTTCTTCAACAGATAACTTTCAAGGACCAGAGAGAGAGAGATTATTGATTAAATGATGAGATGTAACAACCAATTAAAGTGCATGAGCTTTATTAGGATCTCATTTCAAACAAATTGTAATTATATGACAATTGGGAAAATATAAACATTATTCAGAAATCTGATAATAGTTGAAGTTTCTGTTAATTTTGAGGACATGATAATGATAATATGATTGAGTTGGTGGTTGATAATAGGTAATATGTACATGATAATTCATTTATTCTTGACTCGTGTGTTTTTGAAATTTTCCATTAAAAAAAGTAAATTGATACTAGAGAGATATTTTCATTTGGCAAAAATAAGTTACAACTTTGATAAAACATGAAGACCTGGGTTTAGATTCCATCTTGAAATTCCTACTGAAGCTTACTATTAATAATGTGAAAACTTACTTTTATGGTGAATAAAATTATTATTATTAATTACCAATCAGAACTGTGGCTAAACCCGTATTTTTAAATGAAATCTCATAATTTTTCTAAAAGGGCCCATCTAAATGTGAGCAAATGCAATGCAGAAACCTGATACCTATTAAGATTTTTAAGTAACTGAATTATTTTCTCACATTATTTTTTTGGATAACTCATCTTCTTTGACTTTTTATGTCAGTTTCTCTGAAGTAGGAGAAAAATAATTATATATTTTGCTTGTAAGACAGGTATCAGGAAATGGTGATAACAAAGATTTTTCTCAGTTTAAATATTAGGAATCTGAGGCCGAGGTATTTGTGAGCAAAGGTAGACTTATGTCAGTTTTTTGTTCATTGGATCTCCAAAGTTCCCTGTAACCCTTAACTCAGACTGTAAGCCTATACCAGTTTGACCACATTTATTAAGATAACTAATTTAGTGTGTAATTACAGTAAGGGAAATGATACAATCAATTAGTACTAAAAATTATTGGCTAATATTGATTGAGTGCTTATAATTTATCTAGTGCTGTATTAAACATTTTTTGTTTTGTTTTGCATTTGTTTTTTTTACAAAACTCCATTTACCTCACAACAAACCAGTGAGGTATGTGCAATTCTTACCTACCTATAGATGAAACTGAGGCTCCAAAAAATCTTAAACAGTTTTTCTACTCCTGGCAGGTGATGGACTTTAAATTGAATGTAGATATTATTTACTTAATAAATTTTTCTAAAGAGTTTGCCATTGTCTAGGGTACTAGCTTTTTATCTTTTTAGAAATTGAAATTGGCTCAACCATATTATTATACTCAACTCAATTATATATCCCATAGTGAACATTTAAAAAAATTCTCAAAATATTAGAGAATAATAAGCCCTTCTAATACTCTGGAGAATTTTAACAACTATCTGATTCAAGCGGAAAGGCAGAAAAAGCACATGGTGATTCAGCTTTTTTGAGCATTACATATAGTCCCATAGTTGTGCAGTGTCATCACCATCCATGTGCAGATCTTTCTTTTATCATCTCAAATTGAAATTTTGTATCCATTAAACAATAACTATCCAATACTTCTTCCCCATATCCTTTGGCAATTTTAATTCTACTTTCTGTCTCCGTGGATGACTTTTCCAGGTACTTCACATAAGTGAAATAATGTATTTGTCCTTTTGTCTCTGGCTTATTTTACTTAGTGTAATGTTTTCAAGACTATTCTATATTGTAGCATGTATCAGCCTTGTTGATAGATCTTTTATAAATGAAGATTTCAGAAAATGCAAACATTGCCAAGGAGACACTTCCCCTGCCTCAGAAAGTTAATAAGATAAACATCAGGATTTCTGATTTTGACTAGATATATTTACTAGGCTATTTAACTACATTTCAAAAGACTTTCTTATAATAATATATTTCTGGAAAACTACATAGTGAATGACTTGGCCACACAGTAAATAATGTAGTTGGCTAACATCTCTGGAGGAGGTAGTTTCAGAATGCCTATCTTTATAAAAATGGGCATAGGTCTTTGTTTGAAATTAGGAAATTTTTCAACATAAATATTATTGTGATCTATAGGCTGTAACCTTTAACTTGCTCCTTTTCATCAAGTATAAGGTCAGATTCTTGGCACAATATAATAGCATTCCAACATCTAGTGAAAACAGATGTTTCTTTTATTAAAATAAAGAGAATAAAACTGAAATGTTTTCAGTTTTCACTTCTTTTAAAATATCTATCATCAGTATATTTGATTATGTGCTTAAAATCCAACAGTCTGTCATGTAAAAACCATAGTTTAACATATTCATATTGGAATACAGCTTGCACATAAAATCATTGAAACTACGCATTTTCTTTGCTATTGTATTTGTATTTTCCTGACATAAAATGTGTGTTATTATATAAATATATTTTAATTGATCATTTGAATTGAATATTTATTGTGACATATTACATTTTGTGCATTTTTTCACACACATCATCTTATTTACTAGATTCATTCAACTAACTTTACTGAGAACCTGCACTATGTCACTTTATTCTAGAAAATTAAAATGCAATTGTAAAGAAGACAGAAATGGACCATCTTTACATAGCTTTTATTAACTACTGGGGAATATAGACAAATAGATCATTGTAATGCAGTGTAAGATATGCTATGATAGGTACAGAGGGATAGAAGGCACATAGGTGAGTGTACAATAAACATATTATATGAAAGCTGAGGACCCTAAGAAGAACATAATGACTGAACAGAAAACTGTGCTATTTTTGCTTTGTGGTAAACCAAAGGAGTACTTATAGGTAAATGTGAGTCTCCAGTTAATGGACAGATGGATAATGCATGACTCCAAGTTTCATTTCTTAGATTAAGTTATGTTTGATAGAACTTGAGTTTTGAGCCTAAAAAATGTAAAACAATAAACAGACATCCATCGGATGCACGTTGGTACCTAGATCATGCACAGCTACTTTTAAGTGTACACACAAAACTATTTGTGAAATGTACTCCAAGGAAACTTAAGCAGCAGTAATTTTCAAATCATCTGGAATTTGGTGAGTATCCACAAAGATGGTTACTTTAGCTTTAGAGTAGTTGCTGTGTTGCTTGTCTTTCCAGCAAGAGCTGGCTAGTAAGTTTTATTGTTTATCTAGGCTTCTTCTATTCAAATTTCCCAAACCATGCAAGTTACATTCTATATTGGCTTGTGTGTGTATGTGTGTGTGTGTGTGTGTGTGTGTGTGTGTGTGTTCAAAAGACAACCAGATTATTCAGACAGTAATTGTTTTATTTATTTTTTATTTTTTTATTTTTTTGAGACAGAGTTTTACTCTTGTCACCCAGGCTGGAGTGCAATGGCAGGATCTCAGCTCACTGCAACCTCCACCTCCTGGGTTAAAGTGATCCTCCTGCCTCAGCCTCCTGAGTAGCTGGCATTACAGGCACCTGCCACCACGCTCAGCTAATTTTTTTTTTTGTATTTTTAATAGAGACAGGGTTTCACCATGTTGGCTAGCCTGGTCTTGAATGCCTGACCTCAGGTGATCCATCCACCTCAGCTTCCCAAAGTGCTGGGATTACAGGTGTGAGCCACCACGCCTGTCCTCAGACACTAATTGTAAAAGTCAGAAAAGTAGTGAGAAATATGGTAACACAACTTTAGTCTCAGAAAATTTTAATTGCTCTGTCAGAAGAATCATTCCCCCATGTCTGATTGGTTTTTGTGTGTGGCAAAGGCAGGTTGTACATAAAAATCAGATATATATATATATATATATATATATATATACACATACATATATATATTTAATAAGTATATAGTCCCTATTATGTGCCAAGAATGTGAAGAATATGAACATTGTCCTTAAAAGATAAACTTTGAACAAATAATCATTTGATGAGTAATACAAGTGGAAATGTAGAATTTTATGGAAAATAAAACAGGAAGACCCAATGTAGGTTCTCAGTTCAGAAGTTTTCCTGAAAAAATAAAGTAAGATGAGACCTGAAGTATTAATAGAAATTTGCAAATGTGAGATCGGGGGATAGGGTGTTCTAGGCAGAGGAAACAACTTATGGTAAACATTCAAGCAAAGAAGATAGAATCTCACATTTTAAGGATTTAGAGAGGAAGAATGCAGTGTCTTAGATGAGAAAAAGGAGCATCAGGAGTATCATCTAAAAATTTAAGACTTAATTTTAAGAGCAGTGAGGTTCTATGAAAGCATTTGAAATGAAGATTTGACATGACCAGATTTTGTTTTAAGAGGTCACATTGATATAGTTTGAATGTGTGTCCTTGCCCAAATCTCATATTGAAATGTAATCGCAATGCTGGAGGTGGGGCCTGGTGGGAGGTGATTGGATTATGGGGGTGGATTTCTCATGAATGGTTTAGCACCATCCCCTTTGGTACTGCCCTGGTGATAGTGAGTGAGTTCTCATGATACCTGGTTGTTTAAAACTGCTTAGGCCCTCCTGCCTCACTTTCTTGCTCTCGCTTTTGCTGTGTGAGGTTCCTGCTCGCCCTTTGCCTTCTGCCGTATTTGGAAGCTTCCTGAGGCCTCCCCAGAAGTAGATGCTTCTGTGCTTCCTGTGCAACCTGCAGAGCCATGAGCCAGTTAAATCTCTTTTCCTATAAATTACCAGTATCAGGTATTTCTTTATAGCAATATGAGAATGTCCTGCTACCCACTCAAACTTAAACTTTTTATGAGAGTAGGAATGGGGTGCAGTGTACTGATTTGAGACATAATTATGAGGTAAAAACCAAGAGAACTTGATGATTGATATCATGTAGAAGTATAGTAATAGTTCCTGAGTGTGAGGTACTTGGGAAAAATTCTATAAGTGGATGGTGACCTAGCATGCATTCAAATAGCATATAGCAAATATTCAAAAGATATTTGCTGAATGAATACCTCATGTATATATCTGTTTAAAAATTGAAGATGACAAAGTTAGAATGTAGGTTTTGGATAAATAATCGAATGGATGATTATTGGAAAGGGAAATGGGCCACACAGACAATGTGGCTTCAAAAGCAAGGAAGAATTAGGACAGCTCCTTGAGCAATCCTACTTAACTGATGAGTAGAAATGGAAAGCAGGCAAAGAATTCTAAAAAGGAGTAGAGTAAGATGAAGAAAAACTGGGAAAGCATGTTATCATTAATAGAAAATTGAAACGGTGTTTCAGAAAGAGGGTATTGTCAATATTGTCTGATGCTTCTGATATTAGATAAGAACTAAGTGAGTGCTGACTGGCTCTGGAGATACAGAATGTTTGGTACTGTAAATGAGAACATTTTCAATAGAATAGTGAAGGCTACAATCAGGCTGGGTTTGAGAATTGAGTGACAGATAAACAATACTTGGGGAGAGTGATATGGCTAGGCTTTATGTCCCCATCCAAATGTCATCTTGAATTGTAATGCCCATAATCCCTAGATATCAAGGGAGAGACTAGGACCAGGTGGAGGTAATTGAATCATGGGGGCGGTTTCTCCCATGCTGTTCTCATTAACAGTGAGTGAGTTCTCATGACACCTGATGATTTTACAAGGCGCTCTTCCCTTTTTGCTCAGCACTTCTTCCTGCTGCCTTGTGAAGAAGGTGCCTTGTTTCCCCTTCGCCTTCCTCCATGATTGTAAGTTTTCTGAGGCCTCCCCAGCCATGCTGAACTGTGAGTCAGTTAAACCTCTTCCCTTTATAAATTACTCGGTCTCTAGCAGTTCTTTATAGTAGTATGGAAATGGACTAATACAGAGAGCAACAGAAGATAACTCATTTAAGACATTTGAAAAAGAAATATAAATAAGAAATAGCAGAGGTTATTCAGGCAAGGCTGAAAATCCTAGCTTTGCCATTTGTTATTTATATGACTTCTAGTAATTACCCAATTTTTATTTAAGCAAAAATTTAAGACTTTGGAATTAGCAAAAGAGGTTACTGTATATCTTTCAATCAAATACTGGAGCCTCTGGAAATTATCTGATTCTACAGGGATATGCATGTTTGTAACTGACTAAACTCTGTAGAGATATTTTTAATAAAAGTTTACTTGTAGAACACAGAATAACACAGATAGTTCTTGCTTATAAACATGAAAATAAATTTGGTCTAGTAGAGATTAAACTTACCTATTCCGGAGAGAAAACAGTTTTTTTTTTATTCCATGTTGAAATTCATCTCACCATTCCTCTATTCCACATAACTTTGTGATTTTTGGACGTCTTTGAATTCACTGTAACATCCATCTTGTTCCCTCATTTATCTAAAGGGTTAGATTAATCATTCACACATGTTCATTTTATATTTGTATAAAAGTTATGATTGTAACACTTTAAAAGGGTTTTTTTAATAAATATCAACTTACTGTCTGGGCAATGAGTTGTTGAGAGAGGTAATTAAAATACTGTAAGTAAAAATCCTTAACACATTGGCTTAAAAAGAAATCTGAGGTAATTGCTGGAGAGGAATGTGCGGTTAAGTGCAGGTGTTTTGTTTTTAAATAGTGTGAGAAACTTCAGCGTGTCTGAATCCGATGGAAAGGAGCCAGTAGAGGGAAAGCCTCATGGTATAGGACAGAGGAGGAAAAATGAACTGATCAGGATCTGATAGATGATGGGAGGAAAAGGAAGGTAGATCATTTGGGCAGAAATTGATTTTTTAAAAATTAAATTTATAACTATTATGGGTACATAGTATATGTATATATTTAAAGAGTACATGAGATATTTTAACACAGGCATACAATGCATAGTAATCACATCAGGGTAAATGGGGTATTCATTATCTCAAGCTTTTATCATTTCTTTGTGTTACAAACATTCCAGCGATACTCTTAGTTATTTCAAAATGTACAATAACTTATTGTTTACTGTAGTATTGCTATTGTGCTATCAAATACTAGATCTTATTCATTCTATTTATATTTTGTACCTATTAACAATCCCATTTTTCCCTGATGCTGCTACCCTTTCCAGTCTCTGGAAATCATCATTCTATTCTCCATCTCCATGAGTTCAACTATTTTTATTTTAGCTCCCACAGAAGACTGAGAACATGCATAGTTTGTCTTTCTGTGCCTGTGCAATTTGTCTTTCTGTGCCTGGCTTATTTCACTTAACACAGTGTCGTCCAGTCCATTCATATTGTTGCAAATGACAAGATCACATTCTTTTTTTATGGCTGAATAGCTCTCCACTGTGTATATGTAGTACATTTTCTTTATTCATTTGTCTGTTGATGGACACTTAGGTTGCTTCCACATCTTGGCTATCGTGAATAGTGCTGCAATAAACAAGAGTGTAGATATCTCTTTGATATACCGACTTCCTTTCTTTTGGGTATCAAAATGGGAGGTGGGATTGCTGGATCATATAGTAGTTCTATTTATAGTTTTTGAGGAATCTCCAAACTGTTCTCCATAGTTTCTCTACTAAATTATACTCCCACCAACCGTATATGAGGGTTCTCTTTACTTCACATCCTCACCAGCATTTGTTATTGCCTGTCTTTTGGATAAAAGCCATTTCAACTGGGGTGAGATAATATCTTATGTGGCTTTGATTGACATTTCTCTGATGATCAATGATATTGAACACCTTTCCATATATTAATTGGCCATTTGTATGTTTTCTTTGGAAAAATGTCTATTCAGGTCCTTTGTCCATATTTAAAATTGGCTATTTGTTTTTTGCTGTTGAGTTGTATGAGTTCCTTATATGTTTTGGATATTAATTCTTTTTCAGATTGATGGTTTGCAAATATTTTCTTCCACTCCATAGGTTGCTTTTTATTTTAATAGTGGTTTCATTTGCTACACAGAAGTTTTTTCATTTGATGTAGCCCTACTTGTTTATTTTTGCTTTTGTTGCCTATGCTTTCAATGTCATGTCCAAAAAATCATTGCAAAGACCAATGTGAAGGAGATTTTTACTTATATTTTCTTCTAGGAGTTCTAAATATGGTGGTATCAGATCTTATAATTAAGTTTTTAATCCATTTTGAGTTGATTTTTATGTGTGGTATAGGGCAAGGGTACAATTTCATTCTTTTGCATATGGATATTCAGTTTTCCCAACATCATTTATTGAAGAGACTTTTCTTTACCCATTGTGTATTTTTGGTGCCCTTGTTAAAGATCAGTTGGCCATACATGCATGGATTTGTTTCTGTATTCTCTGTTCTGTTGCATTGGTCTATTTTTATGCTAATAACCTATTGCTTTGATTATTATCATTTTGTAATATAGTTTGAGGTCAAAGAGTATGAGTCTCCCAGTTGTGGTCTTTTTCATCAAGATTGCTTTGGCTACTTGAGGTCTTTTGTGGTTCCATATGAACTTTGGGATTTTTTTTTCTATTTCTGTGACTTGTCCTCTTCTTTCCTTCCACTCTTTTGGAGTCCCAGTGTCCATTCTATTGTTTCCATCTTTATTTCTATATGTACCCACTGTTTAGCTCTCACTTATAAGTAAAAAAATGTAGTATTTGATTTTGTGTTTCTGCATTATTTCACTTAGGATAATTGGCTCCAGCTCCATCCACGTTGCTGCAAACAACACGATTTTTGTTCGTTTTCTTTATGGCTGCATAGTATTCTATGGTGTATATATACTATATTTTCTTTATCCAATCCAATTGACAGACACTTATGTTGATTCTATGACTTTGCTATTGTGAATAGTACTGCATTAAACATGTAAGTGTGGTGTCTTCTTGGTAAAACAATGTATTTTCCTTAGGGTAGATATCCAGTAGTGGGATTGTTGGGTCAAAAGGTCATTGTATTTTTAATTCTTTGAGAAATCTTTATACTGTTTTTCATAGGAGTTGAACTAATTTATTTTCCCACCAAGAGTATATAAGCATTCCTATTTTCTCTGCTTTCTTACCAATATCTGTTATTGTTTGACTTTTTAGTAATAGCCATTGTGAGTGGTGTGAGATGGTATCTTATTGTGGTTTTAATTTGCATTTGATCTCTGATGATTAGTGATGAACTTTTTTTCATAAGATTTTTGGCCATGTGAAGTATCCAAAGATACTTCTTTGGAGAAGTATCTGTTCATGTACTTTGCCCATATTTTAATGGTTATTTTTCTTGTTGCTTTAAGTTCCTTCTAGATTTTGGATATTAGTTTTTTGTTGGATGCATAATTTACAAATGTTTTCTCCCATTCTGTAGGTTGTCTGTTTTCTCTCTCTCTTTTTTTTTTTTTGAGATGGAGTCTTGCTCTGTCCCCGAGGCTGGAGTGCAGTGGCGCAATCTCGGCTCACTGCAAGCTCCGCCTCCCAGGTTCACGCCTTTCTCCTGCCTCAGCCTCCTGAGTAGCTGGGACTACAGGCGCCCGCCACTACGCCTGGCTAATTTTTTGCATTTTTTAGTAGAGACGGGGTTTCACCGTGTTAGCTAGGATGGTCTCAATCTCCTGACCTCGTGATCCGCCCACCTCGGCCTCCCAAAGTGCTGGGATTACAGGTGCGAGCCACCACGACCGTCCAAAGATTTTTTTTTTTTTTTTTTTTTTGAGATGGAGTCTCGCTCTGTGACCCAGTCTGGAGTGCAGTGGCATGATCTTGGCTCACTGCAAGCTCCGCCTCCTAGGTTCATGCCATTCTCCTGCCTCAGCCTTCCGAGTAGCTGGGACTACAGGCGCCTGCCACCACGCCTGGCTAATTTATTTTTGTATTTTTAGTAGAGACGGGGTTTCACCGTGTTAGTCAGGATGGTCTCGATCTCCTGACCTCGTGATCCACCTGCCTTGGCCTCCCAAAGTTCTGGGATTACAGGCATGAGCCACCACTCCCAGCCCTTACTTTTGGATCTTATTTGGTTACCTTACAATTTATATTTTGAATTCTTTGTCATTTCAGACTTTTCATTTTGCTTAGGATCCATACCTAGAGAGCAAGAGAGCTAGTGTAATCCTTTGGAGGTGTCAAGACATTCTGGCCTTTTTTACTGCTGTAGTTCTTGCAATGAACTCTTTTTCTCATGTGAACATGCTGTTTCTTCTTACTTTTGAATATGCTGTCATTTGGGTGAAACTTTTTAATTTTTGTGTTCTTTTTCTCTTGAGAGTATGACTGTGATGTTTGTTATTAGTGATTGTTTAGCTTCATTTCTGGGTGCTTTCAGGGGGCCAAGACTGTTTGGGTTACTTGGTTGTGGATAGCTTCCCTGTGGTGTCTTTACTGGATGCTGCTTTGTGGTAATGTATTGGGTGTATGAACTGACACACACTGTATTATGTGGCGCTGAGGGTGCAGAGGACTCAGAAAGCTTATTTCATAGGCTAGCACTAAGCCCCTCAAGCAGCAGGCTTTTAATTTGCTGGTGCAGTTCAGGCTGCAGTCCAGTAGGTGACACTTAAGAGCAGGAGCTGGTGGGCCCTCAGGTGAGATGATGACCAGTGGAAGCACCCAACGCTGATGGGGTCATTGCAGGAAGAGATTGTGCTTGGGTGCTCTGAGATACCGGGGAAATGGACAGAGAGGTGCACAAGCTCTTCATCATAACCTGACAGAAATACTATCTGCTTTCCTATTGTGCCCGGTCATAGGGCTTATGACCTTCAGTTCATGAAGACTTTGTCCTTTGTTTCCTGGCCACAGTACAGCTGTGGGCACTGGATATGCCCTTCTGACACTTCCTACAAAAATAGTCTTGGGGGAAGAGACACTGCTCTCATTCTAGAGCAGGCAACTCCATGACTTGTCTGTCCTCCATTGCTGGGATACTGCCCTCTGTGTAAGGAGGGGGAGTTGAGTTGTATACACCCAGGTGGCACGGGCTCACTTTCAGTGGGGATGTGGCTACTGCAAAAAGCATGAAAAAATGCTTTCTCTGAGTGCACACACACCAGCCCCCAGTGAAAAGGACTACTGCTGCATCTGCAACAGTGGCTAAGGGAAGGGTTTGGAGATGTCCCCCTTTCCATGTCTGTTCCTGGGCATTGGTGCTGCCACCTTCACCAACTGGAGCTGTGCTCCTATTTTCTTTGTCCGCAGAGGGGATTTGTTGAGCTGCAATCCCCTCTTCCCTAAGGATGGCCTATGCTGAGGCTTTGATCTCCAGGAGTCCCACAGCTTCCCAGGGACCTGCTGGTCCACTGTGCTTACCAAAGTCAGAGTGGGTTGTAGGAAACATTTTGGGGTGATCTGGGAGTATGGTGACTCAAAGGCAGATTCTCAAGCAGAGCAGTGGCCCACCACAGCTGCACAAGCAGTATGGTACCTGTCATCTTAGTTCAGGTGTACAGGGAGTGCAGACATGCCTGTGCGATTTGGCCTCCCAGTTCTTTGTCCTCCGGAACTCCCCAAATCATTATTGTTAGTGTTGCTGTGGGTCACAAGAGCAGAATTGCTTCTCAACAGTTTGGCATTCAGCCAGCTGTTGCAGGGGTAAAGAGAGCAGAGATACTTTTCTGTCTACCCCTTCCATGAGGCTCTGAGTTCCTCAGGGTTTCATCCCTGCCAGACTCTTGCTGCTTTCCTTTTCTGCAACGCAACTTCTTTCTGTGGGCACTCTAATGGGTCCTGGCCCACTTCCCTCAGTCTTCCATGCAGAACTTGTCCATTCACCAGTAACTGTGATCTTCTTTCTGAGGAGAACTGACATCCAATGTCCCTAGTTAGACATCTTGAAAAAAAAAGAAATATATTTCCATTTATTTGTGTCTTCAATATCTTTTATTAATGCCTTGGCAAACCAAGGCATTTTCTTTGAGGCATGGGCCGGATCCTTTTAGTTTTTGAATTTTTTCTGATGTGAATGGTGAGAAGCAATTCTTTGCTCAACTTTCTTGTTATTCCTGAATTGATAATATCATTTAAAATTCTATAGCTGTAGTAATTTCTTGCATATTTTTATATCATAAACCTTTTCTAAACTGTTACATGTTTTTCCAAACCATGAATTTTAATGGTTGTAGAATTGGAAAATAAACATTTGTCTTTCTTGCCACCACTTTGGTATTTCCAGAGTCTCGTTAACAGAAAAATATATTTGTTGGAATCTGCTCTAAATAGAAGATTTTTTTCTTCAGGTTATTAACCACTATGACAATTTAAATTTTAGTATTAAATTAATTAATTCAGGACTATTAGTAAATAAAAATACATTTGACTAGATTTAAAAAAATCCTTTATCTATATGTAATTATTTATATATGTGTGAATATATCCAAAGAGACATAGAAAGAAAAGACTTACTATGCCTCTAAAAGTCGTCTTACGATTATAAGTTAAATGCTTCTTATATGTTAGAACTATGGGCTAATTCACTCTATAAGTCACTAATGATTGCATAACATTAGAATGACCACTTCTTTTCTTAAGCTACATGGGGGTATAGTTGATAATTTTATGTGTTATTATATTGCATACATCATTTAAAATAGCTTGCATGTAATGCAGCACAGCACCCAGTGACACTGTTGCCATGACAACAGTATTGGTTCTTTTCTAATTAGCAGCATAGGATGCTGCTTAAATCTACTGGCATTGAGTCAGGTAGTAAGGGTATTGTCATTATCATGCTTTTTCTCAGCTCAGAACAGTTAAATATATCAATTTATAATTTTTTCATTAAATAAGAGGTCAGCTAACCATAGTCCATTGGCTAAATTTGGCCTGGTGCCTGTTTTAGTAAATAAAGTTTTATTGGAATATACCTATCACCAATGATTTACATACATAATGTCTATAACTGCTTTTGTTCTACAATGGCAGATTATTTGCAAGAGAAACCATGTGGCGCCCCAAACCAAAAATACTATCTGGCGTTTTACAAAAAAGTTTGCTGACCTTGCATTAAATTTTAAATTTAGTCTTGTAAAAGACCTATAATTTTGACTTACCTTATGAAATTTCTTTAAGTGTCTATGATTTTGACACATAATACATTTATCTTGATAACCATGTGCCAGTAAGATTCTGGTTATTATTGTGATGTTTGACTACTGTTAAGTTTATTAAAAGATTTGCTAAAATTGATGGAACTCACATCTTCTGCCCTATCGTCATTCTAAGAATAGTCATCATGGTTTAATTTTTTAGTTACGTATCTATCTGCTGACTATTATAGGCCATAACAATTGCACAGGCATATCTTGTTTTATTGCTCTTTGTTTTATTGCATTTATCAGACATTATTATTTTTTTTTTTTACAAATGAAAGGTTTGTGGCAAACTTGCATTGGGCAAGTCTATCAGTGCTATCTTTCTAAAAGCATGTGTTCACTTTTATGTTTCTGTGTTAGCATTTTTAAACAATATTTTATAATTAATATATGCACCTTGTTTTCTGGACATAGTGCTGTTTATTGCACACTTACAGTATAATGTAATCATAACTGCAGTATGAACTGAGAAACCAAAAAATTTGTGTGACTTGCTTTATTGTGACATTGGCCTTATTATGGTGATCTGGAGCTGAACCCACAATATTTGCAAGGTCTGACTATATATTCTGTCATAATTTATCTTGACAAAATAATTCATAATGATTTAATTTTTAGTTGTTGGAGGCCATATAATTTAATATTTAAGACATTACCCTATAGTCTCAGAGAGACCTGGATTTGAGTTCGTACTGTTACTTATTTGATGTATGACCTTAGGCCATTTACATAATTTTTCTAGACAATGTTTTTCCTATCTGTAAATTAGGTAAAACTACAGTATACTCTAATGCAATACATATTTCTAGTGTAAATTAGTTTATATGTGATTTTTAATAGGGGAACGATTAAGTATAAAATAAATTCTACTGATTTAAATGTAATTCTTTTAATCATATTAATTTTTAGCCATCAAGTGATGGTTACTGAATGCAAAGCATGCTAATACAGTAAATGTAGCAGAATTCTGCTTTCCTCATGAACGGGATGAGTAATATTGTAGATATGTAAGACTATGTTTTATACATACCCATTCACTCCTTCACTCCACATTCCTCCTCTTGGTGACATGCTTTTTCTTACAAATGCTTTTTATGGAGCTCCCCCTTGATCTTGGTGTATTTTGCCCTCATCTCCATGACTCAGCAACCTCAATCATTCCTTATACCTTCTCCCATTATTTTTTTACTTTTAAGTCTTGTATTTTCTATAGTAGACAGTGTCAAGAGAATTAGCAGTTGGATTAAGAGCCAGTTGGAATTTGTTTTTAGTGAGGAAAGACATACTGATGAAGGAGATCTCCTAGAGTGAATAGGGACATCGTATTCCGAGAGGAAGGACAAAAATGACAAGTACCTGAAATGGTAACATGGCACTGGCAGAATTAGAACTTGCCTTGCAATTAGAACAGACACTGAGACAACATGTCCAAACTCATTGATTGTGAATGAGCTTGCATGTCAACATAAATTGGGTTATTAAGTATCTTAATTCAAATGGAGTCTGTGATATCTCAGGCACAATGGTCAGGGATTGTCACAGCAGAAGATCAGGATATGCACTTACAGGAAACTTATGGGTCACCAAGTGTATCGAAATATTTAGTGGGGGCACATAACCTATTGTAGTGTACATTAATTGCATTAGTGTCACAACTCAGTGCTAACCATTTTTGTCCTATTTTGCAACTTATGGATATTTAATAAATCTTAAAAGGACTAGTGTTTTTTTTCTTCCCTTGAAGATATGTGTGACTTGGTCAAAGGCCCCTTCCACTAAGTGAATCCCCATCGTCAAATCATGTAATTTGAAAAAGAAATTTGATTATCGAATCCCGAAATAACAGACACGTTGTGTCTAACTTACAGTCCCAAAATATATGGTATAGGGAAAATGTAGACTTTATAGGTAGGAATAAAATAATTATACAGTAACTATGTCTAATTTTATGAAAATCAAATATTTAGAGCACTACATAATACTATCATGTGATGTCATATAGAAATTATAGATAAAATTAATATTGTAAGGCTGGGCGCGATCGCTCATGCCTGTAATCCTAGCACTTTGGGAATCCAAGGCAGGTGGATCGCTTGAGCTCAGGAGTTCGAGACGATCCTGAGCAACATGATGAAACCCCATCTCTACAAAAAATACAAATTTTTTTTTTAGCTGGGCATAGTGGTGCATGTCTGTAGTCCCAGCTCCTTGGGAGACTGAGGCAGGAGGATGGCTTGAACCTCGAGGTTGAGGCTGTAGTGAGCCAAGATCATGTCACTGCACTCCAGCCTGCAGTGAGACCCTGTCTCAAAAAAATAATAATACTGTAGAAGCTAAAACAACTTATGATAACATTGGTGATGATCAAATGTATTGGCAGATTGAATTAACTCTTCTAGACAATTCTCCTACGGAGGAGAACAGCTTAAGGAAGACTTATACTTGATTAATGATAATTGATTATAGTTCTCAATCATTCAATAGATATATAAAATGTAGATATTTGTATATCAGGAAGTAAAAAAAGTTGTAAAGATAGTGAACAATAAGATAAAGTCTGTGTTGGTATTATTGGATGGTTTGTCTGCTAGTTTAAATCCATACCAACCATTCACTGATGATTACCAGTGGTTGGAATCTGTGTGTGCATTATGATTATTGATATGAACTTTGATTGATATAAAACAATGTAAGGCAATTATTGCTGCCAACATAAGAGTGATTATTTTGTTGTAATAAGGCCTTGACCACAGTTCAGCAGGATGAGCTGTGCTGTGAGGGGTAATTCCAACAGGTCTGGAATTATCCCTAATTGTTCTGAAATAAGATTCACACCTCTGCAATCTTGACCCCTGGTGAAGAATACAACATACGGATTTATAGTGTTGGTTTGTAACCATAGGTCTGAGAGGATTTAGAGTGGTTTTTACCAGTTTGTCAGTATATTTATTGATAGTGAGACTGAAAATTTGCATCTGGTCTCAGTGAGGCCCCTGGAAGGCTCTGCTGTTGTAGTTGGTTATGTAGGAAGAAAATGCCTATATGATCAGTGAATACATGAAACTCGGGCTGAGAAACAATTTTGTGCTCCCTTACTCAGAGGTGTTCTATGTCCACATTGGTGTTTCCTGACCTGAGAATGAAAAGGCATCTACTATGACCTTTCCAGAGGAAGGAAACTGAAGCTCCTGCCTGGTCTGTCTGGACACTGCTCTGACAGTCTTTGGCTGTTATATATATCCTTAGTTTAGTGAGGTTGATATTTTGTGTGTTTTCTTATATATTTATAAGCATTGCCATTTTGGATCTCATTAGTCTTCTTTAACAATCAACCTTCTTTCACTGCCCCTGTCAGAATTCCAAGTGATGTTATTAACTACATGCTCTACACTTGGACATCAGGTCATATTCTACTTTGAACATGCCTCAAACCTAAGAGAGGCTTTTACAGATGCTATAAAATTTAATAGAAGAATAGTTTCTCTGTCCATTGTAACTTAATAAGAAAATCACCTATATCTGTAAGGGAGTGGAGATAAGAACTACTGTGAAAGAACAAAATAAACAATTATATATGATAATTTTACCCTTGTTCAGAGACTTCTTTCTCATCTTAAATTGTCTAATGGTATGGTTTTAAAATTTATATTTCAATTAAGCTTTGGCCGTGCATGATGTTCATGGAGATGGGCCATTCAGTCCTCCCACATTCAGACCTGAGGTGGAGAGTATCCTTGACTGACAGTCTCCAGCTCCTGCCCCTGTCAATGCTGAAGCTGGCTGTGTCCAGACTGCTCCTAGCCAAGATGGCGCATTCTGGCCCGCTGAAGAACTCTTTCAGTGTTCATAGAGCATATCAAAATGTGGTCAAATTTTGGTCCACAAGGTAAAACTCAGTGAATTATAAATAAATAAATGAGTAAATTCAAAAATAGTACAATACAATATTTTGATCTTGATACAGTAACATAAAACTAATAATAGGCTTAGAACAAGCCCAGAAAATAAAAAATGCATTCCCTCTCTCAAAATGGTAAAAAAAACCCTTAAGAATGAAAAAAATTGTTACACTATGGTCTATGTGATTAGCTAATATTAGAACAACTGAAGTTTGTTTGACTCTCAAAATCATACTGTAATAATTGCATTACAAAACTAGAAAGAATGAAACTAAATGCCTCAATTAAAAATAAACGTTCAATTGAAAGATATTTAGAAAACAACAAGGCGAGGTGCGGTGGCTCACTCCTGTAATCCCAGCACTTTGGGAGGCTGAGGTGGGCAGATCACGAGGTCAGGAGATCAAGACCATCCTGACCAAAGTGATGAAACCCTGTCTCTACTAAAATAAACAAAATTAGCTGGGTGTGGTGGCACCCGCCTGTAGTCCCAGCTACTTGGGAGGCTGAGGCAGGGCAATCACTTGAACCCAGGAGTCAGAGGTTGCAGTGAGCCGAGATCGCGCCACTGCACTCCTGCATGGCTACAGAGCAAGACTCCATCTCAAAAACAACAACAACAACAACACGAGAAAAGAAGGAAAGAATCAATAAAGATAAAAGGAGAAATTGAAAGCAAAGAATACAACTAATGCCAGGCACGGTGGCTCACCCATGTAATCCCAGCACTTTGGGAGGCCAGGGAACGTTGGATCATCTGAAGTCAGGAGTTCAAGACCAGTCTGGCCTACATGGTGCAACCCCATCTCTACTAAAAATGCAAAAAATTAGCTGGGTGTGGTGGCAGGTGCCTGTAATCCTAGCTACTTGGGAGGCTGAGGCAGGAGAATTGCTTGAATCTTGGAGGTGGAGGTTGCAGTGAGCCAAGATTGCACCATTGCACTCCAGCCTGGGCAACAGTGCAAGGCTCTGTCAGAAAAAAAAAAAAAAAAAAAAGACAACTAATAAATAGAAATACATTCAAGAACCGATTACTTGGAAGACAAAACATTAGATAAATTATTATCCAAATAAAATAAAACAAAAAAGATTCAAAGAGTAAAGATGGTAACCTCGTTAAGCATTTCTCATGTTTCTTCCACGCTAAAAATTTATCTGCTCCTTCAGAGAACATCTGGAGCTGACTAGCAGCTGGCTGCATGTGAGACCTTGGGCCATGGGAGGAATCTAACAGTCAAAGCTGGCCTATGGCTTGGGCTGAGACTAACATGGCCCCCAGGACATGTCATTCTGCCTGTATGACATTAAGGAGAAGTTGAACAGTAGAGCAAAGCCTGCTGTGCCTGAGATTACAAAACAAGCATCTAGAGAAATAGAACAGCTGCGGGTGACAGAAAACAATTTGAGTAAAAACAAAAACAATATAAACTTTAATAAAATTCAAGCACTGCGGAAAAAGCTCTCAAACTTTTAAAAAATGTAATATTTTTACATTTTTGAAGCAAATTATTCAGGGGATCAGTTAAAGCAAAGTGATTAACATTAAGACCTAAAATAGTGGCAGACAAGAGTAGCTCAATAATAAATAATAAAATAAGATAAAGAATATATAATAAAATAATAAGTAATATAACATAAAATGTGAATAATAGGGTTCCACAAATGGAAATGCCAACAATTGGAGAAGAGACAATAATTCAAAAATTAATAGAAGAAAATTTTATTCAGATGAAGAAAGACAAATAGTCTACATTTTTCATAATAAGAGGTATCTACTTAGTGTTTTCTGGTGCTACAAGTTTCATTTACAAAAAAGGAGAAAAGAAAATAAGAATAGTGTCTCATCTGCAACCTCAGCTGTTAGAATATATTTGCAATAAATTACAGACTATTTGAAAGACAACTAGAGCCCAACTCAAGCCAAGTTTACATTTAGCTGCCAGGAAAAAGGAAAATATTTGAGAATATTAACATATTTAAAGTGTGTATCATCCATAGAAATCATCTGAGGCAAACTACCAAGTAAATAACTAATTAAATATCAAATGAATCAAAACATGTTTCTAATCATGGGTGAAGAGGATGAGTAGAGGAAACAACTGTTAGGTGCTGAAGTTAAAAATGTGTATATGTGTGTAGTTACAGTTGAATGTTATAGGCTGGGAGTATAAGGCCAAACAGGAGCCCTTGAAATGGAGGAATATGCTGCAAGGAATACCATAATTCTATTCCAGAAAAAATAGTAAATGAAAAAGGATAAAAAAATAAAGTATTCTAAGAGTTTCATCTTATAAGGGTGTTGCAATAGGATGTTATGGAAGTTTTATAGGGGAAAAACAGGATCTTTTTCTTTTAAATGGTAGTTTCTGATTATTATGCTAGGAAAAAGAAAGAAAGGGACTGATGAAAGTATAGTAACCAAACCAAACAGCATTAATAAAGGACAAAGAAAGAAAAGAGAGGAAAAACCAATTAGATAAATCAGCAATATTAAGAAAAGAAAAACGAGAGCACAATAAAGAAAAATAGAATATAAAATATGATAGAATAGAATAATATATATTAGTCGTTATGTTATATACGAATGAATTGGATTTACCCATTAAAAGATAGAAAGACTCTAGTTCTAGATCCCTGAGGAATCGCCACACTGACTTCCACAATGGTTGAACTAGTTTACAGTCCCACCAACAGTGTAAAAGTGTTCCTATTTCTCCACATCCTCTCCAGCACCTGTTGTTTCCTGCTTTTTTAATGATGGCCTTTCTAACTGGTGTGAGATGGTATCTCACTGTGGTTTTGATTTGCATTTCTCTGATGGCCAGTGATGATGAACATTTCTTCATGTGTTTTTTGGCTGCATAAATGTCTTCTTTTGAGAAGTGTCTGTTCATGTCCTTTGCCCACTTTTTGATGGGGTTGTTTTTTTCTTGTAAATTTGTTTGAGTTCATTGTAGATTCTGGATATTAGCCCTTTGTCAGATGAGTAGGTTGCAAAAATTTTCTCCCATTCTGTGGGTTGCCTGTTCACTCTGATGGTAGTTTCCTTTGCTGTGCAGAAGCTCTTTAGTTTAATGAGATCCCATTTGTCAATTTTGGCTTTTGTTGCCATTGCTTTTGGTGTTTTAGACATGAAGTCCTTGCCCACGCCTATGTCCTGAATGGTATTGCCTAGGTTTTCTTGTAGGATTTTAATGGTTTTAGGTCTAACATTTCTAGAACTAGAAATACCATTTGACCCAGCCATACCATTACTGGGTATATACCCAAAGGACTATAAATCATGCTGCTATAAAGACACATGCACATGTATGTTTATTGCGGCACTATTCACAATAGCAAAGAGTTGGAACCAACCCAAATGTCCAACAACAATAGACTGGATTAAGAAAATGTGGCACATATACACCATGGAATACTATGCAGCCATAAAAAATGATGAGTTCATGTCCTTTGTAGGGACATGGATGAAACTGGAAAACATCATTCTCAGTAAACTATCGCAAGGACAAAAAACCAAACACCGCATGTTCTCACTCATAGGTGGGAATTGAACAATGAGAGCTCATGGACACAGGAAGGGGAACATCACACTCCGGGGACTGTTGTGGGGTAGGGGGAGGGGGGAGGGACAGCATTAGGAGATATACCTAATGCTAAATGACAAGTTAATGGGTGCAGGAAATCAACATGGCACATGGATACATATGTAACAAACCTGCACATTGTGCACATGTACCCTAAAACCTAAAGTATAAAAAAAAAAAAAGATAGAAAGACTCAAAAAGCAGAACTTTCATTACATTATTTCAAAAACATGGCTTAATAAATATATAAAATCTCTAAATCTTTAGATATTATGATTTTAAAAAAATTTTTTCCATGAATTGGTTAAAAATTGAACATATATTGGCCTCAAAAATGCATTTTAAAGTATGGACATTTTTGTAGGGCAATTTATCTGTTCATATTCACATAAAATTAGAAATAGTTTTAATAGCTTAATCTTGATATATTAACTACCTGGAAATTAATAATCATTGTTCTAAATGATACATGAATAAAAAAGGAAATCATTTGAAAAATCATGAATGATCTAGCAAAGAAAAATAAAAATACATTAGAGTCCAGCAAAAAAACCTCACTTAACTACAAAATAGAAATACACACACACACGCATGCACACGCACGCACACACACACACACACACACACACACACAGAGCTAGGAGTGAAGTATGAGTGAATGAACTAGGAGGAAGTAGTTAATAAAGATAAAAGTAGAAATTAATGAAATAAAAAGTATAAAGAATAGATAACTCCAATAGCTTGTTCTTTGAAGAAGCCAATAAAGTAGGTAAACCTCTTAGAAATTTGAAGGAAAAAATTGGGACAGAACAAATGAGAAAAGATACGTAGCCAGAAAATTTGAAGTTATTAGAACATAAGGAATTTCAACGTATAAATCTATGGCAACAGATTTAAAAATAGTGAAAAGCCAGTTGTCTATTAGCAGGACATAAACCAACCAAGAAATAAAGAACTGGAAATCTTGGATAAACTGCTTATTGCTGACAAGATGAGGAGACTGCTTAGTAATCTACCAATGAAAATGAAAGGAAGACCAGATGGCTTTCAGCTAACCTCTTCTAACTTTTAAGGAACAGAGAATTCCAATATTATTTGAGCTATTTAAAATCCAAGAAAAATCTATAACTTTGCCTAATTTATTTCATAATGCTGATGTACCTTTAAAAACAAATGTTTTGTTTACAGTATTGTATGGGAGATGGGACTGGTTCCAGGACCACCACGGATGCTCAGACCAAAGATGCTATAGTCCGTTATATAAAATGATGTAGTATTTCCATATAACCTATACGCATCCTTCCATATGCCTTACATCATCTCTAGATTACTTGTAATACTTAAGACAATGTAAATGCTATATAAGTAATTGTTATACTGTATTTTTATTTGTATTTTTATTGCTGTATTGTTATTTTTAATTTAAAACTTTTTTCCAAATATTTTAAATCTGTGGTTGGTTGAATCTGTGGATGTGGAACCCAGACAAAAAGCACCTACTGTATTAAAATTAAAAAAAAAATTAACTGAAACTATTCACCATTCTCTAAGTATGGAAACAGAAAATCTAAATGAAATCTTTGTAAAAAGACTTTAGCAGTGTACCAAAGAAAGTGTTGTGAATAAGAATGTTTATTGAGGGATGCAAGGGCATTTCAATATCAGGGGATTATCAAACTAATACATTTCATAAAAATTAAAGAAGAAAATTGATATTTATATCAATTTGCTGAAAATGTACTTGATAAAATTAAAGCTATTCCTAATGCAAAGGCTATGTTAAATAGGAATTATATGAAACAAAATTTAATAGTACCTATCCTGCAAAATCTACACCAGATAGTATTCTAAGTGGCAAAACATTAAAACCATTTAAAAAACAATAAGAAACTATAGAGAAATTCTTGAGGTAGTCTCTTGTTTTGGAGATTCTAGTTCATTAAGAAAAGAAAAATGATTGGTAGAGACCTTGACAAAGAAAAGTTGAAACTAAACCTTTTTGTGAATGATATATTTCATAACAAGACTACATAAAACTTCTAGTTAAAATAAATTAATAAAATAATTTGGTACAATAACTGCATATAAAATAAATATACAAAATACAGATTTTCCCTATATTAGCAATAAACACTTAAAAATGGAAAGTTCATATTGGCAAAAACATAAAATAATTATGAATAAATTTTAAAATAAGGGCAGGACATGTAAAAATAAAAAAATTTAATTAAAGAGAATAAAGTAAGATTTGAGAAAATAAAGAGACATAAAAATGATTCTGCAAACAAAATACCACACTTGTTTTTGCATAGAGAAATTTAACATCATAAAATGCCAATTCTCCCATAATTAATTTACAAACTTAATTCAATTCCAAATAGAGCTCAACAGAATTTTTAAGAATTAGTTAAAATGATCTTTAAGCTCATTTAAGAGTATGCATATCTTAGGGTATCTAACAAAAAACATGAAAAAATATTTAGGGACTTGCTTTTATCAATAAAATAACAATATGTCAAAAAAAACCCAGAGTGAAACAGTAGTCAAAGTGGTAAAAACAGACTTTATTTAGAAACTATTGCAATAGGGGGAAAGAGACCTCAGTATAGAACTAATTTCAACAGCAAGTACAACAAGGAGGGCTGGGGATTTATAGCCAAGAAGCAGAGTGGGAGGCTGTTGATGGACGAAAAATTACTAAGAGGAGACATAAAGGGCGGGGGGATTCTTGTTAAATGACTTAACAGGATTTTTGCTAAAAGCAGGTCAGATTGATCATATATCAAAGGTGGAGGGTGAGAAATTTGATTAGATATTGAAGGAAGAAAATTTTCTCTAAACTAATTAGCAGCATTCTTGCTAAAACTGGATATGCTGGCCCACCAAGGACAGAGACCAATGTTGAGGCCTATTTGAGAAGAGGACTCAGAAGAGCCCATCTAAAGTTTGCTCAAGGAGATAGACTTTGTCACATGAAAGTAATATTGTGCTACCGGAATAATAAAAGAACAAATAATTAAACAAAACTTGATATTCATATATATTTGAATGTAATATATGACAAAGATGGTGTTTTAGTTCATGAAAAAAGATAATTATTTAATAGAAAGTATTATTAATACTATACTATCTATCTGGAATAAAATGAAATTAGATCTGTATCTTATGATACCAAAACAAAAATCAATATTAAACTAAAGCAACAGAAAATGCTGCCAAAAAATCTAGGACACTGTAGGTATAACTTAGGGATGAGGGAGATCTTATTCAACACTAGAAACCCACAGCTATAAAAAGTGAAGATTCCTTTAATTACAAGTTAAAGGTGCCATTATAAATCAATAAATAATGGATTTGGAAAGTATATTCAAAGTGAAAAGATTAGAATATTAATATCTATAATAAGCAAGAAACTTAAAAAGGTACAGTAAAAATATGGTATAGAAGAACAAAAATGATACACCTGTATAGGTCACTCATGATTGTAACTTGCAGGACTGAAAGTGAGTCTTGGGCCAGAGAGTGAATGGTGAGTGAATGGAAAGGCCTAGGACATTACCGTATATTTTTATATGACTGGCAGTGCAGTAGGCCTGTTTACACCAGCATCATCAAAACACACGAGTAACGTATTCCACTATGATGTTAAGATGGTTATGAAGTCACTAGGTGATAGGACTTTTTTAGCTCTATTATAATCTTGTGGGATTGTCATCGGCTATGTGGTCCATCACTGACCTAAATGTCATTATGCAGCGTATGACTGTATTGCTGTAGTGATGTTGACAGGAACAGTAAGCAAGGAGGAGACAGCTTTCTTTGTCTCCTCCAGCTTTTTAGTTTCCCTCCAGGAGACTCCTTATTGGCACATCCCTACAGGGAGCCAGCTGGCAAAGGGGAAATTGTTTTGCCTTGCCCTAGCCCCAGCATCACGTAGCAGAGCATGGAATAGTGTGTCTAAAGGGGAAAGACACTATATAAATAACCAGCCAAACGTTGCCAATACATTTAAAAACTGATAATGGAAGAGATGATTTTTAAGAAAAATATAAATTGCAAAAAGGTCCCCAGAAGAGAAATAAACACCAAAGAGGTCAAATGCCATTAAGAAATTAAGTTGTTACAGACCAACCGTTTTAAACACACACACACACACACACACACACACACACACACACACGCATCTGCAAACACAGTTCACCAACTTTGTAAAACCTTCAAAGCACACAAAATTCTGATGCTTTTTAAGCTGCTGTAAAGCATAGCAATAAAAGGATGTTCTTCTAACATATTCTTTTAATACTAAGCTCTGAGAAATAAAGGAAAAAAGAAAATTATATGCTAATTTTATTTATGGTTATTAATATATCTAGTGTCTTAAAATACATACCTGAATAATTAGAGTGAATTGTCTAGAAAATAAAATAACTTTTGTCTGTGTTATCTACACTTCAAATGTAAAATGAGTATTTTTCTATTCTCTCTTTTTTTTGCTGAGTGAATATAAACACAGTTATAAATGTGTACTAATAATGGGCTATGTACATTTGGGTTGAATTAATTTCCTATCGTATATAAGGTGGCTCTCAAATCCGGCTGCACATTAGCTTCACCTGGAGAGCTTCAAAAACTTCTGATCCCCAGCTGCATCGCAGACCAATTAAATCAGAAAACTCTCCAGGTGGGACTCAGGCCTCAGTATTTGTAAAACTCTCCAGTTGAATACAATGAAAGCCAAGCTGTCAATTACTGAACATGATAACATAGTAGCATAATTTTAAATTTAAAAAGTTTAGTGACTAGCAGCTTGATATTAGCAAATGAGTTTCTAAGTCAAAATATTTTGCAGACTAGACATCTAATATTTAAACAAATTTAAATTATTTTTCCAGCGTAGGGAAATGTTAATAGCTGAAAATTTCAGGGAGCCATGGAAGTCATATTCATTACCCTATGAAGTCTGCAGCACTCAAAAATATTTTATTATTGAAATGCAACATTATTTCCAAAGTTTGAGTTAATTTTAATAAAATATAATTGCTCATTAAGCAGTATAAATGAGCATTCAAAGTATTATATTTTTAAAAAGTCTATAGGATGATTAAGATTATAAAGCATAAATGTAACATTGGTATGTGTGATGGTTAATTTAATGTCACTTTACTAGGCCACAGTACCCAGATATTTTATCAAATACCAATCTACATGTTGCTGTAAAGGTATTTTTTAGGTGAGATTGATATTTAAACCAGTAGATCTTGAGTAAAGCATATTGCCTTCCATAACGTGAAGAAGTCTCATCTAATCATCTAATCATTAGAAGGTCTTAAGAAAAAATGTTGCCTTAAAAAAGAGGGAATTCTGGCTCCAGGTTGTTTTTTTTTTTTTTTTTTTTTGAGACAGAGTCTAGCTCTGTTGCCTAGGCTGGAGTGCAGTGGTGTGATCTCAGCTCACTGAAACCTCCGCCTCCCGGGTTCAAGGGATTCTCCTGCCTCAGCCTCCTGAGTAGCTTGGATTACAGGTGTTCACCCCCACGCCTGGCTAATTTTTGTATTTTTAGCAGAGAGGGCGTTTCGCCATGTTAGCCAGATTGGTCTCAAACTCCTGACCTCAGGTGATCCACCTGCCTCGGCCTCCCAAAGTGCTGGGAACCACGCCGGGCCTCCAGGTTGCTTTTGAGCTTGCACTTTGACAACTTTTTTCTGGGTCTCCAGCTTGCCGCAGTGTACTTAAATGGGGCGCAATTGAGGGGTATGAAAAATCATTTAATTCTCATTTTTAACCTTACTTGTGTTATTAATGTTTTCTAATATAATTGCAAATTAAAAATTTAAACATTTCCCTTAGCTGTTGTCACAAAGATTAGTGTCGTCAGCAACTCAGGATGTTTGTTGTTTTAGAGGACACATTGGGACCAATTCCCAAGGTGGCTTTTTTTTTTTTTTTTAACAAATCTAGCTCCTGGTTGGGAAGAGCTTGTACCTCTGAGTTTTGTCCAGAGGGGGATTTTCAAAGTTTCACATAAATATTTTGATTCATTTTGGGAAAAGAATTGGGATCATGAGATTGTTTAAGTTTATTTTGCTTTCTTAAAATTTGTTTTTATTTTTGTATTTTCTTGTTTCATTCTTATGGGACATCCAATTATTTCTCCACTGTGTCTAGTCTTATAAGGAATACAAAAATATTGCCAATTAAGGTAATTACTCTGTTGTTTACATGAGACAATAAATGGATGAAACAATTTACATGAGAGTATGAAGTAGAGAACTGAAGATTCTTTGAGCTAAATTTGTTCTTTAACCTCGGGATCCTCTGGATGAGAGTTTTGGTGTCTTTGATTAATCACTTGTCCAATTACCTCCGTTATTCAGTCCAAATTTATTGCTTCTGTGGGCAGTGTTTCTTCAAATTGTTGGACCATACCCTCAAAAACATTCTACTTCATCCCATCTAACTCCTTTTAGGCAGTATGCCTCACAAGTTGAGAATCTTCTTGGTTGGTAAAGAGAGAAAGAATATGAAATCAATATAAATCCAGGAAATTTTTTCAAGCTTTATTTCTTTTTGGTTGTATTAAGGAAAGAAAATAAATCCTCTTTGGATGGATACATATAGGGGTTCCTATCATTTCCTGGAGTCTGGCACATATAAAGTTTAAGATTAGAAAGGTATTTTTAAACAATTCCTCAGGCTAGGGAAGGCAATGAATTCTTTGAGCATGTGAATTAAGATGAAAAATATTTGCTAGCAGCAGAGTGATCTTTGCTGTAAAAGATATAATCCTCTGAGGCCAGACTATGGTGGTTTTGTCCCCGTCTCTTCTCCGTGTTTATGACATTAAGGTTTCCCTCTCTCTTTACCTCATCTCCTATTCAGCTGCAATGCCTAGGAGAAGAAAGAAAAAGGCCTGCAAAGCACTCCCTGAAGGCCTTATATCAGAGGAGGTGGAATACTACAGGAAGAGGGAAGTGCCTAATGGAATCAAGGGCTAGGAAGGGGAATGGAGAGGAAAGAGATCCTGGAGAAACAACTCTGCAGAGAGCTTGGGATTTTGAGGTGTGCTTCCAGGGTCCTAAACCACCTGTGGGTTTTTATTCACAATGCAGGTTCCTAAGCCTTAACTCTAGGCCTTATAAAGCTAGATTTCTGAGGAGGAAGTTTAGAAATCTACAGTTTCTGCATATAGCTAGCCAGTTATCCCAGCACCATTTGTTGAACAGGGAGTCTTTTCCCTGTTGCTTGTTTTCGTCAGGTTTGTTGAAGATCAGATAGTTGTAGGTGCGTGGTCTTATTTCTTGGTTCTCAATTCTGTTCCAATGGTTTATGTGCCTGTTTTTGTATCAGTAGTACCATGCTGTTTCGGTTACTTTAGCCCTGTAGTACAGTTTGAAGTCAGGTAATGTGATGCCTCCAGCTTTGTTATTTTTGCTTATGATTGCGTTGGCTATTTGGGCTCTTTTTCGGTTCCATATAAATTTTAAGATAGTTTTCTCTAGTTCTGTGAAGAATGTCGTTGATTGATAGGAATAGCATTGGATCTATACATTGCTTTGGGCACTATGGCCGTTTTAATGATATTGTTTCTTCCTATCCATGAGCATGGAATGCTTTCCATTTGTTTGTGTCTTCTCAGATTTTGATGAGCAGTGTTCTGTAATTCTCATTGTAGAGATCATTCACCTCCCTGATTAGCTGTATTCCTAGGTATTTTATTTTTCTGTGGCAATTGTGAATGAGATTGCTTTCCTGATTCCTTGGCTGTTACTAGTATCTAGGAATGCTGGTGATTTTTGTACATTAATTTTGTATCCTGAAACTTTGCTGCAGTTGTTTATCAGCTGGGGAAGCTTTTGGGGGAAGAATATGTGGTTTTCTAGATATAGAATCATGTCAGCTGCAAACAGAGATCATTTGAATTCCTCTCTTCCTGTTTGGATGCCCTTTATTTCTTTCTCTTGCCTGATTACTCTGGCTAGGACTTCCAATACTATGTTGAATAGAAGTGATGAGAGAGGTCATCCTTGTCTTGTGCTGGGTTTCAAGGGGAATGCTTCCAGCTTTTGCCTATTCAGTATGATGTTGGCTATGGGTTTGTCATAGATTGCTTTTATTATTTTGAGGTACGTTCCTTTAATACCTAGTTTATTGAAAGTTTTTAACATGAAGGGATGTTGAATTTTATTGAAAGCTTGGTTTGCATTTATTGAGATAATCATGTAATTTTTGTCTTTAGTTCTGTTTATGTGATGAATCACATTTATTAATTTGTATATGTTGAATCAACCTTGTATCTCAGGGATGAAGCCTGCTTAATCATGGTGGAGTAGCTTTTTGATGTGCTTCTGGATTTAATTTGCCAGTATTTTATTGAGGATTTTCACACTGAGATTCATCAGTGATACTGGCTTGAAGTTTTCTTTTTTTTGTTGTGTCTCTGCCAGGTTTTGGTATCAGGATGATGCTGGCTTCATAAAGTGAGTCGGGGGGAGTCCCTCCTTTTCAGTTCTTTTGGAATAGTTTCAGTAGGAATGATACCAGCTCTTCTTTGTACATTTGGTAGAATTTGGCTGTGAATCCATCAAGTCCTGTACTTTTTTTGTTGGTAGGCTATAAGCTGGACCCCTTACACAATATACAAAAGTCAACTCAAGATGGTTTAAAGACTTAAATGTAAAACCCAAAACTATAAAAACCCTGGAAGACAATGTAGGCAATACCATTCTGGACGTAGGAAAGGGCAAGTATTTCATGACCAAGACACCAAAAGCAATTATAACAAAAATAAAAATTGACAAACGGGATCTAATTAAACTTAAGAGCTCTGCACAGCAAAATAAACTATTAACAGACTAAAAAAACAACCTATAGAATGGTTGCAAACTGTGCATCTGACAAAGGTCTACTATCTGTATTTATATGGAATTTAAACACATTTATAACAGAAAAATAAGCCCATTTAAAAGTGGGGAAAAGGCATTAACAGACACTTTTCAAAAGAAGACTTACCTGTGACCAAAAAACATATGAAAAAATGCTCAATGTCACTGATCATTAGAGAAATGTGAACCAAAACCACAATGAGACACCATGTCACACGAGTCAGCATTGCTATTATTAAAAAGTCAAAAAATAACAGATGCTGGTGAGGTTGTGGAGAAACAGGAACACTTATACACTGTTGGTGGGAGTGTACATTAGTTTGACCATTGTGAAAAGCAGCCTGGTGATTCCTCAAAGAGCTAAAAGCAGAACTCTCATTTAACCCAGCCATCCATTACTGGGTACATACCCAGAGGAATATAAAGCATTCTACCACAAATATACACGAATGTTCACTCCAGCACTATTCACAATAGTAAATACATGGAATCAGCCTAAATGCCTATCAGTGACAAATTGGATAAAGAAAATGTGATACATATACACCATGGAATACTACTGATGTAGGATTTTTCTTCTCAGTCATTTTGCAAGCTGGGGACTTCTGGCCAGTGACACCCCACCTGGGCCCCATTAGGCCATGCTACTGTGCCCTAGCTCACCTGTGTTATAGCTTGTACTCACGTTCGGCGGTTCCTGAGCTCTTGTGTCTTGCCCAAGAAGAATGGGCATATGCTGGATATTGAAGGATGAGGAAAGCGGAGAATAATTTTATTGATTGATGAAACAGCTTTCAGCAGAGTGGGGACGTGAAAATGGTCAACCAACCCGAAATTGGGAAAGTCCCCTGGTGTGGCTGGGTCCAGGATCTTTTATGGACTCAGAATGGGGAGTGCATGCTGATTGGTTTGTGAGTATGCAAAAAAGGGTAAAGCAAAGACAACACTCAAAGAGTGGGCACGACAGTGTAGAAGATCAATTAGGAAAGGGTAGGTATATGTAAAATGGGTGAAGGTTGGGAATCAATCAGAGGAAAGCATGCCAAATGGAAAGACAAGTTCTCAATCTGGTCTGAGGATTTAACTTGTGCCTTGGGTTTCAGGCTTTAAACTGTTTTCGGCTTTGAGGTGGGATTTCACTGGGGACCCGCCCTTATCTGCCTAGGCATTTGGCTGCCTCCTAACACTCTCCCTATGCAACTGCAAAAAAGAATGAGGACATGTTTTTTGTGGAAACATGGAGCAAGCTGGAGGCTATTGTCCTTAGCAAACTGATGCAGGAACAGAAAACAAAATACTGCATCTTCTCACTTATATGTGGGAGCTAAATGATGAGAACTCATGAACACAAAGAATGAAACAGACATTGGGGTCTACTTGAGGTTGGAGGTGAGAGTAGGGAGAGAAGCAGAAAAAATAACTACTTGACACTAGGCTTAATAGCTGGGTTATGAGATCATCTGTACAACAAACCCCCATGACATGAGTTTACATACATAGCAAACCTTCACATGTATTCTAGGACCTAAAGTAAAAGTTAAAAAAAAAGAGAAATCCAAATTTTATGCAGGTGTTAAGAAATATTAAAGAAATATTATTCCATGATTAAAATAAGACAGATGCAGTATGAATTGATTAAATGAAATAAATTACTATTGACTTTGCTACCTTGAAGACTGACTCCTTGTAGTCAAAATTACATGTAATGTTTCCTTGGTTTCATGTACGTGTATGGTTAGCTAAAAAGACCTATTAGTGTGCTTCATGTATGCTGTGTGTGTGTGTATACTAATAGCCCTCTCTTCTGTAGTGTGTGGGATAGTAGGAAGATAACTTCTAGTTAGGTAACAGCTGAATCTTCATGGCCTAAAAGCCAAAGGAGACTTCATATATCTCCAGCATTATTTGTTGATTTTATTTATTTTTTGAATGTTGTATTGTAATCTTACTTCCCTTGATGGAAGTAAGTAATGGATGGCAATAACTTTTCATTTCTTCTCCACAAATTGTTTGCATTATGTACTTCTCAACCTTAATCCTAATGCCAAACTTTTTTGGCAAATAAAATAATTTGCTTCAAAATATTTAAATCCTTTCCCCACAAATTGTTTGCATTTTGTATATCTCAACTTTAACGCTAATGCTCACTTTTTCTGCAAATAAAATTAAAAATTTACTTCAAAATATTTTAACATTTTGCTCTAACTTGTCTTCACCATGACTGATATCATTTCTTAGTCATCAATAGTCAAAAATCTATCTACAGAATGTTTGAAAGTGTTTTCGGAAGCATACCATAAACATAATTTCTTCTCAATTTTTGTAAATAACCATTTCCTTTGAATAAAAATATCTACTTATTGTTGATCAGTTGAAAAATTCTGAAAAGTTAAAGAAGTAAATTAAAGTTACCTGTAAATTACATTGCTAATAGAATTTTAATATGTATTTATTTTTATATGTGTAGCATATATATTACTCACACAAAATTGTCTGTATTCATCAAACGTATATAGTGGGGTTATACCATACTTTTGAAAAAGTATTGAGTCTTTTCAATTATCAGTTCATGGATATTTTTACGTGCCATTTAAAATCATATCATTGTAAGATATGTATTATAACTGCATAATATTCCATCATGTAGATTTTTACCATGCCACTAAAGTTTAAATTAGTAATACTGTCAGTATTGTAATTTTTTAAAAGTCTGGTAGATGGTCAGCTCAAAGGCCTCCTCCAGGCCCTATCCATTAAGGCTCTATCCATCATCATGACTCAATTGATTTGAAGTGTTTCCTAGTCACAGTGATCTGTGGGAGACAAAGGCAACAAAGCAATCTTATCTCTAAGGCAAAATTTCTCAGCCTTGGCGCTATTGACATTAACAATTCTTTTAAAAAATTGTCACATAAGAATTGTACATATTTATGAAGCACAACGTGTTTTTTTTTTTTTTGATACAGGTATACCTTGTGTGATGATGAAATCGGGGTAACTAGCACACATATCATACAGTTATCATTTCTTTGTGGTGAAAACATTCAGATAATGTCCTTAGTAAGCTTTTTGGCTGGATAAGTCTTTATTGTTGGGGGCTGTTATGTGCATTGTTGGATATTTACCAACATCCCTGGCCTCTACGTATATGATACCATTAGCATCTCCTATTCCCCACCCAGGTGTGACAATAAAAACTGTTTCTAGACATTGTCAATGTTTCCTGGGCAGAGTAAAGGGGAATCACACTGTGTGAAGAACCACTATTCAAAAGCAATTGGTCTTTAACTGTCTGTACTCATAAACCCATGCAAGTGGTATAAATGAGGTTCTCTCTCAGGTGGGATCTTGAGAGACAAAACAAAAACATGGGGAACCAGTGTTAACAAGGTTAAAGTCGTGTTTATGAAATCTACTTGAGCAGTTCATTATTCTTTATGTTCATAATTACATTTTAGCTCATTCTACTTTATTGTGAATAACTGTGAAAAGTTTGAGAGAGGTAGATAATTGAGGAGGGATTGAGGTCAATCATCTTGTTTGAAAACAAAATTCAAAGCATGTGTTTGCCTCATGGTGATGAGCATTGTTATTTACTAAAAACAGAGTTAATGAGCTTTTTTAAAATCGCAGATACTCTTTCTCTTGGTCTAGATCTTTATTCCCCCTTTTTTCTCATAAAACTGTATGCATTATGACTTAAAATGACCAACAGTCACAGTTGAAATTCAGGTTGCTGTGAATAGTCACACATGTTATGTACTGTACCTCCAGGAGCTGCCTGCCATTCAAAACACTTCTGATGTTATTGTGTTTGCTGGAGTTTGGGGGACAACCTGCTGCAGTCTTGGGACATTTATCTAAATTGTACTCCCTTTTCTACTGATAACTGCTGAAACTAAAATTCAGTGTTCCGCCAGGCACGGTGGCTCACGCCTGTAATCCTAGCACTTTGGGAGGCCGAGGCTGGTGGATAACTAGGTCAGGAGATCGAGAATATCCTGGGTATCCTGGGTAACATGGTGAAACTCTGTCTCTACTAAAAATACAAAAAATTAGCCAGGCATGGTGGCACGTGCCTGTAGTCCCAGCTACTCAGGAGGCTGAGGAGGAGAATTGCTTGAACCTGGAGGCGGAGGTTGCAGTGAGCCAAGATCATGCCACTGCACTCCAGCCTGGGCAACAGAGAGAGACTCCGTCTCAAAAATGAAGGGGGGGAGGGAGAGAGAGAGAGGAAGAGAGACAGGGAGAGAGGGAGACAGGGAGAGAGGGAGAGAGGGAGGGAGGTAGGGAGGGAAGGAGAGGGAGAGAGAGGAAGGGGGAGGGAGGGAGAGGGAGAGAGAGAGAGAGAGAGAGGGAGAAATTCAGTGTTCTAAAATTCAATGATTTCTACTCTGTGACTATGCAAAAACATCTGCTTATTAACACTAACTGAAATGGCCTCTCACATTTTAGGGTGGAATTCATTCACATATCTCATAGGATTGTGATTAGTTTAGAAACTGTTTCCCTGTACAAGGATATATTTCTTTCCTCAGCCCTTTTCTGCCTATAAAGCCAACTTTCTCCACTAAGCTTATTGGAACCCTCATTCTATTTTGTGACTCTGGAATTGCAATTAAAAGCCAATTAGACCTTTCAACTATATTTGCTGTATTTCTGTCTTTTGACAGTTCCAAGTCACTACTTGCTATTCTTTTGGCAACAGTGTAAATTTTCTGTTAAGAATCTACCAGACATTGCCTCTTCTATACATATCCTTGAGTAGGGCTCCTCCATGTCTCAGGAGTAAAGCATGGTACCTGGCCCTAAAATAATCTTTCCATTATATTTCCCTGGCTTCAGTGGTAGGTTAAGGATAGACATGGAAGTCAATCGAAATCATCAGGAAACAATGAGACTTGTGCTACTTCTATTCTTTCTAAAAAGGGGAAGACAGACACAAAACTACAGGGCATTTGCCAGGAACTTCAGACAGTAGAATGCAGGTGGTAAAGAGATAAATTTTAAGGATAACGATTCACTGTAGATACTAGAAATTGTTAGATACATCCACTTTCTCCCACTCCTGTTTATTACCTCAATTTATTATGTTCCCACTGTGTATATGGTGTAGCACTAATATTTGTATGTATTAGATGATTAATTGAAAGATAAAAATCTTTTCAATAAGGAAATTTTTTCAAACAAGAATATTGAATTTCATTCTGGTATGTGAAGTGAAACAGAAAGTGAAAAATGTAAATATAGAATGGCAATGGTTTAATTTGATATAGCTTGACATTATTGGGAAATTATTTGTGCTCATGTTTTTTTCTTCACTGTAAGAATTGAACATACACATAATTCTTACTGGTTTGTACTTTTAATCAAATGGGTGATGGGGAGGATAGAGTTTGAAGGAAGTTCAGTGATTATCAATGGTTAGCAAGAGGGCACTGAAGGTGAAAAAGACTTGAGTATATCTAAAGATGCCAGGAATCTGAGAACTAAGCTTAATTGACAGTATTGCCTATCCAGCTATTTGGATGATTATGTTTGCCATACATATTGATGTGGTTTGGATTTGTGTCCTTTATTTGGATGATTATGTTTGCCATACATATTGATGTGGTTTGGATTTGTGTCCTTGCCCAAATCTCGGGCCGAATTGTAATTCTCAATGTTGGGAGTGGGCCCTGGTGGGAGGTGATTGGATCATGGTGGCACATTTTCCCCTTTGGTGCTGTTCTCATGATAGAGTTGTCACAGATCTGGTTGTTTAAAAGTGTGTGGTACCGCCCCCTCAGACCTCCTGCTCTGGTCATGTAAGATGACCCCTTTGTCTTCTGCCATGATTGTAATTTTCTTGAGGCCTCCCCAGAAGCAGAAGCTGCAACACTTCCTTTACAACCTGTAGAACCGTGAGCCAATTAAATCTCTTTCCTTTGTAAGTTACCCAGTCCCAGGTATTTCTTTAAAGCGATGCAAAAATGGACTAATACATATATATAGTAGACTTGTGAACAATATAGTTGAGTAATAAACAATAAAAAAATTTGAAAAACTTAATTTTTCTGATTGAATGTCAATATAACAATACTTCTTTAATAATACTTGGTTTAATTGTGTCATGTCAATGAAATCTGTTTATTATGAGGTAAAACTATGGCTTCTGATCACAGGACATGCTATAGTATAAAGAGCACATGAATCTGGAATCTTCATTCCCAATATTAATTCCATTAATGATATACTATATCACCATCGTCACTTATTTCCTCATTTGCTTGTAAGATGTGGATTAAAATTTCAAGCATTTTTATGAGAAGAAAATGTTTGCAAAGTTGGTCAAGAAATATGAGCTACTTAGAATTATTAAGTATTATTTTATGTCAGTAAAAGAAACAAAGTGATCAATTATGAGAATCTCTAAATAAATTTTTCTATACATTACGTTTTATGAAAATTTGGTAGTGTGATTAGAGAAACTCAATATTTTTAAAGATTTCTCAGCCCCCTAAAAGGAAAATGGACCATTTGTTTTACATCACCCATTTGTTTCAGAGTGGAAACAGCTGAAGCATCATGCAGCCAAAGAATCACGTCATAATTCTGAAAACTACTCTGCATACTATTCCAAATAAGAAATAGTCATTTAATCATAGAATCTTAATTCTGAGAAACATTTTTAGGCCATTAAAAAACACTTTTATAAATGAGGAAACAGAAGATAAAAGGCTTACTGACTTACAGTTTTCTCAGATACTTCTGATTTCCAATTTTGGTTTTATTCACTGTGAAAAGGAAATAAATTGTGTTCTAAATTCATTGTACACCAAGATTTAAGGGTGTTTGGGCTCAATTTTTGGGCAGTTGAAGAAAGTGCTCAGAATTTGGTGATATCCCATAATCATCTTGAATATACATATACTGTATATGATTTTTGAGCAGTAATATTTCCAAAACTTCACCACTGTAGCTTTCAGGCCATTATATCATCAATGGTCTGTCAACCTGGTACCACAACTTAAATGAAAGATACTTAAAATTGTTGTAGCATTTTTTTTGTGGACAACTGAAATCTAGCGAATTAATTAGACAAATCATAGTTTGACGGCTACATTTCAGGGCATTATGCTTGTGTCACCAAGACCTGATTCCATTTTAAAAGAATATGCATTACAATGAGAAGCCAAATATTTTATAGTGATGGTATCAATTAGGGTTCAGATGCAGATGTTAAGAATCATGTTTGCCAGTTTAAGTAGAAAGACAGTAAACTTTTCATTGTTTAAAGATTATGAGTGAATAGTTCCAATAAGACCTGAATATTTGAAAATATAGTGATGTAGAGGAAGGTAAGAATTAAAAGACATAGAGGAAGGAAGAAAGTAAGGAAGGTATAAAGGAGAAAAGAAAGGAGGGAAGGATGTAGGAGATGTTGGTATCCCTGCCAGATCCTTTTTATTGGATGAGGAAGCCATCCTCCAGCTGTGCAAGTGTTGAGCTAACTCTGGAGAATTGTCCTTGGCTGACCCAATTCTCATGGGCTAATGCTTGTGAGGTTATATGCCTCCCTGGGGCAGCCAATGAGTGACTATACAAGGTACAAAGGCCCAGCCCTCTTGCTTCCAGGTGACGCAACTCTGTCAGTGTGATTTACACTCTGGACTAGACTTTCCCTGAGGCCACATGGTTGCCAGCTCTTTCTCCTTTCCTCTCTTTCCCATCTTCTCATATAGGTTTTTCCTAAAGAGTACTTCCACACAAAATCATATGTGCCTTAAACCCTGTCTCAGTCCCTGCTTCTAGGGAAGCCTACTTACGATAAAGGAAAAAAGAAATAGAAACAGAAAGCAAACAAATCCTGTCATCCAGCCTTGAGAGACGTTTATGATACCATTAAACCCAGGAAAATTATATTACATGCCTTTGTCTTCCACTCTAAATTTACTAGAGAACCTAGTCTCTTCCCAACCATTCTTTAAAATTTTTCGCTGAAAACTCAATATGAGCACCCACTTGTAGCAAATATATTGAGATCAATTCTACTGCCAAATGCAGATTTCTCATGGAACTCACACAGGAGGAACCAGAGAAGGAACAAACTTGATTTCTTTGTTGAAGCATATTGATTTCATTTGAAGGGATTAGTGTTAGAATAAATAGAGGTTGTTTTTACTTTATCCAGTGGATCTGAATAAATACAATGAAGCTTATCATGCGAGTAGGTTAAAAAAAATAGAAAGCTTCAGAGAGTGTTTACCGGAACAAATGATATTCGTGCTGATTAATAAAAAGAAGACAGAAGACAGAAGGTACATTTCTAATATGATGAAGCATTATCCGACATTCTAAGGACATTTACATGTTATTCCCTGTGTGTGTGTGTGTGTGTGTGTGTGTGTGTGTGTGTGTGGTGGTAGGCAGAATACTACCTTTCACCCCAGAGATGTCCGTGTCTTAATCGTGGAGCCTGTTACTAGGTCAGGTTACATGGCAAAGGGAAATTAAGGCTGCTTATCTGCTGAATTTAATGTGAGAGATTGCCTGGATTATTCAGGTGGGTCCAATGTAATCGTAAGAGTCCTTAAAAAAGGAAGCAGGAGGCACATTTGCCTTAAATTAATGTTAAAGTGGTGCTGTGAAGATGGCAGGGGGCCACCAGCCAAGGAATGCTGGCAGCATTTAGACTCTGGAAAAAGGAAGGAAATGGATTTTCCCTTAGAGCCTGCAGAAGGAATGCAGCCCTGTTGAGATTTGATTTTGGCTTAGAAGACCCGTCAGACTTCTGACCTACAGAACTGTAAAATAATTTGTTTTGTGTTAAACCACTAAGGTAATTATAATTTGTTATAGTAGCGATGGGAACCTAATACAGTGTGTTTTTAAAAATGTTATTGTATTTTTTCCAACTATAACAATAGTTAAATGAGCACATGGTTGTTCCTATAAAAGAGAGAGATACAGAAAAATGTAATACATTTTCTTCTTTCAGCATCAGCACCTGAGCAAAGCAGTGTTTCATGTCCTTCTCTAATTTTGCTATTGTTATACAAACATAGTCATGTGACCACATAGTTATTTTTATAATTAATTGTTTGCAAAAAATGGGATTATCTCTTCTTTTTTTCACTTAAATGTAATATGGGCCTTATTCCAGGTCAACTGGTTTAAAAAATCTAAACCTTTTGTTTTTATAGTTTTGAAATTTTCCATAGGGTTGATATAGTTTACTTTACTCCATCATTTCTTATCGATGAATATTCATATTTCTAGTTTTTGTTGTTGTTGTTGCTATGTTTTTTTGCCATGATATACAATGCTATAATTAATAATGCTCCTGTGTGCATATTTATATGTGCTGAAACTTTTATATTTATATAATTTGTTTACTGAAAATGAGAATGCTAAATTTTGTTTATTTTTTCATCTGGCACTTATAAGCCAAGTATATCATCAAATGTAACAAAGATAATCTCTAAACCTCACTCTAAAATTAATTTTATCCTTTTATTTCACTACATTTAGGATTTCATCTACTGACATGCAAAAAGAAAAAATCAACTGGTGTTTTTTTCTCTTATTCCCAAACCTATATTATTAAAAATTTATTAAAAGTGAGATAATTCTCAGAAAGGTGAGCAGCAAAGGAAAGCAAAATGTCTACATATTTTCTTCTAAAATTCTAAGATTACTTGAGGATGTAGCATTAATTATCAATCTCTAGATTGTACTTGCCCCAGTAGTGGCAGGTTTTTTTTTTAATATTTATTTATTTATTTATTTTTTCCCTGCAGGGTTCAGTTATAAAACGTGCTGAGACCTCAATGGAAACTAAGCAGGAAGAGGAGTAAGGGAGTACATATTTAGGGAAAATTAACTAGAATTTAGAGCTGCCCTACTAGAAAAGATGTGAAATAAATTACAATATCAAAACAAATACAAGTTTTACAGGCTCTGATATGGGGAGTAAGCTATGACATCTGTGGTACCTACCATGCTGGGAAGGGGAGGCCATATTTAGTAATGGTATAATCGATATGTGAAATAACATGGTGGGATTGGAAAAAGATTTTAACATTTGCTGTTGTTTTCTTTTTAAGTTTCTTCTATCACCTAGCACTTCCAGTGCCCATGGATGAGATCTTTGGTAGGTCTCATACTTTGTATAAGTCTCTTAAGTTTAAAAAAAAAAAAAAGTTTGCTTCTCCCTCCTAATCAGAAAACCCCACTCATTTCAATGATTAAAATTCCAATCCCATGTAATGGGCAAATGGTAAACTTCATTGTGCATTTATCTCTTTCTTCCAGTGCTAATGCTAGAGATTTGCATTAGGGGTGGGGAAAGGTGATGTCTTTATGTTCATCTATATCTTCTTAGCACTGCTACTCCTATCCAAGTCTCTGGACTGCTGCTGCCTCTGCCATGGTGGGAGTTTAGAAGGGAGGAGAATTAAGAGGTTGGAAAGGTCTTATGTGACCAGCTTAGGTTGTATCTGTTGTTGATTTTCTCTGGACTTGGCTATTGTTTAAAGTGACTCTCTCATGGCTGTTC
Organism: Hylobates moloch; assembly: GCF_009828535.3. NCBI lineage: Eukaryota > Metazoa > Chordata > Mammalia > Primates > Hylobatidae > Hylobates > Hylobates moloch. Next base: position 55,269,413 of record NW_026652276.1, on the reverse strand, counting down.
AGCAAACCACTTTGTGATTTTCCTGAAGCTCTTTCTACATGGATAGAAATTCTCCTTCATCTATTCATTTATGATTCCCATACAGCCTTTCTACCTGGCTATATACCTTTAACCTCCCTTGCTGAGATTATCTTGCCCTTCACAGGAAGCCCTCTTGGTCATGATTCACAACCTCTTCAGACTATATCTGTCTCCCATGGACCCACACATTGTCCTTGGGAAACCTGGCCTTAGACCCACTGTGACATGAGTCATCTGCTTTCCTAACCAGCCCTGTGCCCTGTACTCTGCAACCACATGCTGTTTTAGTCAGACTCTTGCCGTTTACACAGCCAGGATTGAGTTGGAGACTAGACTAGATGTCCTCAAACTCCAGGGAACTTTGTTTGTCAAACTCCTCAAGAAACAGTCTCCTTAATGTCTTGCTCATCTTACTTCAGATGGGGGCAAACTCCCTACGTGTCCCCACATGCCTTCTCCAGCCCTATAGCAACCATCTCCAAAGAAATCTTTCTGTTCTCCGACGTATGCGTGTGCCTCTCCAACTACTTTAAAAAGTCAGAGGTGAGTGGAAATCTCACGTTAACAAAGCAGATTCACAGATGGCTCTTTCACAATCCTGCTTAGGTAGTCTAGTATTTCATATTAGAAAACTAAAGCATTTGGCACCTACTGTCCTGGACTTCAGTAGAAACCAACAGAAACAGTCCCATTCAATATCCTATTACTTTGGTCAGACTTGTGGATCCTGGAAAGCACAGCCAGTGGCTAAAACTCTAGAAAATGAGAACCAGGCCCTGGAGGTGATGTGGCTGGCAGGAATAAAGCAAAATATTGGAATATCATTCAAATAGGCTGACGGTCAATGCAGGATTCCAGTGTTAAAAGAGGTGGTACAGTTGGAAATTTAGAGCAAAAAGCTAGTTCTAAGTCCTGGGCAAATATAGTAGATCTGGGAGGGAAAAATCAGCAGGATTGTGTCCAGGCTGCTTATGGCACATACTACACACTAGTTGTTAATATAAGTGTTTTCTGTTGTTTCAAGGACTATATGAGCTGAGTCTGCTCTCAGGTATTAATGATACAGGTGTTGAGTTTCTGCACTTTTTCCAGGTGCTTTGCTGGGTGCTGGGAGAATGAGGATGAGCTTCTGCCCCTGTGGAGCTCAGTCTAAATTGAGGTGTCTCTGAGGTCAGGTAGAAGTGAATGATGTTACTGCTACTGTTTTGTCCTTATCTTCCTAGACTCTTTTCCTTTTGATCCTGTTATATTTATGAGTATCTTTAATTTAAAAGGAGCAAGGGCAGACAGAATTGGTTAAACTGAGGTAAATTCTGACACATTTTAAAGCTTGGATGAAAGTTACATAAGATCTGGATACAAAAAAAAAGGAGTAAGAATTATTAGAGATTATAAATCACCAGTGCTCCCATTTGTATGAAAATTAAGTGTGTTCTAAATTATTATTTTTGTATTAATTGAATCAGAAAAAGTAGCTGAGTTTAATTGCTTTCTCTAAAATCTCTAAAATTCGGGGAAAATTTTTTTCTTGTCTTAACCTTCTTACATTTCATTCTATTCTGTTTTAATGTTTGCTTCATTTCCAGACCAGCCTGTGGCAGAAGGCCAGCTGCAATCTGAAAGAGATCAGTCACGGTCTTTAGTGTATTAAGAATATGTTCATATTAATAGATTTCCTCTAAGGTATCTTACATTACCATTCCTGAGCCAAGTTTAAAATATTGTGTATAATATTTTGAATACTGAGATTTCATGGAGACAATAGGTGCCAATCTGTATATGTGTGCCTCTTTGATTGCTGTCATTAAATGGGTTTAATTCCATTGAGTTTGAAAATGACTCTTTGTTTTTGAGTCTCTATAAATTAAAATACTAAGCGACTAAGCACCTTCAGAATTTCTACTTTTTGTTGCTGTAATAGTATAGTGCATATCAGTGTACATTTGTTAAAGGTAAGCCTGCTTGGGGCAAAAGACGCAAAAGAACACAGCCGCTATTCAGTGCTGAGGTCAGAGATAAAGACTGGATTTCTTCAATCCTATTCTTGGAAATAGAACTTATAAATCTTTAAGGTTGGGTGGGACCTTAGGGAACATGTAATCTAATCATCTAATTTTACAGATGAGGAAATTACACCCTATAATGGAAACTTAACCTTTCTTTGCCCAAATAGTTTTTGGAATATTATTAGTACTGAGAATTAATTTTATACCAGTGGAAGCTAGAGATTATCATCTATATGGTGCTTATTTTGAAAAGTGTCATTGGTTAAATATGATTATGGTCACTACAAGGATCATATATAGATTTAAAATAGTTTTTATATCAGTTATTTGACTGTGGTATTAGACTCAAAGTAATGATTTTGAAATTGGAAACTGGCTCAAAACTGTGTTTACCCGCTCCACTGTAATATAATTTTAAACCAACATTTCTGAAGGAAACTGCACAGTCTAATTGTGCAGTTTTCTTGGAAATGATTGGTTTAAACTTAAGTAAGTGAATTTAATTAAAATATTAAAATTTAATTACAAAGTAAAATTAATAAATATTTAATAGTTAAGTCTAATTATTTGATATCTGGAATAGAAATCAAGGATGTTCTATTCTCTACATAGGTTAGACAAAGACTGCCATATGACTGGGAATATAATTATTGCGTGAATGGATGGAAGGGTTCACTGCCTTGGACCCCTTTTCATATGGGCTGAGAGGCCTGTCATTTTCAGACTGTAACCCCTCACTAGGAAGCTGTCTGAAATAACCGTGCAAATACAATAGTTTATGGTCCATCTGAGGGTGGAAATTAATGAGACAGGAAGACAATCAGGGGAGGACAGAGTTTACTTTCCCTTGGAAATTGACATCCTGAATATTTACAATTTATTTATGATTTGCTCAAATGGAAACTGAGCCTTACTTTTTCATACCCTTTCCTTTTTAGTTACTTTTTGATTCTCTAAATCAAGAATTGCTCTTTGCAAAAGAGGAAAGTAGAAACCTACCCCCGTGTTATGTCTTTTGACCACAATGGTAATCATTCTTCCAATTTTACTCTTAACATTCCGGATATCTTAAGCATAAAGATCTTTAAGATATTGTGTGCATATGTGACAGTTTTATGTAAATCTATTTAAGATTTTAAGAGCAAGGGAAGATTCTGAAATGCTTCTTTTTCTACCATTGCAAAAGTGACATATTAATCTTTTATCTTTGTGACGGATGCTAGGAGTGTGGTAGCATAGATTGATTTTTCTTTCAGGCAGGCCTCCCAGTTCCAGAGACTGAATACAGTACTAAAAATAAACAGTAGTACAATGAGAATATTTGTAACCTGGCAATTTTACATTCAAAGAGAGAGTACATAAACGTATTTAAGAAGGAGCTAAAACAGTCTTCTTTTAAGATACATGTATGTATAATGTTGCAAAATAATTTTTAAAAATATGCAACTGAAAATTGCAAATGTAGTTTGAACTCATAAGTATTGGGGTGATGGGGAAGGAATAGATCTTGTTGTGTACTTACCATATGCAAGGTAAAGCGTTAGGTGCTGTGCAAATATTGTTTCCTTTAAATTTGACAACATCCCTGCACATATGAAACAATTGCCTTTGGCTGTCAGATGAGGAATTGGAGTAACAGAAATTAAGTAACTTGCCTAGCTAAAGTCATAGGTCATGTAAAGATGGAGTTAGTATTGTAGATCAAGTTTGCCTGATTACAAAATAGAGAGTTGAATAGGGGAAGATGGGTATGGGATCACTATTTTTTTCTTTTGTTCAGTAAAAAGATTCACTACGTAATCTGAAATTTTTTTGGAGTACTATTGATTGGCATAGCTTGTAGCTCAGCCACAGGCACAGGTTATACACGAAGCATAATGGAAGCAATAATTAATGGTACAGGATCTAATATGACACATTTCTTTCCCTTAAATCCTCGTCTTGAACACATGGACACAGGAGGGGAACATCACACACCGGGACCTGTCGGGGGGTAGGACGCTGAGGGAGGGATAGCATTAGGAGAAATACCTAATGTAGGTGATGGGTTGATGGGTGCAGCAAACCACCATGGCACATGTATACCTATGTAACAAAACTGCACGTTCTGCACATGTACTCCAGAACTTAAAGTATAATAAAAATAAATCCTCATCGTATCCATTACCAAACCTCTCCATTCTCTAGAAAGCACATGTCAGATATATTTATGTTTCTACTGTTCTGTTTTTATGAACCTGACCCAAATCACCATCACGATATTCTCAAGATTCTTGTTGATGACCTCAATATTCCCCTCTTTGGTCTTCCTTCTTCCATTCTTGCCACCTCCATTGTGTTCTCCAGGGTTTAAATGAAGAAATTGTTTTAAGTGTAAATTAGAACTTCCTGATTGTAACTTTGTATTGTCTTCTCAATCTGTTTAGAATAAAATCAAACGTTCTTAATGTGGTGGACAAGTCTCTTAGTTTTATGGCTTTTGGCCACCTCTCTATGCCCTTATCTAATATCACTCTCCTCAATATTTCTTATACTTTAGCCACACTTGGCTTTTTTTTTTCTATATACCAACCTTTATTCTGCCTTAGGAACTTGTGTATGTCATGATTTCTGCCTGGAAGATTCTATCCCATTATTTCCGTAATCTAAAAATAATCTTTTCTATGGCTTGTTAGCTTGAATGTCAACTACTCAACTACTCAGAGAGGTTTTCGTTGATTATCTAGACTAGTGTAAATCCCATTGTGCTTTTTCTTAATAGCATTTAAAATCAATTTGTCATATTATGGGGATTTTTTGTTTATTTATGTACAGACTATACTAAACTCTTACACTTTGAGTTTACCACATTGTATTATCCCTTTAATTCAATGCTGGGCACAAAGGTTAGGGTTCAGTCCATATTAATTGAGCAAATTGAATAAAATCAGCATAATCAACTTTACTTGTTTATTCTGTGATTCTTAATAAAATGAAAACCTGTGGATCAATTATTATATACATTAATTGGTCACTTAGTTACATCATAACAAGGGAAGTGTTTTTTAAGAGTGAAAGATACCATGCTGTAAGGAAGACAAAAGATGGAGCAACTGATTTTTGCCTCAGAAAAGAATTCACTGACATGGTGGTGTAAACTGGGTTTTAATGATGAGTTACAATTTTTTAGGTTAAGAAAGCTAAATAGATTTTGAAGGATATTTGAGGGAATGGGAAGGTATAGATTGGCTAAAATTAAAAGCTTCTGGGTGCAAGGTAGGAGCAGAAGCTGGTTGGAATAATGATGGAAGAGGAGCCCCAAAGTAAAACTGCTTTGAGTATGCTTCTATTCGAGAATATGAAGTTTCCAGTAGGAAAGTGACATGATCCCTATTGCTTTATAGGAAGGTAGTGTGTGAGTAAAATACACTGAAATTGGGAAAAACTGGTGAGAACAGTTAGGATGGTATTATGATATTCCATCCAAGAAATGCTGGAAGACTTAGTTGATTAATTTCATTTTAGCTATGCAACAGAGATGATAATATCTGCTGGAATATGGAAATTCTGAATTCAAAAGAAGTAATTAGAAGTACTTATATATTATTTATCTGGGAATGTTTCCATCTATTTTCTTTGTCAGTCGTGTGTTTGATTTTTAAACATTTGTCTTTAGTATGCTTTTTTTCTAGAATACATTACATTTGAAAATAGGGTACTCCTCTAACAGATTTTATATTTATTATGCAAGTGCCAGGTACAATGAAATGAAGAACATGGTAAACTCTACAGTATTTGAGAATAGGTGGCAGAGAGACTTTATAAATCATGTGATACTTGAGCTAAGACCTAATATATGGGGGCAGGTTCACTTCAGGCAGAAGGAGCAGCTTAAGCAAAGGCACAGAGGCATGGTCTGAGCCAGGAAACACAATTAATATAATATGCCTGAACTACAGAAATAATAGAAGTGAAGATTGTCATGTGTCCATTGATTGTGGACTTTGGCTCAGCAAACGGGAGCTTGGATGAAATACATTAATAATTTTTTTACCATTTTTGGACTCTGAGCATGTAGTCATCTAAAAGTATTTCAATGTAGCTAGATTCTTACCACCACAAATATTCTAAGTGTTCTCTTTTTCTCATTGCAAACCTTAACCTTCAAACCCAACCTTACCTCACCAATCTCTTGTGATATATGGCTTTGAAGAGGGAGCCATCTGACAAGACATGATGCAACTTCCTATCTCCTGGCTTCAAAGCTCCTCCTCCTTTTGCCTAGCTGACCCCCATCCCATGTTCTCTTTTCTGATCCGTTATCCCCATTACACTACTCTTTGAAGGAAAGAATAAATCTGCCATCACCAGATTTACCTCCCACTCACCCTTAACCTCTTACAATCCAGTTACTTTCCTTACTGCTCTTTGTAATTATTTTTGTAATTCTTCAAATTCCAGGGTGAATTAACTTTTTTCAGTCCTTCTAAGTTTTAGGCCCGCTTGTTGACTGTCCATTCCCTCTTGGCCTGCATGCATGACAACCTCCTTGTTTTCTTTAAATATTCCCTTTTTGACATCTCATCTTTTGTTCTTCCATGTGGATTAATCCTCAATTATTTCCATTATTCAATCTCTCTTTTTCTCTAGATTCTCAATTAAACTTTTTTTTTTTTGCTGTATGGATGATTACCAGATTAATATCTACAAATCCAATTTATCTCCAGGGTCCAGATCCACATTTCTAAACTTCTGGTTAAAAATGTTTTCTTTCTTCTATGTTCTGTTAGTTCTTCAAACTCAAGCAGTATTGCAGATTTTAAGCCAATAACTGTTTCTTCATTCTGTCAGAGAACCAGCAATTTCCCAGTTGTTCATGCTTCTCAGGGAAGCTACTTTCTCTTCTTAGTCTTTCATGTGTAATACTGCCAATTGAATATTGAGACAATTTCTTTCACTGAGCTTATTTTAGTTTCTTCTTTCATTCTCATTGCTATACCTTGGCTCATAGCCTTATTTTCGCTTGTCTACAAAAGCATGATGCCATGCTAATATGCCATGCTAACGTGTTCTCACTTGATCCTTTGAATATGCTGAAGCCAGACTATTTTAGACCAGTGGGGGAAAAACATCCCACCATTCCCCAGATAAAAAAAAAATCTTCAATGGCTCCCTATTTCCTACAAAATTTAGAGAAAACTCCCCAGTCAATATTTAAAAGTTCCCTGTTAAATTTTATACTCTGCTATAAAAATTATAACTTCTGCTTTTACTTAAGTTATTTTAAAAACAATCCCTTTATTTTGTTTGTAGATAGTGTATTAGTAATCTATTACTGCAAAACAAATTACCCCAAAATTTAGCAGCTTAAGAAATACAAATATATTACCTCACAATTTCTATGGCTTCGGAATCCGGGCATGGCTTATCTGAGTCTTCTCCTTCATAGCCTTTGGTGAGGCTGCAAGGTACTGTCCAAGGCTAGAGTATCATCCGAAGGCTTGTTAGGGAAAGGATGCATTTCCAAGCTCATTTATTTAGTTTTGGTAGGATTTAGTTCTCTGAGCGTTGTTGAACTGAGACCCTCAGTTCTTTACTGGATGTTGGCTGAGGGCTACTCTCAGTTCCTTGCTACAGCATCTCCTCCAACATGTCAATTTCCTTCAATCACAGCCATCAGAAGAGATTTTGCTAGGAAGATATAATCTATTCTCTTATGCATCCCAATCATAGAAGTGTCTTGTCATCCTATCACCTTTGACATTTTCTATCAATTAGAAGCAAACCACAGATTATGCTGATACTAATGGCAAGGGAATTACATAAGAGTATAAATAGCATGAGGAAGGGATAACTGAGAACATCTTAGAAGTCTCCTGGCACAGACAGATTGGATTCGTAAATGCATGCAAGCAGCAAATGGATAACGTCCTTATTACAGCCCCAGTGAGAGGTGGTCTTGATAGAAAATGAATAGGGAAAATCCTTTCAATGGCCAGAAGTTCACATGATACACCTGGTTATCTACTTTTTGTGGAAGGAGAAATGGCCTGAGATTAGGTTTGTATAGACTTATAAACAGTGGCAACTGTAGCCAACTGTTCAGGAACCTGGAAGGAGACTATTTGGATGACTGAGGACAGAAATCTGGGACAAAGGCATTTGGTTGTATATATGGGAGTAGGTAAACAGTTTTAAAATCTTTAATTAAATATTAATGCCAATAAGAAAGCACCTACAAGATAGGAAACCCTAACCAACAAAGTAGACAAAAGACTTGGACATCAACAAAATTTATCACCAGCCATCCTGGTAATAGCATGATAGGCACCCTAGCGCTAGCATATGTGTGAAGAGGTGCAGTGGTTGGGATAGAAGCTATGCATGAATCCAGCAGTATGGGCTCTAACATACTAAGACTGGTCTACCTCCTATTGCCACAAAATAACCACCCTGTCAGTGACAGAGGCTGAGACTAAGTCCCTGATTATGGCATCAACCTCCCAGCAGACTAACTGCCTACTTTGTGTCAAGTAGAAAACATTGAACCTTTTTGTTCATAGAAAGGCCAGTGATGACCGATAATAGCAGAAATGTATTTTGGGGATGGGTTTGCATTTCCTACCTGTAGTGCCTCAGATCACACTAATATCTAAGTTAGGGTTACACAGTGTTTGATACACCAGCATGAACTCCTGACAACATCATGTCCATCCAGACAACCGATTTTTTGTCAAAGGAGGTGTGAGAATGGGCCCATTACTGCTGTGATCCACATCTAATGACAAATGGATGCATGAATATAAAGTTTTTCTTTCCTGGCCCAACCAAGGCAATTCTGAAGTCTCTTTATAGTTCCAGAGCTCCATATGGGTCAGCTGAAGCTGTCTTTGGGACTTTATTGCAGCTCAACTTCTTCCTCTGCCCTGTCCTGCTATGGCTCTTCCCATCTCCACACAAGTTTTTGTTTCCAAAACTCTTCTTAATACACATTCTGCATGTTAATGTTTATCTCTGTTGGTGTCTGCTTCCTGGGATATACAATCTGGCCCATCAACATGCTAGCAAAGATTTCATATTAAGGAAAAATAGTAGGAAACATAGTTGCATTCCAAAGTATTATGATTTTAAGGCGTTCAAAAATATTTTTATCATAAAATGTCTTATGAAGATATTCATAAAATAAATGGATTCATGAAATTATAGTGTCAACCTGTAATTATAGTTCTAAAATAGGTTGAATAGTTGAAGTGAGATTTTATGGAATAAATAGGCAAAGTATTTCACTAACTTTGAGATGAGTTTTGCAGTAAAAAATGTTAACAATAGAGATTTTTAAAATTCTAGAATTGACAATTAGTTGTGGCTACATTTATATTTAAGGAGAAGTAAAAAACTGACAAAATTTACAATGTTGTAAACATATAGGCAGTCATTCTGATATTTTAAAAAAATAATTAGTTGTGGGGTTTTCAGTTGATAAAATGTAGATCTCATTTTAAATAATATGAAATAGTTTTAAAATTCTATTTACAGTCCTTTTGCCATGTTATCTGTCATCATTTTATATTTTGAATACTTTTCTGTTATATTTGTCACAAATCTCTATTTCTCTGATGCTAAGATAATGAATTGATTGACAGTTTTTATTGCATTGTGTTTTCTCAGCTGAAAGAAAAGAGTTTATCTCTCTTATCCCACAATACACTCTCTGTGTATAATATTGTAAGTAAAAAGACGTAAACTCCCAAAGGCTCTTTTGAAATTATTTTAATTATTTGTGAACAGAGTGGCTAGTTGTTTGGAGCTTAAATGTGATAGAAAGTCAGATAAAAACTTGTAAGATGTTGTCTGGTATTGTATATGTGACTGCACTCAGCAAGGAAGCTCTGATGTGGCTAGAATGATGTCCAAGATGATGACTTCATACATATGTCTGGGGGCTTAGCTCTGAATGATGGATAGAATACTCAGTTCCCCTCCATGTGGCTTCTCTCTTCATGTTGTCTTTCATCATTTATTATTCTGGCCTGAGCTTCTTTATATGGCAACTGGCTTCCCAGAGAGCCAAAATAAAAACTTGTAATATCCAGGCCTTGAAGTCACATAGCATAACTTCCATCATACTGTTGGTCAAAGGCTATCGTAAGGTCAGCCCAGATTTAAAGGGAAGGAACATATCTTTTACCTCTTAATTGGAAGAGTGGCAAATTTATGTCAATAACGGGCATATTCCACAGGAGGAATTATTGCATCTATCTTTGGAAACCATTTGCCACATCAGAGTTATAGAGAGTGGCAAGGCTTGCTATTGTGGATAGAGTTGTCAGGGAAGTTATGGCTAAGGAGACATCAGACTAGGAGGTTCAATGAAATACATAAATGAACTATATGAATATAAGGGAAGAAAGAGCCTTGTCTCCAAGGAAAAATCGATAGCAAAAGTCCCTAAACTGGAAAAAAGCCTGGCGTGTTGGATAAATTCTTAAGAGTTTCTTGTGGTGGTTCAGGCAAAAAATAATTGTCTCTTGATCTAATTTTTGAGATTTTTTGAGAGTGGTGAGTTCTTTAATTTGTGTATGTTTTGAAATAGAACTGATATGATTTCCTTTTGGATTATATGTTAGGTGTGAAAAAGAAGAATCAAAGATCATCTATAAGGTTTTGGGCCTAAATCTAAGTAAATAGTGTTGCTATTTAATGAGATGAGATGAAGTTCTGTGGGAGTGGAATGGGTGTGTGTGACAAATGAAAACTCAGTATTGAATATTTTATTTGAGATTCCTATGGATATCAAAGTGAAGATGCTGAGCAGGAAATTAGATTTACATAAAAGTCTAGAATTCAGTAGAAAGAATAAGGCTAGATATAAAAAATTTAGGATTTCTCATATTTGATATAAAAAATGTGATTTCATCCAGAAAGTGATTGTAAAAAGACAAAAGAAGAGGCTTGGATACTAAGTTCTGGAGCAATCTATAGGGGTTAGGAAGGGCAGGAAGATCTAGCAAAGAAGTTTGACATGGAAAGCAACTGGTGCTGACTGTCAACTAGGGCAACAATGTCATGAAAGTAAATATTGAAACTTTTTGCAAAAAGACGGGAATTATCAACAATGACAAATGATATCGAGAAGCCAAGTGAGATGAGAACTGAGATCTGACTGTTGGATAACTGTAGAACTTTGGGGAACAGAGCTGTTTCAGTGGAAGGTACAGCTAGGAAAGGAAGTGTAAATAGTATGTATTCAAAATACATGTTTTTTTTCTGACAATGGGAGGAAAGAAATGGGGCATGCTTTTTGCTGATGGGAATGATCCACATGGAGGAAAAAAAATGACGATGCAAAAGACAAGGGAAAGCAAAGTGTTTCAGATTGTAAGAGGGGCCAGAGGCGATAGCTCACGCCTGTAATCCCAGCACTTTGGGAGGCCGAGGCGGGCGGATCACGAGGTCAGGAGATCGAGACCATCCTGGCTAACACGGTGAAACCCTGTCTCTACTAAAAATACAAAAAAAATTAGCTGGGCGTGGTGGTGGGCGCCTGTAGTCCCAGCTACTCGGGAGGCTGAGGCAGGAGAATGGCGTGAACCGGGGAGGCGAAGCTTACAGTGAGCTGAGATCGTGCCACTGCACTCCAGCCTGGGCGACAGAGTGAGACTCCGTCTCAAAAACAAAAAACAAAACAGATTGTAAGAGGAAGGAGAAAAAATATTCAGCTGGGACTTCGATAGGATTAAGTGCTTTTTATCCTCTTTAATAAGTGGATAAAAATAATATGAAAAGTATAGTTTGAGGCTAAAGAGTTATAACTTTGGTAGATTTAATAGTGGAAGATATAATTTTTTTCTGAAACTTCTATATTTTCTAAGTGAATTAAAATCAAGGTGATCAGCTAAGAGTGAGGTGGTAGTATAGAGTTTTGAAATTTCCAGAAGAAAGGGGTGAAAAAATTATTTGGTAGGAATGACATATGAATTGACTAAAGAAATGTATACAATCACCAGGCAGCACGAACAGAACAGTTGCGGTTTGTTGTAATAAATTTAAATTGGCGTATAATATTCGGTGTTTTTCTTCATGTACACAAAGTTACCTAGGCACAGGAGTAGAATAAGTGGCTTTTGAGAATTGGGATTTTTCCACATGATATGAAATGAAGGTAGGATAAGGGAGCTGAAAAACCACAATTTTTTAACTACAGAGAGTGGTTAAAATAATGAATCATGGAATCCAAGTTAGGCAAGGGAGGAAGTGAGGAAAATTAAGAGGGTATTGGTAAGTAAAAAGAAATAGAGTTAGTGGGCTGAAAATCCTGGTGAAATGGAACTTGGAAGGTTATAAGAACATATATCTAACTTCCTTTCAGATTCCTGAAGATGTGGCACCCCTTGGAGGGGAATTAGGATGAAGAATGACTATGGTAGCAGAGACCAAAGGTGGCACAAGTCTTGGGAATGGATGAGAGCATCATTGACCAGGATTACATATCCTGGCAACCTAGGGAATTGAGGGTAGTATTTAACTTACTTTTAAGCAAGAAACCAATGGAGAATTTCTTATACATCTTAATATTTATGTTTGTATGTGCATTTGTTTGCATTTCTGAGGATAGTGGAGTTTTGAAAGGGTTAAAGGAATTTTCCACTTTTATAAATTATAACATGCTCAAATGTTTTTAAAATGTTAAACATCACTTCAATTTGAAAATCAGAAAAGAAACAAGGCTTTACTGCCTATATAACTTGAGTGCAATATGATATAAAGCATTAAGATATCTAAAGAAAGAATGTCTCAATTTGATGCAAGCTGGTTAGTCATGGGAGCCTTTAAAAAAGAATCATGAGGGCAAATTTGGCAGTTTTCATCCAAGCACTACCCAGGAGAGAAGGACATTTAGCCAACAGACTGTGAGTACACTGACTCCATTGGCAAGCCTATCCCTATTTTGAGATGAATTTGTCAGCTGTCTGACCCTAATGCCATTAAACATTGGCTTCATTTAACTTCTTTGTTTTGGTTCCACATTTATTAAACAATCTTCTGATTATTATTTGTCTTTCTGTCTGTGTGCCTACAAGGACACAATGTGTTGCTCATATGGGCTTCAATATTTTAATTCCTGTAACAATTATTTCACATTTAAATGAAGTCAGATTCTGGTTTTATTTATCTACCTCAGGAGCTTGGATAATATGAGCTGGTTCTTGAGAAGTGAATTTTCTTTTGGAATGCTGACAAAAATCAGGTTAGTAGGCATGTAAAACCACAAGCCAATTCATGGGCTATGGTAAACCCACCAAGGTAAAGCATACCACCCTGTGAGGCCTCTTGGGAGGCAGCCAGCCTTTCCTCTGGCAAAGTCCCCTGCAGTTACTGTGCACAGTGTCTATCTACACTTGGAACTCTAGCTCCAATTTTGCCTCATCTGTGGTGTCTTCTCTGGGCCTTTCCTCCACTTTTGGCTGTTTCAAGGTGCGTTTTTTCTGTCATGCAATCTTCTGGGATCCCAGAGAGGCTTGCCTGCTCAAAAATAAAAGTGTCCCAGGAGTCACTTTAGATTTCTTCTTATGGAAAGGATATATGACTGATTGAAGTTTGTCCTTAGAATTCCCCAGACAAAAGTTCTATCTTCATGTTTTCAGCCTAGAAAAGAAGGCTTTAACCATATCCTTACTCAAATACAGTATTCCGGGTTCTTTGAGAAGGAGGGCTAGGGCCTGCATGCAGGGTATCCTCATAGTCTACTTTTGTGTAGAGGTGGAATAATGATCTTTGGTGTAGACAGACACATCAGGATTTTGGATGTTAACAAAAACAAAAATTTTGCTTACTGGCACGTGGTAGGAGGCTAAAATGAAAACACTTGCCATCCAGTTCTCAGTGGAAATACAGCTATGGTAATTGATATTCCAAAGTAATCATTTATGCCAGTGTATATGTAAGTCAGGGTAATGATATAATTTGTTACTTAAACGAAGCTACTTTGAGAATGAAAGTATGTATTATTAATTCTGCCAGGACAACAGAAATAAACTAGAATTGTCCTGCATAAACAAATGTATGGTTATCCTACACATAGGATGGACTGATAACGAGCAGTTGTGGGTCAGTATAACCATACTGTTTGTTAATAGCCGTCATCTGCTATGATTGGTCAGTACTTTATTTTGATAGGCACTGTGTATGTGCTGTACTATTTGAAAAACATTTTTTAAAACTATCATCCTGGCATGTAAGGATAAAGTGTTTATAACTTAAAAAAAACCTGAAAATTTGCTTAAGCCTAATAAAGCTCAAGGGAGATTATTCTAAATAATGAAGTGCAAGAGAAATAGTTTATTTATGATATAGAGCCTCACTGACTATCAACAATGTATTTTATATTCTTTTTTATATGAAGATATTGAAAGAGGATACATTGAAAATATGTACTTTGAGGGAGGGGCTATTTTTTCAGTTACTATATATTTTTTATCTCCAAGGTAAAATAATATCTTAATAAAAATCTTTTAAAAACATCATATTGCAAGCATATTTTATGCAATTTGTCATCTTTCTAGTCCTATTTTTTAAGTGATTCCATTGAATTTCATTGAGAAGGGCATATTAAATTATCTATTCCTTTATAGCTTTACCTTGAGACTCTTTTGCTGATTTGTATTTTTTTGCTATCATTAATAATAAAGCAGTTATTGCTAGAATGATGTTTTTACTATATATTTATAAACATAGAATTAATGAGAAAAATAAAACACTTCATACTCAACATACATTGTAAAATAGTTGTGAGAGATCATACTAACTTATACTATTAGTAATTGTGAATGGAAATGAAGGTCACTTAAAATCTGTAGATCCCATTTTTAATAACAAGTTTTTCCCTTGTGATTAACTTAGATAAATTTTTATATAAGGAGATATTTGCTTTTCTGCATAATAACTTTTAGTTATAACTAGGCAGTAAATTTCTCAGAAATGAACTGCTCTTATCTTTAAAATCTTAAAATAATACACTATTATTTAAACAATAAATTGCTCTGTTTAAATCAGTACTCTTTATTTATAAATTATGCATTTGTAAATATTATTTACAGATGAGCTATCTGTTAAAGACATTTCCTTTCTTGTGCAACTTACTGTTTCCTCAAAATAATAATTGTCTTCTATTTTGTTTTAATTTTTTATGTATCTTTCATGAACTCATCCCCAAACACTACCAGAAGTGTAAATATCCATGATTATGTTCAAATGCATTCATTAATCTATGAGACATAATCTTTATTTTACTGGTCAGGAAATCTGTTCTCTGTCCTGGAGGGAAACACTATTTCTGTCTTCCAAGGCTATTTGCTATATAAACATCCTTGAAAGATAGTCTGAAACATCCTATCCTGAAAGATAGACTGAAACAGAAGCAGACATAAGACATAGAGAAATTTGAGAGACTCATGGAGAAATGTCTTTCATTAATATACTTGAGTCTATTTCTGGGCTTTCTATTCTATTACACTGGTCTATTTGTCTGTTCATGTTAGTACCACATTCCTTAAATTATAGAGGCTTCATAGTATGTTTTAATAACTTGTAGGAGTAGACACCCTTATAGGTTTTCCTGGTTAGTGTTTTCCTGACTATTCTTACATTTATTATACATCAACTTAGGGATAAGTGACATCTTTATGTTGTTGAGTCATTCCACCTAAGAACAGTGGGTGTGTATTTATGCAAGTTTACTTTTTGCTTTTCGGGAGTTGTCTAAATTTTTCTAACATAGTTTTACACATTTCTTGTTCTGTTTATTTCTAAATATTTAATCTTCTTTTTGCCATTGCAGTTTTTCTGCTTTAGTGCAATTTAAATGATTGTTTGCATATATGAATACTATTGATTTCTGTGTATTACTTTATCTTACTTATTGAATTCTTTTTTTGTTTGTTTGTTTTGAGCTCATTTTATCATTAATTCTCTGGGTTTTCCAGGTATGCTATAATATCTTCTTATTTACCAATTTCTATTCCTGTCATTAATTTATCTCATTTAAATGCATTTAATGCCTCTTGTCCAGTGTTATAGATCGTGTCTTGCCTTGTTCCTTACCTTAGAAGAATTCAGTATTTCATCATTAAGATGCTAATGGATTAAGTTATATATCTATATTTTGTCATGTTAAGAAAACATCAATCGATTTCTATTTTCTTGAGTATTTTTAGAAAATAAACAAATTAGGAAATATTTCAAAGGTTTCTTTAGCATTTATGAAAATAATAATACAGTTATTTCTCCTTAGATCTACTTATATTATTGGATTTCCTAATATCGGACCAACCTTTCATTCCTAGAGAATATTCCACTTGGTCATGCAGTATTATTTTCTCAATGTAGTGTTGAATACCATTTGCTAATATTTTATTTAGTACTCTTGCATTGATATTCATAAGTGATATTGGTCTATACTACAGTTTTCTTTTTGTACTATGTTAGGTTTACATATCAGTGTTATATTTGCTTGGTTAAAAATAATTCGGACATTTTCTTTCATTTTCAGTGCTCTGAAACAACCTATGGAACATTTGATTATTTTCTTTTGGAAATGTTGGAGGAGTTCCACAATGAAACTTTCTGTTTTGTGGTGTCTGTGTGTGTGTGTGTGTGTGTGTGTGTGTAGGGAGGGGTATTCCTCTTTAATCTACATTAATTGTTGTGTTTAGGCTTTCTATCTCTAATGTAATCTGTATTTCCCCTGAAAATTAGACATATCAAGTAGATTTTCAAATAAATTTGTAGAGAAGTCTGAAAATCCATTTCATAATTTACTTTAATACAGAAATGTTTTTCTGTAATTTTGTATTTTATATATTTGTATTTTCTTTTTTTTTCTAAATCAAATAAGCTGGTGGCTGTATTTGTTAATTAAAAAAAAAACCCAGGATTTTGGTGAATTAGTTAGGGTTACAATTTTCCTGTTCTCTGTCTCATTAATTTCAATTTATCTTTATAATTTCCTTATGTTTTCTTTTGGTTAACTTTGTTGTTCTTTCTGTACTTTTGGCACAAAAATTAATTCATTTATTTTCATTCTATTAATTACAATATATTTTTAATCTCATTTATTTCTGACTCCTGCTAAAAATGCATCTCTGTGTAAGTACTGTTTTCATTATCATTATTTTTAAAATTATTTAAATCTAGTTTGTATTTCCCCTTTCAAAAGAGTTACTTAGTATAATTAAAAGTTCTCAAAAAGTTGAGAAATACTAATAAGTATGTTTTAGAGATTATTAGTTAGACTTGCAATATCCTTACCTACTTTTTAACCCCTTGATCTATCTTGTACCCAGAGTGTTAAAGTTTATGAAAATGTTTCTATTCATGTCTTCCTGCATCTTCTGTAGCTTTTTATTCACTCCAGAGAGGTATTTTCTGTGATATTGACTATTTAGTTTATTTGTAACTATTATATCTTTATTGTGAATTATGGTTTTTAGCATTAAAAAGTAACTCCATTGTCGTATTTAGTCGTAAATTGTGCTTTGTCTGACACCAGGATCATTATTCCTACTGTTTTTATTCACCTAGTATAATTTTGTTAATCTTTATTTTTAATCTTTGTTTTGTGTCTGTCTCTCATATGCAGCTTACAGTTGAGTCTACCTTTTTGAGCCAAATTTAAATCACTTTTCTTTTAATAGGTTAACTAACCCATTCATTTTAATTATACTACTCATGTTTGTTCCCAACTTTCATAATGTCTTATCATTATATATATTTTATATTATGCTTATTTTTTCCTACAAGATGTATACTTTTTGCTCTTTACATTTTATTTTTTAAAGTTGTTTTTATATTTAGGAAGGCTTTTGTTTTTGTTCTAGTGCTTTTATACACTAAATTTTAAAAATGCCTTTAGTTCCCTATTTTCTTATTTAATGTTTATTAGGTGTGTCTATTTTTAAAGGTATCTCTTTACTTCCACCTATTGCCTGTATATCAATCAATGAGCTAATTCTATTTCTTGTCCTCCATTTTTAGTATATTATTTTAATTTTTCACGCAACATATTTGTGCGATGCTTTCTTTATCTCTCTTTTTTGCTGAAATTTGTTTCCATTTATCAATTTCAGAAGAAATTCATCCTCTAGGAAATTCCTTAAGAATAGCTCATAAGTATAGAATTCTAAAGCTTTCATTACATTTAATATTTGATAGTCAACTTGTATGATATAGCATGCTTGGTTCATACTTTGTCTCACTGAATATTTTTTTTAATGCTGTTCCATTTTTGCCTTGCTATGGTTGCGTTTGACAAGACTTATACTAGTCCAGCACTTTTTTCCCTCTGAAATTTGATCTTTGACTTATCTGAGAAATTTTTGTCTTTATCATTTAAAGTCTAATAGTTTTGCAAGGTTTTATCTGTGATTATTCTGGTACATTTTCTCATATACTTGATGGGGTAAATGTTGGTCTTTTTATTTCTGGACATCTTACTGAAATATAGTTTTAAATATTAGTGCATTTATGTTGGTTTGCCATTTTTTTTTTCCTTTAAGGGATTTCAATTATACCCATGCATTCTTTATTTTTCTTTTATTTTTTTTTCTTCTGGTTTTCTTTTTTAATGCTTTTCTTTAAGAACTTTTATTTACAACTGTCCTGTGGGTATCCTGTAACTAAGTCTGCATTTCTAAAAATATTTTATCTTTTTCTTCCATATTTTTTCTAAACTTAATATTCTTTTTATTTCTTCCTGTTTTATGTCCATCTTATTATTAATTATTGAAGTTTTGATTTAAATTTTTTTTCTCAAAGTTCTTGTTGGAATATATTTTATTCTCAGCTTGGACAGTTGTCTCACATATTCTGCTTCAAAGTTGTTTTAGGGTTGGGTTTTCATCAGTTGAAGTGTGTTAAAACTTATTATTTGATTTATTTTTATAGCAACGTTGTATTGATTTATTTACTTTTCTCCTGTTTATTTTGTGGTTTTGGGATAATTTGCAAGATTCTTAGTTCACTGGCATTATTTTCTCTCAGTAGAGTAAAATCAAGTTTCTTTAGTTGATTTTACTTTTTGGTTGTAGTGGGGCAGGAGTTGTGTGCTTCTAATTTTTTGGTCTTTTATTTTTATGTTACAGATTACTAATTTTTTAAAAAAAATTTTCATCTTTACTATACAATTTCCAAAGTATACTTTTCCCTTCTTCTTTTGCATTTTTCTTTTCCAGAAACTATACCTTGCAAAGACTGCAGGCTTAAACCATGTCCATTTGAGTATCTTCTCTGTTATCACTGCTTTCACACACCAGAATACATTTCTAATAGTTTCACATTTAGCCTAAACTTTCTCTTTGTAGTTTTGGGGCAACCTTAGACCTCTCTCAAGTTCCGTACTTCTTTCTGCTCCTGCAGTTTTTCACAAAATGCCGTTGTTCATCACAGAGGGTTGTCGTGGTAGTGTGAGATGTCGTTCACTAGACTTTTGTGTTTTATTTTTTTATTAAAAAAAGCATGATTATTTTGAATCTTGGCTATTTTGTGACTTCTGTTTATCTGAAGAGCATGGTTTGTGTAGTTTTATGTGTTCTTTTGTTCTGTATTCTTTTAGAAGGCTATATGGAGAGGGAACAAAGACATAGGCAGCCATCATTTTTTTGGCCATCCAAAATTTTCCCCTTTTCCTTTATAGATAGGCTTAAAAAAATCCTACAACTTTCCCCCTCTTCCTCTTTATCCTCTACTTGGCGAGGTATCTATTGCCACAAATCCTGAACATTGAGCCTTTGCAGTGCATGTGAAGTTTGTTCTTGCCTTTCCTCACTGCCAAAGTCAGATCTGGATATTTTTTGGCTTTGCTGTCATTTGGCTCTGCTAAGTCACACTAATCAGTGACTGGAAAGCATTCACTTAGTGACCTGCTTTCCAGCTACCGAACGTTATTATTAACTCTTCTCCTATTTTCCCTACATTTGGGCATTTTTTTGCTTTGAACTATATGTACTTTTACATCTGTGAGTTTTAGAATATTTGATTCTGGAAGGTGTGAGGGTTTACTAGTGTTTTTAATCCACAATCTTTATCCAGAGGTTTTCCTTTGTTTGCTTTTGTTTAGAGACAGGGTTTTGCTCTGTTGCTTAGGCTGGAGTGCAGTGGGATAACTTTAACTCAATTTAACTTTTTTTATTATTATACCTTAAGTTCTAGGGTACATGTGCACAACATGCAGGTTTGTTACATATGTATACATGTGCCAAGTTGGTGTGCTGCACCCATTAACTCGTCATTTACATTAGGTATATCTCCTAATGCTTTCCCTCCCCCCTCCCCCCACCCCACAACAGGCCCCAGTGTGTGATGTTCCCCTTCCTGTGTCCAAGCGTTCTCATTGTTCAATTCCCACCTATGAGTGAGAACATGCAGTGTTTGCTTTTCTGTCCCTGCAATAGTTTGCTGAGAATGATGGTTTCCAGCTTCATCCATGTCCCTACAAAGGACATGAACTCATCCTTTTTTATGGCTGCATAGTATTCCATGGTGTATATGTGCCACATTTTCTTAATCCAGTCTATCATTGATGGGCATTTGGGTTGGTTCCAAGTCTTTGCTATTGTGAATAGTGCCGCAATAAACATACGTGTGCATGTGTCTTTATAGCAGCATGGTTTATAATCCTTTGGGTATATATCCAGTAATGGGATGGCTGGGTCAAATGGTATTTCTAGTTCTAGATTCTTGAGGAATTGCCACACTGACTTCCACAATGGTTGAACTAGTTTATAGTCCCACCAAGAGTGTAAAAGTGTTCCTATTTCTCCACATCCTCTCCAGCACCTGTTGTTCCCTGACTTTTTAATGATTGCCATTCTAGCTGGTATGAGATGGTATCTGATTGTGGTTTTGATTTGCATTTCTGTGATGACCAGTGATGATGAGCATTTTTTCATGTGTCTGTTGGCTGCATAAATATCTTCTTTTGAGAAGTGTCTGTTCATATCCTTTGCCCACTTTTTGATGGGGTTGTTTGATTTTTTCTTGTAAATTTGTTTAAGTTCTTTGTAGACTCTGGATATTAGCCCTTTGTCAGATGGGTAGATTGCAAAAAATTTCCCCCATTTTGTAGGTTGCCTGTTCACTCTGATGGTAGTTTCTTTTGCCATGCAGAAGCTCTTTAGTTTAATTAGATCCATTTGTCAATTCTGGCTTTTGTTGCCATTGCTTTTGGTGTTTTAGATATGAAGTCCTTACCCATGCCTATGTCCTGAATGGTATTGCCTAGGTTTTCTTCTAGGGTTTTTATGGTTGTAATGAGACACAGCTAAAGATTTTCAGGAAAAAGTTACCCTTGTTATGTATTCTGAGAAAATTATAATATGCAAGACATAAAGGATGTTGTCATCTAGTGTTTTAGAAAGAAAGGAGAATTTGGGCAATAATTCTTCATTTGTATGATATATTAAAATTTTCTTGGGATCTTTTAAAAAATAGTATAGAGTCTTAGGCCTTACTCCTGTAGTTTTGGATTTAGTGTCTGAGTTAGAACCTCAATATATATACTTAATCATCCCAGTGAATTCTGGTAATGTTATTCTAGGGATCGCACTTTGAGACATAATAAGCTATGGATAGACTTTAAAAAATAAATTAGAGCCATTTCCATATTTCTATGAATTTCCATGGTAATTTAAACTGTTATTGGTAACACTTACCTTGAGAGGCTTGGCTATGGTAACTATTACTGTTATTCATCAATATTCACTTCTCCTCTACTACTGGGACAAAAAAGTTGAGTTTATATACCCTCTTAAATGTTCCTATAACAAAATATTGGGAAAATTAAAGCAGTTAAAATAAGATAATAATGTCTATTTCATTTGTTAATTAATTTTCGTAACACACTAGCCTCTATGGAGTTGCTCAAAAGAGTAAATAAACCCTTATCAGTACTTATTCTGGAGGATTTCATGTGGGAGGCACCTCTATTGAAAAATCAATACTTTTATTTTTGGGCATTTTTTCTTTCGATATTTGATTTGTAGTTTATACTTGAAAGCATTCTTTCATTTTTGTTTGTGATGTTTTACTCTACGTACAATTTCTTCTTCTAACAGCTGTCATGGAATCCCTGTCTGTACCTCACCTCTGTTGTGGTTTCTCTAGATGATGAGTGACAATGTTTTTTTGGTGGTGGTGGGGTAAGAAAGGTAGGAAGATAAACCAAAACTCACAGATGTCACAGGCGTCTTCCCTCCCCTCCCCTCCCCTTTCCTTCTCTTCTTTTCTTTTTTCTCGTTTTCTTTTCTTTCAACAGAGTCTCACTCTGTCACCCAGGCTGGAGTGCAGTGGTGCAATCTTGGCTCACTGCATCCTCTGCCTCCCGGGTTCAAGCAATTCTCCTGCCTCAGCCTCCCGACTAGCTGGGATTACCTGTGCCCGCCACTACGCCTGGCTAATTTTTTTGTATTTTTAGTAGAGACGGCGTTTCAACATGTTGGCCAGGCTAGTCTCGAACTCCTGACTTCAAGTGATTGGCCCCCTTAGCTGCGCAAAGTGCTGGGATTACAGAGGTGAACCACTGTGCCTAGCCAAGTGACGGTTTTTTTAGGTGGTCCCAGGTCTCCCTTTGTTCAGTGGAAATGGAATATGCTACACAGCCTATATTCTATGTCTGTCATTTATAAACATATCTTCTAAACTTAGTTAAGACACATTCAGACATTTTTGGATGGTGAAATAAGAAAGATATATCACTAGCACATGTTTATTATATGCTTTTTCCTAACATAGAAATATATTCTTTGTTTATTTAATAAATACAAAAAGAAATAAAAGAGAAATGAAGTGTGACCTTCAAAGATGAAAGACGATTGCAGTAGTAATTGATATAGTATTTTGAGTAGAAAACTGTTTAGTCACTGTTGGCAGAAAATGACTTTAAATTTTTATTAGAACAGCTCTGGAAGCAGCTACACTCTTGTACCCAATTAAGTGTCTTTTGTTAGCTAACTTGTATTGAGAACTTATTATTCACCAGACACTGTTCTGATTCTCTGTACGGGAAAAGTCAATTAATCCTTATTATAATGCTGTGAAGGAGGTGCTATTATTGTCTTCATTTTAAAGATAAATAGATGAGCATGATTTGTTGTTTGATTAAAATTTACTAAGACAGTGGATTTCAAGTGTCCTTACCACACACACACACACACACACTCACACACAATGGTAGCTATGTGAAGTATGTGTTAATTTGTGGTAATCATTAAACGGTGTACATGTGTATCAAATTACCATGGCATACATCTTGAATATATTCAATTTACATTAGTCAATTATATCTCAATAAAACTGGAAAAAATAAATATAAATAATCTGAAAAACAAGGAAATTAAGTAATTTGTCCCTGATTGCTTAGGTAATAATTGGAAGAACTAGGATTTGTGCCTAGGTGTCTTCCTCAGAGTTTTTTATCTTAAAAATTGCACTATGATTATTTATTTAACTTGTGGGAGATGGCATTATCCATCTGTGTCTCTGAGATAATTCAAACCTTCCAGCCTGGGGCCTTGCACACAAAGTTTTATATTTATAGGCTATGTCTCTGTATTTAAACAGTGTGAGGCATACTTACACTCTTTACTAACCAGAAGGCCACGTAGCAGAAAAAAATGTTTTGCCTCCTTTATTTGAATGAATTCAAAATTAGCAAAATCTAGTTACCTGTAGAAACAGAAAATTAGAAATATTATAAATTATGAAGCAACAGTAATGCATCTGCATAGCTCTTCTTAACCCATTTTCAAAGTTATAGTGATTTTACTTAGGAAATAGTATTCTCAAGAATACTATGCTTTATCTGTGTTATTACATATGTTTTTCTTACTATTCATGAGATTTCTCAAGAGGTGTGCTTTCATAAACTGTGAATCAAACAATACCTATTGTGTAATGCTGAGATGGACAGCAGTCATGCCTTTATTGCTTTTCAGAGTGTATTATTTGGGGATTAAAGTGGAAGAAATCCAGATGGCTGCAATAATTTTGTCTTGGGTAATTTTTCACTTGTTCAATAGTCGTTACTGATACATAATATTGAAAGCCAACTTTTAAAAGAAGTTTGGAACCATCTCTACCAAAAAGAATTCTGCCATAGCTAGTTCACTATCCCAGAGAAAACAAGATGTGATCACAACATGTTCTGTCTTACTGGTTCTTTCATTTGCTTGGGATGCATGTAGTTTTAAATATTACTTATTACTAATTCAACCAACGAAGCAAATATATAGCAGAGACTGGACATTAAAAATTTTTAGGGAAATATTTTGGATATATATAGTTTTACATCTTCTTATTTATTTAATCAATTCAAATGGAAATTGAACTCCAGGTTAAAACCTTCGAGGTAGCAACTTTCAGAATTTGTGTATATCTCAAGTGGAAATCAGTGTCTTCTTTGAGTCTTGTATTTTGTGAGATATATCTGAAATTCTGGCTTCAACAAGGGTGTGTAAACATTATTGTAAGTGACAAACACTCTTTTCAAATACAGACTGCCTCTTGTTCTTTGTGTATATCCAGCATCTAAATCAGTACCTGGCACAGAACAGGCAAATGATACACATCTGTAGAGTGAATGAATTAAACAATAATAATATTTGTCTCTGTTGGATAGTTTGTTTTTTTTCCCATGTAGAAAAATTTATTTTTTTATTTTTTATTATTTTATTTTATTTTATTTTATTTTATTTTTATATTTGTTGCAGTGTCTACTTTTTTTCTGGGCTCTGTATTCTGTTGTATTCATCTATGTGTCTGTTTTTATGCCAGTATCATACTGTTTTTTAAAAAATCAGCTTACTTTAAATTGACAAATTTATACAGCTGTCCCCCCCTTATCTGTGAGGGAATACATTCCAAGACCTAAAGCAAATACCTGTAACCTCATAAAGTACTGAACCCTATACATACCATGTATTTTAATACTGTAAATATATAACTACAGTAAAGTTTAAATTATAATTCAGACAAAATAAGAGATTAATAACAATAATAATAAAATAGAAGAATTAAGTAAAATAAGGGTTACTTGAACATAAGCATTAGTAACCTAGACTACTAAGTGACTGATATTCAGGTAGCGTATACTGTGTAGGTGTGCTGCACAAAGGAATGATTTGCATCCTGGGCAGGTAGGAGTTGAGGGCCAAGAGATTTCATCACTACTCAAAATGGCATGCAATTTAAAACATATAAATTGAAATTGTTTATTTATGGAAGTTTCCATTTAATATTTTGGACCATGGTTGACCTAACTAAGGCAACTGAAACCATGGAAAGCAAAACCATGGATAAGGGGGAACTACTGTATACATTTATGGTGTACAACATGATATTCTGAAATATGTATACATGTTGAAGGGCTAAATCATATTAACTGACATATACATTTTGTCATACACTCACAGTGTATGTTTAATATACACATATCTCCCACTGGTCATCAATGAAAATACCATAAATCTCAAATTATCTAAATCTGACTTACCGAGGCAAAGAGTGAAAACTTGAATTTCAACAGGACATAGGATGGGGAGGTATATGTTGTTACTTGGAAGAAATCCTGAAATTGTATGGAGTATTTAGATTTGATTTAGTAAGCCATTATCAACATTGGAGACAGTGAAATCTGAATATTGTTTTGGGATTTGGATGCAGAATGTGAATTGTTCCAGAGAATGTGGAAGCAGAATATGGAAGCGAAAAAGACAAAAACACCTGTTTGTAGATATGGGCTAATTGTTTAATAAAGGGGAAAATAAACATATATTTTAATTGTACACAATAACCTTGGAATTAATTTAAACAATGACCTCTCAACTTATTTTAGGTTTCGGGTGTAATAATTCACTACGCTTTTCACTGATTCCAAGACAAGACAAAGAAGGACAAATAATTGGAGATCTGCTCAGTATAAGTAGGGCTCATAAGAGAATCTAAGCTATTGCTTGGGAGTGGGTACAGTAACCTCTGAGCAGAGGGCAATCTTGGTGGAGCAAGAATTTAATAAATGTGGGTTAGAAGCCAAGAGAAGAAGCACCTGTTACATTTTATTTCCATCTTTAATTATTTATAATTCCTTAAATACTTATCCATATTGAGTTAGAATTAGAATAGTCAAAAATGCCAGATCATGCTCACTGAAGGTGACACTAGAAAATACAAAGTAATGATGACCTGTAAAGTTAAATGCTGAGGATAAAAAGAGAGTTTTGTTTTGGAGTATGTAGATCTTCACAGCGTGTCAGCATTGTATACTTTGAAGTAGTGAGCTTTCTAGAGCTCTGGACATGCCATAATTAATTTACTAGAGCAAAAGCACACCAAAAGCACACTGAAAGTCAAAGTCAAGCAAAAGATTTTTGAACTGGCCAATTTTTTTTTTTTTGCCTTATTTACCACGCCTCCTTTCCATGTTTATTTGATCATCACGAACTACCAGTTTATTAACCAAAACATTCCCTCATTGTTATGTGTATTGATTTTATGGTACATGTCCAAAGAAAAAAAAATAAAGCTTCTTAATAAATAAGCTCCCTGAAACCCAATGCTGCAGGTAATTATATTTGTTCTAATGCATTCTTCTTATGTTAAATAATTCTCATTGTTTTGGATATAAATTTTTATTTGTTTTCATTTGAAAGCCTGTTCAACACATTTTCTTCACGGCTTTTGAAATACTGACAAATTCTCAACATATAGCGTTTTGGACTCTCAGGGATGAACCACCCTCTTTCTCAGAAGTTGGCAAAATCTACTTTTGTCTGATCAGCCAAATTGGCTGTATTGCTGCCTCTAGACTCTGCCTTTTAACAAGTGCCAAGACACTTTGCTGGAAAATTGCAAATGGGAGAAACATGAGCATTTGTTGAGATTCTCTCTACTATCTGATTAGGAGATTATGTTACTTGTCCTTTGTGGAGTAGAATTCTCACTTATAAACATGTTCCCTATCCAGTGATTTTTCATTGTCCCCAGGAGAATTCCTGGGAAGTTAAACCTGAGAATGCTGTTACAGAATCTACCTGAAGTTCAGGACTTTTTAGAGTAGTTGAATAAAAAATAACATGCCAGAGTACATACTTCGGTTATTCAGAACAACACAATCCATAAAAACAGAAAGAAATATAGTAAAACATTTCTTTATGTACCTATTCACCTTTTGAAATGCAGTGATTAATTTATCTTAGCAAATGAGTCTTATAAGTGTAACTTGCCTTTACTCTTCTCTCTCAACATTCTCTCCTGTGAAATCTTGTTAAGACACTTACAGGCTCAACTGTCACCCATGTGGAAAATGTTTCTACATTTATCTCTCTTGTCATGGCAACATTTTCTAGTCCAGTTTTTGTGATATTTTAAAGCCATATAATGGAATTTAATAATAGCCACTGCATTATTTTTACATAA
This sequence comes from Hylobates moloch, assembly GCF_009828535.3. NCBI lineage: Eukaryota > Metazoa > Chordata > Mammalia > Primates > Hylobatidae > Hylobates > Hylobates moloch. The sequence goes on along the minus strand of NW_026652276.1, from coordinate 55,241,943 downwards.
TACTTTTAACCTTTAAAACACTTTTACCTTAGATTTGTTTTATATTAGAATAATGTCTTATGATACTAAAATCATGTTAATTTGCTATTCTGGCACTAGAATGTATTAAATGGAACTCTAACCAAATTATCTATGTTAGAAATAGTTATTTTTCACATGAAGAAAGTATTGATTCTTGCTTTAAATTTCTTGTTCAATATCTGGAATATTGTTTGTAGTCCATGATATTACACTGTAAGAGGAACAAATGGAAGCTATCCAGATTATAAACATTCCTGCAAAGCAATAATATGAGCAATAGCTAAGAATGGTTAACTGGATAAAAGAAACAATTTGGAGTTCTGTGTGGTACTACAAGAAGTATTACCAATAGCTGGAAGTTAAAGTGAGATGGAATTAAGTACAATTTAAGGAATACATTTTTTTATGCATGCTTGTATCCGTGGCTCCTAGAGGGGTATCTGGCAAATGGCTAGCTCACAGGAAATGTTTTTCATTGTAGATGATCAAAGATGAATATATCAAGCTTTCTCTAAAAGGAGTGAGTTCATTGTCACTGCATATATCAAGCAGAGGTTGTATAAACTTTCATTGAAAATGTTGTAGAAAGAAATCCTGCACTGGGAGTGAGCTTGCACTACATGCATCACCTCTTAGTTTCTTTCCATATTTATGTATGTATAATTGTATAAATTCTTATCCCTATCGAACAGCCTTATGTTGGTGTCTCTATGCTATGTCTAACACTTAACAAGGTAAGAGTTTTCCTTTTAATATGAAGATCTTTCTCCATTTTTTGCAGATGTGCTTTTCACCCCCTCAAAATAGTAGGCTACTAATAGTCCACTGTTAACCAGAAGTCTTATTGATAACATAAGCAGTCAATTAAGACATCTTTTATATATGCATTATATACTATATTCTTACAATAAAGTAAGCTAAAGAAAAGAAAATTCTGCTAAGAAAATTATAAGAGAAAATTTATCTACAATACCTCATTGTATTTATTAATACCATAAGTTTATGTAATCCATTTATAAGATGAATTTTCTGTCTGAAATGTGGGGCAACTACAGCTGTAGACCTCAGCTTACTATACATATGAAGCAATTCAACTTTTTCTTGCGATATCATGACTTTTCTCTGATTCTTGGAAGCACTTTCAGCATCACTAGTGGCACTTCATCTGGGTCCCATGATATTATTCAAGGCTTACAGTTTTGCACTAAACATGATGAAAAATAAGCAAGATTACTTTTTACTATGATACATAATTTACTGGAGAGATGAACTGCTCATGAGGAGATGATTACTGTCATCTTAAGCAGATACTTGCAACACAAGCTCATTGTAATAGAACAGAGATTATGAAATTATTACAGCAGTGCAGTATGTACTTCAGTTCATTTTATGCAGTTATGGTTTAATACTGCATCTTTACATTTGTTTACATTTCTCTCAACTGCTAATAGTATCATGTAGCTCTGTAGGTGTGTGTGTGCAATTTTTAATAAATTTTAACTTTTTATGGGATTGATGTGCTACCTACTGCGCTAATGGGGAACCTAAATTTTAACATTTTATAGTAGATTTGTGTATATTTTATTGTAGTAAATTATAAAATAGTATATATATTTTATGCATTCATGACATACCTTTTTCTTGTTTTTCTATATTTCCAGGCTACACAGTTTATCTTTAAAATGTTGCAAATCTCCAAAAAATTTTCAATATATTTATTGAAAAAATAATCCATAGATAAGTGGACCCATGCAGTTCAAACCTGTGTTCAAGGATCAAATATATATAGGAAAATGATTGACTTTTGTATATTAACCTTATATGCTGCAACTTTGCTATATTGCTCCTTTATTCCAGGAGTTTTACAAAATTGATTCTTTTGAATTTTAGTTTGTTTCAGTTTTATTGAGATAAAACTATATATATAGATCTATAACTATATATATATAAAATTTATATATACATAAACCTGCCTTGCAAGACATGTTAAAAGAAAATATATATATGTGTAACTATAGATCTATACAACTAGATCTATAACTATAGATAAAATTTATATATAAATCTATATATAACTATAGATATCTATAGATCTATAGATATATAGCATTATATATATATAAAAGATATATATGTAAAGATTTTCTTTTAACATGCCTTGCAAGGCAGATTCATTGGCAACGAATTTCCTAAATTTTTGCTTAAGAAAGTCTTATTTTTTTCTTTACTTTTGGGGTATAATTTCACCAGGTTCAAAATTCTAGGTTGGTGATTTCTTTTTCCTAATACTTCAAATGTTTCAGTTCGCTCTCTTCTTGGCTGTATGGTTTCTGAGGAGGAGTTGGATACAGTTCTTACCTTTGCTCCTCTGTAAATAAGATGTTTTTCTCCTCTGGCTTCTTTCAAGATTTTCTTTTTTCTTTTTGATTTTCTATCTAGGTATAACATACCTAGGTATAGTTATTTATTTATTTAGGCATTTATGCTACTGGTCTTTTCTAACGTTCCTAGATCTGTGGTTTGATGTCTGACATTAATTTGGGTGAAATTAGTAATCATTGTTTCAAATATTTCTTATGTTTCTCTCTCTTTTTCTCTTCTCCTGGTATTCCCATTGTACATGTTACACCTTTTGTAGTGTCTCAACAGTCCTTGGAAATTCTGTCTTGGTGTTTTATTTAAGTCTTTGTTCTCTTCGTTTTTCCGTTTTAGAGATTCTATTGATATATTCCCCAAGCTCAGAGATTCTTCCTCACCAGTATTCAGTCTAGTAATAAGCCCATCAAATATATTTTTTATGTTATTGTGTTCTTGATATCTTAACATTTCTTCTGTTCTTTCTTAAATGTCCATCTCTCTGCTTTGAGCATCCATTATTTCTTGCATGCTGTCTACTTTCTCCATTAGTGGCCTTGGTATATTACTCATAGTTGTTCTAAATTCCTGCTTTGAAAACTCCAACTTTCCTCCTTTGATAATTTTCCTGCTTTGATAATTCCAACACTCCTGTCATATTTGAGTCTGCTTCTATCGTATCTGACTCTGTCTTCTCAGATTATGTTTATTGCCTTCTTGTATGTCTTGTAACTTTTTCTTGATAACTGGGCATGAATCTCTGAATACAAGGAACTCTGTAAATAGGCCTTTACCTGTTTCTTTAAATAGGCCTTTAGTGATGTGGTGGTAAGGTTTTTGGGGAGGATAAGCATTCCATAGTTCTATGATTAGGTCTCAGTCTTAGTGAGCCTATGCTTCTGAACTGTGAATTTCATAAATGCTTCTCAGTGTACGCATCACTCTTCCTTTGGTCAGACAAAATAGCTAGAATGGGCTGGAGTTGGTTATTTTTCTTCCTTCAGGTCTGTTAGGCTCCGATAAAACCCCAGCTGGTAAGGCTCTGCTTACACAGTTTCTCCTAAGGGTAGACTTTGTTAAGAAAGAAATGCTTGAATATATTTTAAATGGTTCCTTTTCCCCATTCTCCTTTTGAAAGCATTGGGAACTTTTCTCTGATTTTTATTGTGAGAACCTGGATGAGGTTCTAGAAGTAAAACTAAGAAAAGTAGGGAGATCCCCCAAGACTGGGTGCCCCTAGAGTTTTTGACTTTTAGGCTTGTCCCCAATTTGCCTCTGGCAATGTATTAATTACAGTTTGGGATTTCCTACCTGTCAATGATTCCTGTGGAGGCTTCTACTCCAGTAATTGGTGATTCTCTGTACTCATATGTCTGTTTCTCCCATTTGGGGTGCAAGAGTTTGCCCTGTGAGCTGAGTTTTCTTGTGGATCTAAGAAGAGTTGTTGACTTTTTTTTTTTTTTAAGTTTGTTTGGCTAAAGTGGCAACTTGTAAGCTCCTTATTTCCTGGACCAGAAACTAAAAGTCTGCCTGTGATTTTTCAGAGTCCTCAGAATATGTCAGTTTGGTGATGTTTTCTTCTCATGTTGGACCAGAAAATATTATTTTCCTTTTCAAAATATACTACTACTCCTGGTAAAAATCAACTCATTTTTCAAAAAAACAATAAATTTAACACATTTTCTGTATTGTGGGATAACTTTCTAGTCCAAGTCAGTATCTCATAGTCTTCAGAGGATTCATTATTGGATTGTTGCTTGTTTGACAAATCACATGAAAACGATATTATCATAGTGTGTGTATTTTTTAAAATCTTAACTTGCATTTGTATCATCTTCTTTTGTAACTTTTTCAGTTGTTGAGGTAAAAAAAGTTTATAAACATATATTTCATTTAAAAGGTGCTAAATAAGTGCTATTGGTTTCCTCTAAAGAGCTGTTTGCCAGTAGGTAAGATTAGTATGCTGTATCTTATGAGTTGAAATCTAAATGAGAAGCTAAGGTGATTTCTTCTTATTTTTTAAGCTTCTCTGAGTAATTCTAGTTGCTGTTTTTGCAAACTAGAGATAACTTTTTAAAATACGAAAAAAATAAGAAACTGCTTTAAGTATCTATTAATACACAACTTAACTTTGTCAACTGAAGCAATTGCCCATTTAGTTTCAAAGTTACGGAGGAGTAAAGCTGTAAATCAATGGGAACTATCATTACCAGCAAATCTAGAAACATTTAGTGGGCATTTGGTAACCACTGAGATATAGTAATCACCGCCATGGTATACATGGTATATTGGTTCTCTGGGCTCCTGTCACTATTCTGATTCTTGGGGTACCCAGATACAAATCCCATGGTGACTTGTACTTATATTCTTGAAAATCCCCTCAATCTATTGACAAAATAAAAAATAAAAATTAAAAAAAGAAGGGTGATGTTTTAGAAATTTAGATAATGGCATATTATGCAACAATGTTTGGCAATTTAGTGATTCTTAAATGTTTGAGGAGGAAAAAACTTTTCTTGTTGTTTCTCTTCTCACTTTCTCAGATTTTTCAAATCTTTCTTGTCTAATGACAGTTGCCTAGATATCTCTTGAGATAAAAAAGTCCTCAAATAATATTTTAGTATATTCTCAATGAAATATAAAATAAGAACAAGTTATATTCTTTTATGATTTTAAGAATTATTTATTCATTAATCCAGTTATCAGATATTTGTAGAAGACCAAATAATGCTAGGAACTGTCTATCATTTTGTAATGGGATACAAAGATTAAGGTGAACAGCTTTTGCTCTATTAATATAGATTGGAGAGAGAAAAAGTTAAACCCATAATTATAATAAATAACAAATTACTATAATATAGATCATAATGAATATGAAGAAGAGCATTCATTTCATTGCCTAGACACTGACATACTAAATGATATTTTAGAGATGCCCATGTGTTTGGCAAGAAAACTGTAGGAAGGTGGTCTGGGCATGTGAAAAGACTGTGAACTCGAAAAAACAAAGAGACTTTTAAGAAACTACAGATAGTTCAACCTGACAAAAGAACAGTATGTGTTTGTGTGTGTGTCCGTGGGGGTTATGGGTGTGTGTGTGTGTGTCTGTGTGTGTGTGTGCACAATAAAAAGAAATGAGACTGTAAAGGTGGGTAGAAGGAATATGATCACTTAAGCCCTGTTTTACATTTCTTAGGATCTGAGGTTTATTGAAATAGAGACATTACAAGATTTTAAGTAGAAGAAATATAATCAGATTTGTTCTTTTGGGAAGATTGCCCTGGTTTCAGTATGCTTGGGTTGAAGCATACTATGTGGAAATGGGTATTGGAAGCATATTATGTGGAATTGAGAGTTGGAAGGCAAATTAACAGCCATAGAACAAGTTAATAAAAGTCTATACTATGTTACTGGTAATGGGAATGTGGGCCATGGGAGGTTCCAGATTTGAAAGATGTTTAGGAGGTAGATGACAGACATTTAAGAGCAATAAATGAAGGTGATGAAGAAAAGGAAGTGATATATTTTTCTGGCCTGGGAAAATGGATGACATAAAAGGCTGTTACCTTAATAAGCAATGAAGAACAAGAAATTAAATTTAGGGAAGAAGGTAAGTAATTCAATTTTTGGCATGCTGAGCTTCAGGTGTTTGAGGGACAATTGGGTGGACATATCCAGAAGGCAGTTATGCATATGTTTCTAGATCAAAGAAGTAGTTCTTGGATAGAGTTATAAAAATCATTGAAGAATGTGTGGCAGTTGAAATCATCAGGGTGTACATTGAGAAGAAAAATTGTGCAAAGTTGGCACTGTGAATAGCATTAAAAGTTGAAGTAAAAAACGAAAAACATGTCGCTAAAAAAGATTAGTCATGACAGTAGGAAAACATAAGAAAAAGTAGCGTCATGGAAGCCATGAAGTGAAAGAGATATCCAAGATTTATTTAGGAGTAGTCAATATGAGATGTTGTATTCAGCTCTAGGAGCATAAAAATTGAAATAAATCTACTGGATTTATCATGTAAAAGATTGTTAGTGTCTCTAACAAAAAAATATATTACAATGGTGGTAGAAGCCAAAGTCACATTCTGAAAATTCCATAAGCTAAGTGTAATAGAGTCCTAACAAATTTATAAAATGATATAATTTTTAAAAATATTTGTTATTTTTCTTTTTCTTTGCTACATCAGAAAAACAAAATAGCCAGAGGTACAGCTAATGCTTTGATGTAGGTATTTTATCCTTTATTACTCTTTTTTTTAAAGTAATAGCACATAATGTAACTAGACTTTATTTTCCCAGCTTTGGGCTAAGACAGTAACTTTCATTTCTGTTTCTAAGTGGTCAATAAATCTAAAGTGGAAGTGGAAGCCAAGCATAATGCACCATTGTTTATTTCTAACTAAATGCATTTGGTTTCTTAGTTCTTTTTGTTTTATACTTGGAGAATAAATTTTAATTATTTTTTTCAATTAAAGATGGTTGGTGCTCTTACACTTTGTAAAACTGAAAGCATAACTAAGTCCAGATGAATTATTATAAGGAAAGGAACTATTTTACTCTGTGATGACCTTGGAATATATTAGAAAGATTTTGAATACAGTGATGTCTATTAATTGACTTTAAAGTCAACATTAAAAAATAAAACCAGGGAACAATTTGTGGGTAAGAAGAGAGGTTTATGAGAATTTATGGAAAAACTATGATCTAATTCTAGTCTTTGTATATAAAAAGTTTTATTTTAATCTATGGTGTTTGCTATAAAATTTTTGTTACAATATATTTTAAATAAAAACTAGTGATCATTAAAATAAAAGTTTTTGAATGATATAGCATATAAATTCTTTCAGGCAGTGACCAAATTCTCAAATAAGTTTAAATTTAAATTTATTATTTTACTTGCTCTGTCTTCCCTCAACTATGCAAATATTATTTTATAAAATAATGTATTTAGGAATGCAATAATATAGATTTGATTAGTAGTTTTTGCTTGCGAACTGGATTTGTTTTTGATTTTTTAAAAAGTCACCCTGTTTAATAAAAGTGCTTCTACAATTTGTGTCTAATTTGAACATGACTACTGAGAGACTGTATTTTATTTCCTAGTAGAGTTTCCATCAAGCAGTGAACAAAGAGAAAATAATAGATGTTTTTTAGGAAGGAAAACAAAACAATGTTCTTCTTGGTCAATGGAAATACATCTCTTGGGTAATAATGGGTGCAAATTATGTACTGAAACTCATCATAAAACCTTCAAAAGCAAACTAAAAAGGCATATAGAGCAGTAATTTTAAAAATCAAAATATGTTCTAAAATATTTTTATAACTTAGATTGAACAGTTTGTACTGTGGAAACACATTTAATGTTCTTTCTTTTTAGGGTTTAACTATTGTTCAGGAAAATTAATATTTAATGTCACAGAAAAGACATTCTATTTCTAAAATGATTGTTAATTCATAACATGGCCACTTTATTTGCAGAACTTAAATATAGTAAAACATGGTCTAAAACTTGAACCTAGAATAAAACCAAAGAAATTACAAATATTTTTCCCTATATGTATTTTTTATTTTGTAATATTTTTCTCTCTCTGTAAGATATAATGACAGATTAAATATCTTTCTCAGGTGATGATTTTCATTTAGTTAACAAATGTTTCCTAAGCCCTTGCTATGTGGTAGGCATTCTAAGTACAGAATGAATCGAGAAACATGGAAAGCAGCAGGGAACCAAAGAAACACAATAAATATCAGAGTAATTATAACATTTCACATTAATAATATTCACTACCATCTGCCCTAGGCAATGTATTTTAAATGCAAATATTTTAGATACAGGTTGGTAGAAAGTCGGACTCTGCTGACTGTATTATATAAAGTGAGAAAGCTTTACAGGATTGCTACAATAACCGCCTCTCATGTGTCTATTTCTGTAGTCATCTGAAAAGGAAATTTAAAAAGAACTAAAAAAATAGATCAATCTGTATTTGAAGAACAAAATAAACAATGGAATCAATGGCTGTTCTGACTGTCAATGCTGTCAAATGATTTTTTTTTTCCACCTACACTCAAAATAAGCAGTTCTCTCCTGTGTAGGGAGTTGCAGAAAAATAGTTTTGCCACCGACTCGTTGGATAACTGAGGGAAAAAAAGCCAGAAAACTTAAAGGAGTCCTTAGAATATTAAATAAATTATTTCAAATTCTTCAAAACGTGTTTTTTTCTTTCACTAATTCCTTCATTTTTATGTTCTCTCTATGAGAGATGTGCTGATGTAGCAGGAATATTTTTAAACGAAGTTCAGGAAATTCAAAGAATTAAAGGTACAATCTTCCCAGCTCATGTTTATTTGCTTGCTTCTTTTGACAAGTTCTCAAAAGCACTCTTACTGTCACATAATTTATAGTGTTATATTTGCCATGGGCTATTATTGAGATAGCTGGACCATCCTCAGTTTATTCATAAACTGCTCTTCTTTGATGCAGAGTCAAAAGAAGAGATCAATTTGCATATTTACTGCAATTAAGAAAAATAATTATCCTTTGACTCCCAATTAGAAGGCCTGGCCTTAATGAGATTGATAGGATCGTTTTAGAGATTGTCTACATTTGGTTGCAAGCAATAGAAAATAACCCAGGCATCTTATCCAAAACTCAAAGGAAATTATTAATAGGATACTGGGTTATTCAATAGGATCCAAGGGAAATTTAAGCAACTAGATTTTAGGAATAGCAAAAACCGAAACAGTGCTATGACTCTTAGAAACCATAAGATACTCTACAGTTTCTTATAGGAGGGACATGGGGTGTGGACCTGAAAAGAACACTAAAGATCGAAATGCTTTTTCGGTGCTTCATGCTCAGAGTCTATCCTACTAGTATACCAAGTAACTTTTCAAGGCATTTCTCCTTTCAGGCCAATTTCTCTTTCAGACCCAGATCATAAAATTGACACACTAAAAATGGTTACTATAAAGGTAAGGAATGATAAATCCAAGAAAAGAAAGTGAAAGGAACATTGCCCAATGCCCAGAGCATAGTCTAAGGTGCACATGTTGGTTTTTCCTAGTTGGAGTACATCTATCTTATGAAAGTCTAGCCCTTGGTTCCATGATCCCTGCAACTATCGTTGGACTTGAGCCGTCTCAACACTTCTTTTCCAAGGAGTGAAGTGGGATTATGGTTTAGAAGATCTGCTATCTCTTTAGAGTTTAACTTATTAATAATCAAACTTTCATATTTTTGGGAAATAATAAAATGAAATTCTTCTTGAATTTCCTTACCACTGTTGCTTATAATCTTATGAGTTATGTTATTTAATTTTTGTATTAGCTGAGGAGCTTATATGAATTTTAATTCCTGAAGGAGACATCAGAGAAGCCTTGTAAAAATATTTTATACTCTTTGCTTTCCTGCCCTACACAGCTTCTTCCTTTAAATCACTGGATGGTACATGCTGTGGTCACTGGCATCCTGCAGGTTTGAATCAGAACTTCTTTCCTCCGTCATATCACTTCTCATCTGCTTCTGATCTTTACATTTTCACCCTGACCTTATATCCAATCCTCAGTTTTGCCTTCATGTTCTATTCTTCCACCTACTGTCAACTCTTATCCTGTAGTTTTCCACCTTGGTTTGTGTTCCTGACTTTGAACATGGTTATTCATTTTGTTACAGTGTGAACATGCTTATTTTGCCTTGGGGAATTGAGGATAATCCCTCTTCCTGCCCTGAAGAATCCCTGTAGATGATGTTTCCACTAGCATCACCCTAGATCCACAAGTGGAGTCCATATGGAACTGACAGGTCTAAAGAGGATTTTTTCAAAGAGTAAAGTTTTGAAACAATGTATGAAGAGTTACTATAAGACAGAGATATTCCTTGTTTTTAGATTTTTAGGTATTCTGTTAAAATGCTGTGTAAGAATTTTTTATATACAGTAAGAAGTCAACTATATATAGATGATTTAGATACAACACATTAGTGTCTAAACATGTACATCAGATTGAACCTCATGACCAATGACAATATTAACATCCAAATAATTTGAAACAGGCCTTTTAAATCTTTGAAATGGCTATATTTATCATGCCTTATTCTAGTAATTTGGTTGCATTAATAGTGCTTGAGGTTAAATTGGTCATTGAATAGGATTTATCATTATTGTAAGTTATCAGTATACTCAAATTTACATAATCTGTAACAGTGCTACTGCTTGAATATGGAAAGCATAGTGTATTTTCTCAAGTTGGTTTTCAGAACTCTGATTGATGTTTATATGATAATACTATTACAATGTTAATTTATTCCAAGTATAATGTATTTACTTAAACATACTTTTAAAAGCATGATGTTACAAAATCTCCTTTTAAAAAAACTATAAGTAATATTTATTAACGGTTCCCAGGAGAGCAGTTCATTTCTTGTAAAAATATTAAATTCGGCTATTTAAAAAATTATGTCTTGCAGTATCAAGTTACATTGTTAAAAAATACAATGAATCTGATATATAAATTTGGTGAGATGTAACCTGAGCATAGTTATTTCTAAAAGTTTCTATTTGATTCACTGATTTTTTTTTTAGATGGAGTCTTGCTCTGTCACCCAGGCTGGAGTGCAATGGTGCAATCTCTGCTCACTACAACCTCTGCCTCCCTGGTTCAAGTGATTCTTGTGCCTCAGCCTCTGGAGTAGCTGGGACTATAGGAGCCACCATGCCCAGCTAATTTTTGTATTTTTTGTAGAGACGGGGTTTTGCCATGTTGGCCAGGCTGGTTTCAAACTCCTGACTTCAAGTAAGCTTCCTGCCTTGGCCTCCCAAAGTGCTAGGGTTATAGGCATGAGCCACTGCATTGGCAATCCACTGATATTTCTAATATTCATGTTAAGTGACAGAAGACCATCAGAATTTGATTTCTAGCCACTTTGCTCTAGGGTGGGTGGTGGTAGGTAACTGAAATTTCCTCTGGCTTCATCTTCTTGGGGGTGCAAGCGGGGTCTGCAATTCATAGGTGAGTTTCCATTTTGTTTATACAGGACTTTACACTAAGTGCACCTCAAGTACTTTCAGAAATCAATGAGGTGAATCAAATGTACTGAGGAGTGAGCAAAATCATTTTAGGCATTATAGTACTACTCCTGGTACTCTTTTTGTCTGACCACTGCAGTTAGTTCTTAGAGTACAACAGTCTCCATGGGCTTCAATGGGTGGCAGTGTTTTTCACGAGGTTTCACTGGGCTCCTCTCCATTGTCTTGGCCACTACAGCCCCTCTGCTCCTATGCTGCAATCTTGTAATGGATGCTTTGCATGTTTCCCTGATCACTGCACTGCTTTACTGGATTTTCATGACACTGAAGATGTTTCATGGTCAAAGAGAAAGTGGAGACTGCATCTCTATTTACATTACGCCATCTGAAAGGTCCTAAAACAGCTCTATTTTTACACCCAATGTTGCGTAGTGTTTTTAGTTAAGAAATTACATTATTACTTACAATCTCTTTGCCTTTTGTAGAACTCAACCATAATTTGAGATCTGGGCTAGGAGACAAAGCTGGTGATAAAAATCATACTTTGTTTCTCCATTTCTACATTGATGCTTCCTTTCTGGGTCAGACTCCTCTTGTCTGGCTGTTTTTTTTTCATCTCTCCGGATGGATTATCTCTCAGGGTGTTAATTGGTCCTTATGAAAACAGATTTCTGTTGAGCTTATACCAGTTTACTAGACAAACTAATGTTTGAATCCTTTTTCAGTTTTTTCTTCCCTTGTTTTTTTTCCCTTCCTCTCTCTCCCTTTCGTCTTTCTTTTTTTAAAAATTATCATCTTCTTATAATCAAATGTATTTCATATATGTCCAAGTAAAAATCACATACTAAAATAAAAGAGGTACTGTTAGCTGTAGAAGAGATCCGAGTTACCCCGAGGGGTTCTGAAGCAACTTCAGTCTTTGCCTCTTCAGAAGAAAGAAATCGTCTGAGGGGCATAAAACAGAAAAAGAGACCAAGGAAAATTCCAGAGCAGGAATGAAAGTTTATTTAAGGAGCTTTAGAACAGGAAAGAACCCTTGGACAAGATCCAAGTGAGTGCCTGAATGTCAAAGAGAGACAAAAAGAGCCTTTAACTTTGATCCTGAGACTTTATAGGCTGCCTTTTTCCCATGATTCTTCCCTTAGGGTGGGCTTCCTATGTGGGCAATGTCTTCCTTACCCTTGGGAATTGAGCATGCGCAGTATGTTTAGAAAGTTGTACCCATGCCTGGAAGTTTTTTCTCCTTGGCATCTGCATTCAGTTAACATGTTTAATGTTAATAGCTGTGGATCATCAGGAGATTGTCGTACCTTTCGGCTGCTGAATTATCATTTTTAGAGAGGCATTGTGATAATCCTGGAACCATCACATTTTAATTAAAACATATTTTTAAAGCATTATGTAAAATGATGACAAGATAGAATTCAAATAAAGAAAATCTTAATTCATTCACCTAACATTTAATTTCTCCTATCTTTATTGAGAACCCATTTTAGATTCTCATATGTTTGAGTAAAATAATAATTCTATAAGTTTTAATGCTTCCATTAAAGCCCAAACACTATCAGCCAAATAGAAGGCCATTTTGGAGGTGAGCAGCAGGCATATGTCCAAATTTGAAAGAACAGAAATGTGATCGAAAATCAGACTTGTTTTGTATTTGTTATCCATCACATTCAATGTCTTCACCAAAATTTACATTCTCACCTAGTCAGAGGGGAAAAATGCAAGTTGTAAGAAAGTTCACCTGAATTTCACCCTAACTTTATGACAATTCCCCTTAGGAAATAGGAGATTCTTCTAAGCATGCAGAAATAATTTTCAAAGTGCCATTAGGAATGTTCCCTTAACCAACTTTTTTTTTTCTTATAAGGACCTAAACACTATTTTTACTTCATAATTCAAATAGAGACAAACTGAGAAATGGTCTTGGTTAGTTTCTTACTGTCTGTTCACCACATCTAATTTTCAGTTTAATTTATTGAACATTATGTTGAGTATTCACTACATAGATTATAGTGTTTAAGTTTTGGGAGAAATTAAAAATGACAAGGCATAATTCCTACTTCAAGGATTTCACGATCAACTGGAAGAGACTTTAAATTCATTTTTTTAGCAAAGATCTATTGGAAGCTATGATATAAGGGACATAAACTAATTAATAAGGAAATTCATATAAAATATTGATTAATTCTGATAGGGATGATGGATATCCATGATGAAAGTAGAATTATGGCCTGTCTTTGGAAGAAGTGAACAGTTGCAATAGACAGGTTTTGGGGGAGAGATAGTCGAAAAGACAGTCTAAGTAATGTACACAGCTTTAGAAAAGCACTGATGTGAGAAGTATTAGGATGACGGATAATGTGGGAAAGTAGAACCATTGGAGTTTGGGAGGGTACACTGAAGGAAGGGACAAAAAAGGCAAATTGGGACTAGTTTGTGGAAGACTAAAATGGCATGCTGAGGATTTTGGACTTTATTCTCAGTGAATTATGGAGGAATTGCAAGTTTTGTATCAAAGATACATGAAGAAATTCCTCTTAGAAAGAACACATTTGTGACCGGGTGTGGTGGCTCATGCCTATAAGCCCAGCACTGTGGAAGGCTGAGGTAGGCAGATCGCTTGAGCCCAGGAGTTCAAGACCAGTCTGGAAAACATAGTAAGACCCCATCTCTACTAGAAATACCAAAAAATTCAGCTGGGCATGGTGGTGCATGCCTGTAATCCAGCTACTCGAGAGGCTGGGGTGGGAGAATCGCTTGAGCCCAGGAGGCAGAGGTTGGAGTGAGCCGTGATTGCTCCCCTGCATTCCAGTCTGGGTGACACTGAGACCCTATCTTAAAGAAAAGAAAAAAAAGGGCCGGGCATGGTGGCTCAAGCCTGTAATCCTAGCACTTTGGGAGGCCGAGGCGGGTGGATCACGAGGTCAGGAGATCGAGACCATCCTGGCTAACACGGTGAAACCCGGTCTCTACTAAATATACAAAAAAAAATTAGCAGGGCGTTGTGGCGGGCGCCTGTAGTCCCAGCTACTTGGGAGGCTGAGGCAGGAGAATGGCGTGAACCCAGGTGGCGAGCTTGCAGTGAGCGGAGATCCCGCCATTGCACTCCAGCCTGGGGGACAGAGCGAGACTCTGTCTCTCAAGCCTGTAATCCTAGCACAAAAAAGAAAAAAGAACAAATTTGTGTTTTGATAAATTGGAAAGGCTGGAAACTGAGAATATAGTTTCATTATAAGTGTCTGTAATAGCTGAGGGAACCATAAGGTGCCAACTAGAATTTTTACTGTTACTCCTGAATTGGCTGACACCTAAGAACAGAAAGTGTTCCTCAGTCTAAAGGAAGCATCAATCAGCCTACAGTTGGAGAAAGCCACCTCAAAACTGTGCCAATTGAATGTTAGCCAGACTCCCAAGAATATTCTACCACCTTCCTTTCTAGTCATAATAAGAAGGGTTAGAGAGATATGCATCGTTGGCTTTATGGGTTGAATAGTATTTTAGTGGGAGTTTATTCCCTCTCTTTAAAGGGTATAGGTGCTTTTTACAGAATAAAACCTCATAAGGAAAATCCTATGAAAATCAAGATTAGAGGTATCTGAGCAAAGGCACTGGCATCTCATTCTCTTGTTGGAATCATAATAAGTTGCCAGCATGTAGTACCACCCTGATGTTACTCAAATATCATAGTAGGTAGTGTGGGAGTCCTTGGGATGTAATTTTGGAGTCCTGGGAATATGGGGTAATTTTCTGTTTAGTTACATCCTACTACTGTTGGAAAGAAAAGGGAATTGTTTGATGTGTGGGCTATAAAATTGGTTGAAAATATCTGGAACAGCCAAAATGAGCAGGACATAAAGTTTAAGAAAAACATCTATCGCATATTGACCATTTGCACTGTTTGAAGGACCCTACAATGTATGCATTGTAGAAGAGGTACCTCACTCTTCCCATAGCTCTGTGTGAAGGATCAACCATTGGGTAACTTGATGTCATATCCAACTTAGCAAATACATTAGGGGTGTATCAAAGGCAGACATAGACATCCCCCTGAAGGAGTTTCTAGCTATGTCCTTTGTACAAGTTAGACAAAAGCACCACTGAGTGGACACAGCCTTGAGAAACAGAGTGGGGACTGGATTTCAGCATCAAATTACCTCATTCGCTGGGCACCCTTGTGCATAGACTGCACAACTCCACATGGTGGTTCTTCTTATCAGCAAGGAGGGCAGGGGTGACACTGAACACTGCCCCAAGAGAACCACATACACCAACTCTGTGAAGCATAGTATGATTAGCAGAGATCATCAGTGTCAGACTGAATCGGTGAGTCTAGGAACACCTTTTATCGGTATGTGGGCAGTAACATTAAGACATCTTTGTCTTCTCTGTCCTCCTTTCTGCCTTCTAGAGCAGAGAAACTAGTGCTTAGATAAAAAAAGAAATGTCTCTAAGCCAGGTCACCATGCACTCCCTCACTCTTTGACAATCAAAGCTTACTCTTCAATGTGGAGGTGGGAGATGGGAGGACACAAGCACATAAACATAGAACAAAGTTTAAGAATAGTCTTTTTGAGAAAACCAGAACTGAGTCTTAAAAATAAAATGACCCAATGACAATAGCCAAATGTAACATGAAAGGGATGGAATTTAGCCAAAATAATATTAAGTGGAACAACATAGCATGGTTGAAATGTTATTACTGGAAAAATTAAAATTATTTATGCTTGTACCCTGATGACTTGAAACTCTTTCGATAAACTGATTACACATTAAACTTAGGACTTGAATTAAAAAAAAAATAAGTGGAAATGTAAGTCAAAACAAATTGTTTAACCTAATTTGTAAATTTTCCAGCCATGAAATTTCTTCTCTCTGTTCTTCCGCCTTTGTCTAATTTTCCTTCCTAAATCAGAAGTTTTGGGGATATTGTGATCTATAGCCACACTTTACATCTACACATTGTCAAATTTGATATATTTGCATGTTTTCCAACAAGCCCTTTGAAAACTGCAGCACATTCAATTTCTACTTGCTCGGTCTCTGAAATCTAGTCATTTTAACTCTAGATAGCACTGTTTTTTAATATAGAAAACAAAAAATATACTCTTCTTTAAATGTCCTATAAAACTATTTTCATGTATATTTCCATCATCCTTATTTCTCTGGTGCCATATGCAGTTTCTTTTTATTGTTTACTTTTTCTTTAAAATAAGAGATGAAATAACATTATTTCGAGGAACTGAAAAGTGAGTCTAAAATTATTTGGTGAATTTCATCTGTGAAAACATTTTTCTTTGGGTCATTTTGTATTTCCAGTGAGCTACATTTTAGATTTCACAAATTAAAGATGAAAATGTGCATCAGAACCTTTATTTAAAGCAATATACTAATCAAGAGAACAATTTATTTTTTAATATAACTATTTCTCAGAATCACTGGTTTATATTGAGAGCTTATCTGGAGTTTCTAGCACAGTAGCACAACTACCAGTATACCCTGGATGACGAACAGTCCTCCTCTATCTGGGAAGGTTGCTCTCTTCGACTAAGCTCTCAGCTTCAGAAGGGATGCACATGGAACAGTAAGGTTGGAAGGGGCACCTGTCTAGCCAGACAGATCAGCCCAAACAACCCTGGTTATCAATGGAGCGATGTTGCAGCCAGATGACCCTCACTAGTTTATTTTGAAATATTCATATGCATCACTAGATTTTTTTCGAGGAAATTTAACTACATGTTAACATATACAACACAATTCGTGTACCAGTATGAAAATACATTATTGTAGTAAGTTCTACATTTTCATGAAGAAAAGAAAATTAAACATATCTTAATTATACAAATAGTTTAAGCCAATATTGACTTTAGAATACTAGAATTAGTCAAAATATAGTTCTTTGAAATTATTTCAGTACTAAGTTTCTTACTAGGCTTGAAAGACACCCTATTCTCATTAGTGATATATTTACTTACCAAATACTAGGGTGGATGCCTGCAGTATATCGCTTATATATGCATTTTATGTTGTTTTTTATTTCAAGTTTAGAGTAAAATTTTTAACATAACATCACATTCTGAGGTTACATTTTCTCCTGAGCTAATAGCACTCTACATGTTGGATATAGGTGAAATGTTAAAATACAATTCTGATTCTCCTCATTAAGTGAATTAACGAGTTATATTATTGCTGTGTAACAGAACCAGAATTTACACGAAGGAATCCCCAATTTTCAGTTTAGGGTTATATTTCCCATAACTTATGATGTCTATATTTTAAGTAAACTTTTTTTCTAACAAAACAGTCTGATGGGACTCAGTTTATAGTGTGTATCCATTCTGTCACATGTAAATGATGTTGAAATTCCTGGAAAACAAGAATGAAGTGATGGAAGATCATCACTTGATATTGCTTATCTCTTTAGTTCTGTCTTAAAATATCTTTTGAAACCAGTATTTTTTTCTCGATTTCTTTCAATAGCCAACACAAACTTTGTTAAGAGAGATAAGAAAAAAGGAAAAATTAGAGAAAATATTATTCCAGGATGTCTTAGGGCTGTTAAAAACTACTGAAAAGGATTTACATTTTCAAAGAATCAGGGATGTAGTCTCCTTCCTCATAATTATGCAGAAGAATACGCAAATGGTAGTTAAAATGTTAAATGATCTAGGAATAATACAGCCAATGAGGTCTATGGTATAATATTGTTATCAAAAATATGGAAAATAGTATTTCTTTTTTTTCTTTTTTAAAATTTTATTATTATTATACTTTAAGTTTTAGGGCACATGTGCACAACGTGCAGGTTTGTTACGTATGTATACATGTGCCATGTTGGTGTGCTGCACCCATTAACTCGTCATTTAGCATTAGGTATATCTCCTAATGCTACCCCTCCCCCCCACTGGAAAATAGTATTTCTAAAGAAGAATGTGGAATTCATTTTCTGGGAGTAGAAACTATGCATGACCTCAGTCTTCAAGAACTGTGAGTTTTGTGAAGTTTGTCAACTTCAGGGTAAAATACAAATTCCTTAACTTAGTAAACAAGAGATTTTGTGATTTGCTACTGCCCACATCTTCAGCTTTGTTTCTGCTATCTTCCCACATTTTCCCTGCACTTTTGTTACTCCTGGGTATAGGTACTTTCCTAAACTTTCTTTTCTCTCTATTTTTGGCAAATGGTAGTATCTTTGTTTTCCCCCAGCTCAGTTTTCAAGACTCAGCTTAGGTGAAGTGTCACTGTGTAATTGTAAAATTCTCTGTAACCCACCATCCAATCGTTTTCAAAGGATTTTTTACCTGTGTTCAAAACTTAGTGAGCAAACACATTTTTAATACCTATCTCTTTATTATTAATGTATCTGGTGCATAATTTCTGGTCATAAAATATTTATTCAATAAATAAGTGATGTTAGAGTTAAGAAATAAAAATGAATACAAACAAAGCATATTTGCCTCAGTTAGGGGTTATTTGCCTCATCCAGCAGATCAGATCTTGCCTCCCTTCTATGAGCATATCTTGTACTTTTTCTCTAAAAATTTCTGCAAGAAAAAACAGGACTGTGAAATGCTTTCTGCTTTCACACATTATTCATAAAAGAATGGCATTTTAATTTTTACAAATTGAGATGTCTTTTGTCACACCCAGCGATATCAGCCAGGCTCACCTCTGATGTCAGTGAGTTTACTACAGTTCATTTCTACATGGACGGGTCAGCCTGTAGTGCAAAAGACTCAAGAGCAGGGCAGGCGTTTTGGCTACACAGAGATGGATGTAACAGGATCACAGGGCTTCACATCACTTAACATAATCTGTATTCCCAGTAGTGAATTCCAATTGGCCTCAGTAAAATTGGAATTTGCTTATAATTAAACAAGGAAGGAGACTGAAAACCCAGACACACGTTTGCAATGGACTAACTCCCATTGTTAATTATCGGAGCTATCAGACTTTCTAATTGCAGTTTTTATTAAAATGATGTTATACAAACAAACACACACACACATACTATGCATATATCTATCACGGATTTTTTTCTTTCTAGTCAATCATTCTATTGATAAAGCCATTTTTTCATAGTTAACTTTAGCTAAAAAACACATGATCACAAAACAAAACATGGTCTCTATTTTTATTGGATACAGCCTCTTTGTTTCCAGGGGTAAATTGCTTACATTTGTATTTTTAACACTTATACATCAGAAATGTTTAATCAAAATAACCCACAGGTGAGGAATTTTAGTCTGGTTTTATTTTTCTTCATACTATTGTCAATGCTCTCTTACCTGTGGATTTCACAGTTTGCCTTCCAGGAAGTCTTCAGGATTTTGTGATGAGAAGAGGGGAAAGGGAGAAAAGCTTGTAAGGCAACTTCAAGAGCTAGGAATCACTTCACAGAGATATAAAATAAAAGGGTGGTCATTTTTATCTTTCCATTTACCCTAGCTATGTTTTGTTTTTAACTGATGAGTTTTTTCCATTTAGAAAGAGACCTAATACTCAGGCTTGATTTTCATTTTTTGCCTTGGCCCAAAGAACCTGAAATCAAGGCCCAGAATGACTTTGCTTACTTTAATGTTACCATTCTCATCTTCAAGATTTTTATTTAGAAGTGTCTAGGAATAGTTTAGTGATATTTCTCATGAAGTTAAAGGAAAACTTACTGCAAAGGCTCAATTATGAAGCAATTTATTCCTTTTTAGTTCTGAGAAAAATCTTTTTTGTCCAAGGGTGAGATTAATTTAATTCTAAATTTGAGCATCAAATTCCATGGCTAAGGAAGTACATATAATGGGAAAATTTTAGAAGAATCTTTTATGTTAGATTCTAAATTCTAATTCTGTGATTCTGTCAATTTCCCCTTGCAATGTACAGTCATGTCACATGAAGGAAGCCACTAAGGTCTAAATCTTAAGGCATAATTTTCAGAAAAGAGAGATTGTAATATAAATCTGAAGAAAGATGAATTTGAGTTGGGTTATTTGGTTTTTCTTTTTCCTTTTCACTTGAGTTATGCTTAAACAATAACAAATAACATTTTTTTCCTAATCTTTTTTTTTGTAGGGAGAATGTGTAGAAACAGTGATGGTCAAGACTAGAAAGAAGGAATTTGTAGAGGAAAAATAATATTAATGTTGTAACCTCATAGAAAGAGTATCTCCTAATTTGTTGTTTTTCAGTTTCTTCCTCTTCATTCCAGTGTAGGTTACTCTAAATAATCATTCTAGTTTCATTTGTTAGAATCATGATAGTGATATGTGAGTTGCATTACATTTTACAGGAAATTAAATGTTCCACAGTACTTTATAAGGTATATGGATATTGATATTTATTTATATTTCAGTACAAATTAACTATGAGTATACATAACCATGTGACTGCAACTATATTTCCATAGGTTCAAACGATATTAAATGAAGGTGTATTATAGCAGAATTGTAACCCCTATGTCATCAGAAGCTGTGTTAGATCTAGAGACAAGCAACCCTGTCTGTTTCTGTCTCATGGGCATTAATAAATCTCCCTCCTTCTCTGTTTTTCTTGTGTTTCTGCAGCATTTTTTTCTGAATATCTTTTCTAATCTCCTATTACTGCTGACTAGTTGACTTCTGATTTTTTTCTTCCTAATCAGTTTAATTTTTTCCTGTCCTCACAGCTTCTGGCTATTCACAGTTTCTGCTATGAATTATGAGGTAATTCTACTCAATTTTTATGACCTTAACTCCAAGTTTTCTCCCGGCTTTTAGCTCCTGCTGCTAGCTGCCTTGCTCTCTTTAGGTTTCTCATTTCAAATTCCAAAAGGAATTTGATTGGCCCAACTCCACTTTTGGCATCAGACCACATCATAAATCAATTCCAGTCTTTAGATTGGATGTTGTTAGGTCCAATCAATTGTAGTTGTTGGAGTCACATCATGAGATACAATTAAATTTAGAAAAGACAATCAGTGTATTAAGAGAAATGTTAGAAACAAAGTAGTCAACTCTGAAGCTTCTGGAGCAAGAGCCATATCTGTTTAACTTGTAAGATTTTTCAGCACAACAATACTAGGGAAAGGAAATTTATATTATAACTTTGATATTCATCTATTCAAATAATATTATTTTTATATGTCATTGAATGACTACTTGCCAAGCACTATTCTAGGCTGTAAGGTTTTATTGCTGATCAAAATAAAAGTAAACTGCCTGCTCTTATGGAGCTTGCATCTTCATGGAGAGAAACAACAATAAAAAATGAAAAAGGTGGTAAGTGGTATAAGGGTGATATTAAATGTTATGGAAAAGAATAAAGCAAGTTAAAGGCCAGAGACCTAGGTATGTGTCTAGGGTGATGGAAGGAATTGTTATTTTACATAACATTGTTAGGTTTCTTCTCTTTGAAAAGATTTGAATAGAGACATGAATCAAACCCTTCCTTGGCTAATTATCTCTGTCTATTCTCAAAGGAGTTTTCTCACACTGATATGTTTTAATATCCTTAAAACAAGAAGGGTTTCAGTGTTTTTTGTTTTTGTTCTTTGTTTGCTTTACACTGCCGAGAAAAAAGCATATTGACAAGAATATGTTCTCCTTTTGCAGTCAGTATTGAATAAAGTATTGCAGTCAATATTTAATCCCATTCCCAAGGGATGGGAAACTGCTTATGGTCCTGTCCAGGAGAAAAATAAAAGAATCTGAGTCCTTAATGACTGCTGAAAAGAAAGCCGAGACTAAGACTGAATCTGAAATGAGGTCTCGGGTCTTGGGTATTCTTAAGGTGGAATGTGTGTGTTCCTCCAAAATTCATATGTTGAAATACTAACCCCCAAAGTGATTGTATTAGGAGGTGAGACCTTTTGGAGGTAATTGCGTCATGAAGACAAAGCCTTTATGCATGGGATTAGTGCCTGGTAGAAGAGGCTCCAGAGAGACCCTTGCTCCATCCACCATGTGAGGACAGAGCAAGAAGGCCTTATCTGTGAACCAGGAAATGGGCCCTCATCAGACACTAAATCTGCTGGTTGCCTTGATCTTGGATTTCCCAGCCACCAAAACGATTGAGAAATACTTCTTTTGTTTGTTTGTAAGCTACCCGGTTTATAGTATTTTGTTTTTACCATCCCCAAAAGACTAAGACGTGTGTTAGTTATGTAATGGCTCAATAATATCTAGAACATAACTCATTTTATATTCCCATGTCGACCTTATGTTTTGATGTCATGTTGCACTATATCAAATCTCTCAAAGTAGAATCCCATATTCAACTCAATCCTATTTTCTCTCATGTTTCTTCCACATGCAATTAGTCACCAGTTCACATTAAACATCTGCAAAACATGTTCTCTGCTTTGTTTCTTTTGCCATGGTCTTCATCCATGCCTTTGTAATTTTTACCTTAAATTATTGCAACATCCTCCCAACTAGTCTCCTTGACACTAATTCTTTTCTATCCCAGAGTTGTCATCAAAAATAGACAAAGGTGGCCGGGCGCGGTGGCTCACGCTTGTAATCCCAGCACTTTGGGAGGCCGAGGCGGGCGGATCACGAGGTCAGGAGATCGAGACCACGGTGAAACCCCGTCTCTACTAAAAATACAAAAAAATTAGCCGGGCGTGGTGGCGGGCGCCTGTAGTCCCAGCTACTCGGAGAGGCTGAGGCAGGAGAATGGCGTGAATCTGGGAGGCGGAACTTGCAGTGAGCCGAGACTGCGCCACTGCGCTCCAGCCTGAGTGACAGAGCAAGACTCCGTCTCAAAAAAAAAAAAAAAAAAAAAAATAGACAAATGTGATCTTTCTATACATTGACTTAAAATTAGCTGAAAGCTCTTCATTGCTTTGTGTGGAGATTTGAAACACTAAGCTCAGGGATTGATCAGACTTAGATTTGAATACATCTTTGTTTATCATTCCATGCCTTAATTTTCTCATCTTCTGCCACAATCTCCCATGAATTGCAAAACTCTTACCCTTCCTCCAAGACCCATTTCAGATGTCATCATTGAGGGGGAAGGGAAATACTTCCTACACATGCTGACTCTTTCCATGTGGAAGAATCTCTACAATAATCTCTACTTTTATGTTCTCTACTTACATCCTCTCTTGTCCCTCTAAGGAGAGACAGAAAGACTTCTGATTGGTTAGTTTGAAAGGAAGAACTGGACATGTGTGCTTCTGCCCTTTCATCTCACATTCTCTGTGAGCTGGCTGATAAAGAGGACATGTTTTTTTCCTCATCTTTCTGCCATGTGGTGAGAGTAACCTGCTCTCATCTTCCTAATCTGAGGCTCAATATTACTAAGCCCATTTTTAGCACATGTGTAAGGCACCTATAATAGATTAGGTACTCAATAAATTATTGTTATACAGATATTGAATGAATATGAAAAATTTGGTTTTTCATTTACCTGAAGAGGTCTGTCATGGAAATGTGATGATTTGGTGTACCTCTTTTGAGTCCCAATAATCGACTTCAAGAAACTTTTCTCTAAAATCTTTGGAAAGTGTAAATACCTCTTCAGTGGATACTCAATTATCTGTGCAGTAGAATTACCATGGGGTGCTTATGAAATTTTCTACAAATTCCTGGGCATACCCCTAAGTTTGTGATGTGGTGTATTGGAGGTCTAGGTTAAGAACTGATCATTTTAACAAGCACTGCAGACGATCCTTTAAATAGAGTTTGACTACTGTCTTTAAGTTCTTAAAGAACTTTGATTATATGTCATTACTGTATTTTATTTATTCACACTCCTGTTTTCCCTAGTAGGTTATGAACTTATCAGGGATGTTTGGTCTTAGCATTTCAAAAACATAGTACAGAACCTGAAACCTGGTAACTAGTCAGTACATGTTTGTTAAATAAATGTTTGTTGATGAAGTCACACAGGAGGCTTGAATTTTCTATTTCATTTCTCAAGCAAACATTTTGGGGTATTTAAAAAAGAATACAATGAAGACATCATTATTCCATTAAATAAGCTTACATCGCTCATGAACAGTCCAACATTCATGTATTTTTCCAACTATGTAGCATTTGGCATGTTCAAAAAATATTAACCACCTTTTTTCATGCATGACTCATAAATCTACACTAAACTGACATAAAGCCTTTTTACAAAATGCAGGGTAAAATAATAAGTAATTACAAACCTATACTATGTATAATGTATTTAAAAAAAACGTTATCCTGAGTTCTGGACACATAAATACATCAAAATGTTTTAGGTTGCCTAGCTTTCACTTGTATGTATTTTTTTCATCTAGCCACAACAGCATATTTGCTAGGCAACAGAAAGAAGAAAGTCTTTTTTAAAACATAAATCCGTGAATTCTCCTCAAGAGAGACATAGGCAATATTTACTGCATCACTTAGGGAGTGAAAGGAAAGAGGAAAAAAATCAGATTAGCTTCTTTGCAGCTGTGTTTCAGTATTCACGACCACACCTGGACCGGGTAAAGCTTCTCTGATTATAAACCTTTGGCAAAAAGGAAAAGTTACTGCCTGAAAAAGCAGACTATTTCTTTGGGGATTCCTTTTGGCTATTTCAGTATTTAACAGATGTACTAGCTTAAGCTTTATATTTTGAAAATAGAATGGAGCGTGGTGAAGCACTGCATCCTCTTATTGAAAAGTCTCATGGTAAATTGGGGTGTTTAAAATGTATTTAGAAACTGGCAATATATCACCCAGAAACATCTCCTTGAATCTCTTCATTTTATCCTGAAGTATAGTAATTTATCATGTATAGTTCTGATATGAGTATGGTATTTGTATACTATAATTACAAAACTCATAATTTTGTAAATGTTTACAACCTGAGGTTGGGATCCACACATATTCCAAGTCTGAAGTACCAAATGACAACTATTATTGTGATTATCTGTTTTATTTATATATAAGGCATATCTTGAGACACACACACACACACACACACACACACACATACACACTTGGCTTCCTTAATGTAATCAGTCCCCATTATCAATGGTAAAATAATCATATCTTTTTATTTTGTCATTTAAATACAACTGGTAAATATTTTTGTTGCATAATATTCATAGTTGAATAACAATGATAAGACAAACAGTAAATGAACTACTTGCCTTCCATAAACATTCATTGTCTTCACAGGAAGTTTAAATATAATTTATATGAAAATGTTCTAGTGATACAGGAGTAACAAAGCCTATCTAATGGTAAATGCTATTTTAATGGCTTAGAGTTAGTTCATGGGACCAGTTTTTATATCCGGTGTCAACACTAGGAACTTTCATTAAAACCACGGTAATTCCCATGAGAATTTTTTTATATAGGTAAGCATCACACTTTAAAAAGCCACCCAGGAAGAAGTGCCGAAGTGGTTGTACTTATATTGCTAGTAGTCAGTTATATCTTCTATTTCTATTTTGGGGGTCATAAGAAATATACGAAAATATCAGTAATATTCCATCATAAAAAGAGCAAAATCTTGCCATTTGTAACAACATGGATAACTGTGGAAGTACATTTTGCTAAGTGAAATAAGCCAGGCATAGGCAATTACTACATGACCTCACTTATTTGTAGAATCTAAAAAAGGTGACCTCATAGAAGCAGAGAGTAGAAAGGTGGTTGCCAGGGGCTGGATGAAGGTGGGGGAAGATGGGAGATGTTGGTCAAAGAGTACAAACTGCCAGTTATGAGATAAGTAAGTTCTGGGGATCTAATGTATAGCGTGGTGACTGTGCTTAATAGTACTGTATCGCCCACTTTTTGATGGGGTTGTTTGTTTTCTTCTTGTAAGTTCTTTTTTAGATTCTGGATATTAGCCCTTTGTCAGATGGATAGATTGTGAAAATTTTCTCCCATTCTGTAGGTTTCCTGTTCACTCTGATGATAGTTTCTTTTGCTGTGCAGAAGCTGTTTAGTTTAATTAGATACCATATGTCTATTTTGGCTTCTGTTGCCATTGCTTTTGTTGTTTTAGTCATAAAGTCATGGCCCATGCCTATGTTCTGAATGGCATTGCCTAGGTTTTAGGTCTTACGTTTAAGTAATTAATCCATCTTGAGTTAATTTTTGTATAGGGTGTAAGGAAGGGATCCGCAAAGACTTGGAACCAATCCAAATGCTCATCAATGGTAGACTGGATAAAGAAAATGTGGCATATATGCACCATGGAATACTATGCAGCCATAAAAATGGATGAGTTCATGTCCTTTGCAGGGACATGGATGATGCTGGAAACCAGGAAACTATCTCAAGCAAACTATCACAAGAACAGAAAACCAAACACCACATATTCTCACTCATAAGTGGGAGTTGAACAGTGAGAACACATGGACACAGGGAGAGGAACATCACACACTGGGGCCTGTCTGGGGGTGGGGGTCTAGGAGAGGGATAGCATTAGGAGAAATACTTAATGTAGATGATGGGTTGAAGGGTGCAGCAAACCACCTTGGCACATGTATACCTATGTAACAAACCTGCATGTTCTGCACATGTACCCCAGAACTTAAAGTATAATAAACAAACACAATTTACTAAAGTTCTGTAGTATTAAGTGCTGATTTTCACAATTTAAAAAATCATATTGACTCATTTATCATCTTATATTCCTTTAAGTTGAAAACATAAATTATTGACAGTAAAAACAATTTTAACAAAAAGAGCACTTAGGCTTATTGAATCTTTGAAAAATTGAATCTAAAAAATATAAAAAGTAATTCAATCTTTAAAAATAAAGTTCAATCTCTCTGTTTCAGTTTCAGCAACTGTAAAATAAAGGAGACGAACTACGTAATATGTAAAAGGTTCATTTATTTTTTAAACATTTTTCAGTCAACGTATTTATCAACTGCTTACTATATACCTGATTTCTGCTATGTGTGAAGCATACGTGTAGGTATTGTGATTGTTGTGATAAAGAAGACTGAGTTCTACCTGCTTTGGAGTTTACATTCTGGTAGGGGAACAGACAGTAAACCAATATGCAAAAAAGTACATAATTTCAGATAGCAGGAAGTATAACAGCAGGCAAGGAAGGGAATAACAAGTGACTGCAATGGAGTGCTATTTGACTGACATTTTATCAGAGCCAAATGAGAAGAACCTAGTCATAGAAAGACCTAGTAAAGTGTTTTCACTGTGGAGGCAGGAGGAAGTTTCCCAAGTATGCTAGTGAATTTGGTGGGGTCAAGGAATAATGAGAAGTCCAGTATTGCTGGAACATGGTAAGCAAAAGAGAGGTAGTAGGAGAGAGGTCTAAAAAGTACTTGGAGTTGGCCGGGCGCAGTGGCTCACCCCCAGCACTTTGCGAGGTCAAGGCGAGTGGATCACTTACGGTCAGGAGTTTGAGAGCAGCCTGGCCAACATGGTAAAACCCCATCTCTACTGAAAAATATAAAAAAAATTAGCTGGATGTGGTGGCGGGCCCCTGTAATCCCAGCTACTTGGGAGGCTGAGGCAAGAGAATCACTCAAACCTGTGAGGTGGAGGTTGCAGTGAGCCCAGATCATGCCATTGCACTCTAGTCAGGGTGACAGAGTGAGACTCCGTTTCAAAAAAAAAAAGTACTTGGAAGTACTTGGAGTCAAACTATGTTGGGTTTGGTAAGGAGTTTGGGTTTTATTTTAAATGCTATGAGAAGCCATTGCAAATTTTAAATAAAGGATCTGATGTCAACTTATCTAACAAAAAGAATAATATGGTATGTGGAGAGAACCATTCTGTGCTAAGTATTATGGACCAGTTGCATGTGTATGTGTATGGATATGAATTATGCATATACATAACTAAATATGATTTAAATCATATGGTCCTGTAAACATTTGTAATAACTGAAAATATGTCAATAAAAATATAGTTGAAAAACAACATCCAGTGAAAATCTTAATATGTAGAAAGACACTGTGAGGCACTTATTGACACCTGGATGTTGGATGTCACTGTACCAGGGAACCATGGACCTGCAACAGTAGGAGGACATACTGCCTGCGGATGTGAAGGTGCAAATAGAGAGAGCAATGTTATTAGAGCTGGGTGAGAACTGGTGACCTGGAAGTCAGGAGACAAAGCTGTCAATATAGAGAAACATTTTCTGCCAGACCATAACACGAAATCACAGAGAAAGCAACACAGGAGGCAATACCCTGATGTCTATTGCTGGTCTCTCTCATTGACTGAAACCAATTCAATGTCTGAAGGCAAGGGAGGCTGGATGCTGCAGTTTAGAGGCCAGCCTCCCAGGGCACAGAGCGAGACAGACAAAAGTAGAGATGGATTTTTGTGAACAGAAGGAGGTGAACCAGTTGTGTTTGTTTACATAGTTAATTCTCACAACAGTATATGGTAGGTACTTTTGTTATCCTTAATTCACAAATGAGAAATATCCCTATGCCACAAACCACAGAGGTTAGCTACTTTATCTGTGTAAGTGCTCAAGCAAAGATTTAATCCCAGTCTCCAGGGCAACTATTGAGAGCAATGTTTTCAGTTTCCCTGAGATTGAGTTTGAAGAAGGGCCACTTCTAGGCATGAGACTCGTCATGCCTTTGGATGATACTACACTGCATTGGCAGCATTGATATCACAAATTTAAGGGAGATAAAGGCATCCTTCTGGAGGATATTCATGTTTGTGAATAGGAGTCATTCCTTAGCTCTCAACTGAAAAATCCCAAGAAAATAACTTCTAAACTATGGAAGAAGAGAAGACTGACATCTCCTTTCCAGTTGAATGACTGCTTATCCACCAAGATTGTTGACCTGACTCATGATATCAGATTAGGAGGAGAGAGACCTTTGAAGATATAACAGCGCATTTTGATAGAGTGAGTCAAGATCTGTCCCCTCCCTTAAATTCCTGGTTCCCTAGATATACAGAAGATATATTATGCCTCTTTACAGTACTACATATTGAACACCACAAAAGAAGTTTGGACATAAGAGGAATTTATATGGTGTTACAATCTGGGTATCAGTTGCAAGATGTGACCTCATCTTGTCAGGGACCACCAAAACTTAAGCAAGCCGCTGGGAATTGAGTTATTCATTAATGATGCCTGTTGAGGTCAAACTGGTCACTCTTGCTCTGTAGGCAAGCAGTAGGTTAGCAGTGATAACGAACAGAGCAGAGACTTCCACTTCACCAACAGCTAAAATATGAGATACCCTTTTCCTTTTGAATTGATCATGAAACTGAAGCTTTAAAATGAAGAGGACAAAGTCAAATTAATTGGCATAAGCCTGCTTTTACAAAACTTAGAAAATCAAACTGTCAAATATTTTTAGAAGTCTTCTGTTCACCAGAAAAGTGGTTTGACAGAACATTGCTGGTAAACATTATTAGAAAATGAAGATAATTTCATGTTATAATTGAATGAGTTACACATGCTTTGATTTTAGATTATACTTTTGAATCACATCCTTTTGAGAACAAAGTGATGCATAAATAAGTAAATACATTCTAGTCCTCAGGTTTTGTTACTTACGTGTTTTTTTTTTTTTTTTAAACTATACTTTAAGTTCTGGGATACCTGTATAGAACATACAGTTTTGTTACATAGGTATACATGTGCCATGGTGGTTTGCTGCACCCATTAACCCCTCACCTACATTAGGTATTTCCCTTAATGCTATCCCTCCTCTAGCCTCCCAGCCTCGACAGGCCCGGTGTGTGATGTTCTCCTCCCTGTGTCCATGTGCTTTCATTGTTCAACTCCCACTTATGAATGAGAACATGTGGTGTTTGGTTTTCTGTCCTTGTGGTAGTTTGCTTGAGATAGTTTCCTGGTTTCCAGCATCATCCATGTCCCTGCAAAGGACATGAACTCATCCATTTTTATGGCTGCATAGTATTCTGTCGTGTATATGTGCCACATTTTCTTTATCCAGTCTATCATTGATGGGCATTTGGGTTGGTTCCAATTCTTTGCTATTGTGAATAGTGTATGTAGTAATACTACATATAATATACTACCCAGAATTGTATGAAATGCTGAGAAATGGCTAAAGAGTTCTAAATATCTTTGAGCTACATTATGTTTTAAAATAAGGCAGATCATCTACCATTTTCCCTGTGAAAACTTTTAATATATCTTAAAATAGCAATAAAGTAAAGACACAGGAAACTCCCTGGGGATTAAGGGCTGGCTAGAATTAAAGGCCAAATGCTTTCAACAACTTCTAATCAAAGGTGAATCCTCAGGAAATGCCTTGTATCCTCATCATTATTGTTTAATTAAAGTTCCTTACTTGCATTTAATCTGCTACCTCTTTATGGTTTGTTAATTATTAATCTTGAGGCCTCTGTGATAAATGGCCTTTCTCTGTGACTTCGTTTTCATACACTTGCCCCATTCCTAAACACGTGTCCTTGGGGAAAAATTAATGAATCCTAAAACACCCTACAAAATGTACATATTAATTTATTTCTTAACTGTAGAATAGTATATTTGTTTCAATGGTATTTAAAGCAAAATGCAATTAAAACTCTGCCTATGTCCATCCTGTAAATGACATCCTTGCCTAGTATAATGACAGTATCAATTTTTAAATCATCTTGAATACAAATTGCTTCTCATATATAATTGTTTTTATAACTGCAAGAAAAAGAGCTAAAAGACAACAACCAAGGCGATTTATTTTACGTTTTTGAAAAATGAAAATCCTGACAGCTACTGAATAATTTACTCTCATCTGAATACCGACTGTAAATTTTATGTATGAGGAATGGGAATTACTTGTTTTCAAACTACAGGTAATATGAGTTTTCTTCCAGCCTCTCAGCAGTTGAATTTCCTTTGAGTACTTAAAAATGCCAAGCCATCTTTAAGGTGTTTCCTTTGCAACTTGCCTCTTGTAAGAAATGCTAACACATGAGGGAAATAGTATACATATATGGTTTATTGCTTGAGAGTATTATTAGCAGTTGCTTTTTAAATGTATTCTTTAAAAAAATGTAGGTTATAATCCCTTCCACTGAAACCTAGGAGTAGCTAAATAATGAGGCTAAGCTCAGGAAATATCAGAGGAAGGTGCATCCTGGGAGTGTGTTAGTCCATCACTTTCAGGAAGGGACAATCTAGTCTGTCAAGTTGGTCTGTTCAGGCTTTCTCAGTGTGGCAAGCTTCCTCCGATTCATGCCTCTGTAAGTAGTTATAGTTCAAATAGGAGTGGCTCTCCTAGGTTTCAAACTCCCCTTCTAGGAAAATGTTTCCATCATTCACCATTTCCTACAATTGTTATACCTCAAGCTGAAAAAGCTATGCCTAGCTGGGAAAAGGCGGGATTCTGGAACTCTCCTTTTCCGGTCTATCACCTGAATTAAAGCCAGAGGGAGGGGAAAGGGATATAGCACATCATGATATCTCCACTGAAATGGAATTTTACAAAAAGTTTTAGAAATGTACAGCTAATTCCTGAATGCATGCTTTAATTTGCATAGACATAGAACTAACTAGGAATTTGGTATTTCCAAAGTTAGGTTTATAATACTCTTGACATTTTTTCACCCCACCCCACCTTTCTTACATATTTGTAGCATTCTGAGTTACTTTATTTGAAAGTGATTAAACAGAGCTAGGGTGGGATCACATTCTTTCTTTTTCCTCTTGCCAAATGAAAGCCCAGCTCAATGGCTATCCAGCTGATAGCCTGCAATATGGAGTCTGAGCTGGACTGTTAAAAAGAGTGTTTGCACATTTCCTGGGCACTCTGGACTCACCTGTTTTTTCTGCAGTATTTGTTGATAAAATTGAGGTTTAAAAAAAAAAAAAACAGTAGTCCATGAATTCTTCCCAGTTATCTTCTATCATAGGAATTTTCATAGGCTGCTTTGTAGGCATTTTTCAAACCTCTATCCATCACCTCCCATAAGGACACCACACTATCATATTATCCAAGAAAAAAAGACTTCTTATTTTCCATCAGAATGAAACTAATCTTTAAGTCAAGGATAACCCTTGATATAATGCCAATGTAAATTCATAGCATCCATGCTGTCTCCCAGAATACAAATAGAAAATGATATAAGATTAAAGGTTTTATGTTATTGTTATAGCAAGTGGGAATTCTAAAGAATAAATATTCTTACTGTTGTTATAATAACTTCTTTTCATGGGCAATTTTCACATGTAGGTAAAACTTAAAAGATTGTATGCTTATGTTCATAGCATCTACAACATAGACTAATAATGTTGACCCACATACAACACTAGAAAATTGCACGTAAAATTGCAGCAAAGATAAATTGCCTAGAAAATTCTTTAAGAATTTTGATGCCCCTTTTAAAGATAGAAGGGAAGGAAATCATCCTTTCTGACTTACTCATTCTCCTAGTGTTGAGTAGATTAGATAAACTTATCAGTTGTGCAAAATTATCGGAGAGGAAAACGTAAACATTTCTAGGCAGTTCTCAAACTGTCTTCTTTTAGTTAAATATGGACACAAAACTATTAAATATTTTTAAAAAGTATTTAAACTCTGTTTTTCTGTCCCTCTTCCTAGTTGCCTTTTTTTTTTGATGTTTCAGAGATTTTTTTTTAAAGTATGTTATTTGCCATTTCTCTAATCTCTCTTTGTGAAATTAAACAGTTTTTTTCACGAAGAGTTGTTTTGTTTAAACCATTCATGGATGCAGGAGGGGACATCAGCAGTTTTGATGCAACTCTCATATTCAGTCGCTACTTTTTGGAAGTGTCTCCAGCCACCAAGGAGGGACTCTAGAGGAATGTCCAAAGCTGCTGTCCTTCCTCTTCTGCTGAGGCTCTCTGTGCCACTGGCCAGCAGGGTGCAGTGTCTTTCTTGGCTTTAGCTTTATTTTTCAGGATATTTTCTGGCCTCATTGGGATCACTTTTTTTATTGTCAGCCAGCTTCTGAACTCTCAGAAACAGACATCCTCACAAACAAAATGATGTTATGAAAAACAGACCCCAGATACTGGCACATCAGCAAAACAGATGGGGATTTGGGAAAGCAAAAAAAAAAGGAAAAAACTTCTTTGGAAAGATTGCCATTTCTCTACTATATACAAAATGTTGCTCCATACTCTACTATCCAAAGCATTACAAATTTTAACTTAAACAAGAGAATTCTAATGCAATTACATTAAAAGAGAACATATTGCATAAGTCAATAGAAGGGATCCAATTATAAGATTTTAAAGAATTTGCTTGTCAAAGTCTCTGGATTACTGGTTATGAACTTTTATCTAACAACTTCAGAGGCTCAGCAAATTTAAATAACTGAAACAAAATTTCTTAATAACTGTAAGTATTGTTTATATAAACTTTAAAGATTTATTTTGATTAAAATCCTTAGTCTAACTAACCTAACTTTAAAATGATTGATTAAAGAATTGTGAAATTAAATTTTTTTTCCAACATTGAGATCTAACATTTATAGAACATTTACAATGGGGGAGACACTATATTTGTAAACATCTGAATTATCTCATTTAAGCCTCAAAATAACCCTATAATAAAGATAATTTGATCGCCTCATTTTTTAAAAGATGGAGAAAATGAGAAGTATGCAACGTGGTCCAGCTCACAC
Source organism: Hylobates moloch (assembly GCF_009828535.3). NCBI lineage: Eukaryota > Metazoa > Chordata > Mammalia > Primates > Hylobatidae > Hylobates > Hylobates moloch. The sequence continues at coordinate 55,208,019 of NW_026652276.1, read as the reverse complement.
AACTAGTTCATGGTGGAGCTGTACTGGGCTCCTGGCAGTCTAATTCCAGTCAGTGCTCTTAGCTACTAGACCTTACTAATTCCCCTTTCATTTAGTCCCTCTTGATGCCTGTGGTTCTCACCTTTGATTACACACTAAATAATTGAAGAGTTAAAAATAATACCAATGCCCAAGTCTTACTTCAGAGCCATTAAGTCAGAATTTCTGTAGTGGGGAGATTTCATCTGGGCGTTAGTAACTTTTTAAAAATCGGGATTATTCTGAATTGCAGTCAAGATTTAGAACTGCTCTTTAAACCAACAATTGTTTCAGGCAATGAGGCTGCAAGATGAAAATGATAAAAAGTTCCTTCCCTCATAGGGGAGTGTATTCATTTCCTGTGGCTGGTGTAACAAATTATCACCAACTGAGTGGCTTAAAACAACAGAAATTTATTTTCTCACAGTTCTTGATGCCAGAAGTCTGAGATCAAGGTTATAGCAGGGCTATTCTCTCTTGGGAGGCTCTAGGGGAGAGTCCACTTCTTGTCTCTTCCAGCTTCTGGTGGCTGCCAGCAGTCTTTGGCTTGTGGCCACACATGTGATTGCATTTAAGGCTCACCTGGATAATCTCCCCATCCAAAGATCCTTATTTAATTACTGTGCAAAGACCCTTTTTCTAAATAAAGTAACATTTACAGCTTGCAGAAATTAGGATTTGATATACTTGAGTGGCTATTATTCACCCTACTAGAAGGAGTTGAACAACTGGAGAGAAAATTTAAACATAGATTAAAAATGCTATTAAGATAATGATGATATTTATAATAGTTCCAAAGAAGTTAGGGAGACAAAAGGAATACACACTTTAACCAAAGGTTTTTTAGTTTACTCACCTGATAGTCTCTTAATACAGATTACTATCCATTTGTAAAGGCTATGCTTTAAAGTGACTGTTACTTCCCAGGTTTAATTTTTATTTTAAAACAGTGGATCTCAAATTTTATCATGAATCAGGATTATTGATCTGGGATGGGATAATGGCAAAGAATGGATATTTGACTCATTTATGGTTATTTAATAATTTAATGATCTGGTGAAAAGGGTGAGAATATATATATGACATTTTAATAAAATATTCTTTTATCCTTCTTGGGTTATTAATATCTAATTTTTTATAATGCTTGTTAACTCTTACAAAAATCATGATTCTTAAAAGGTAATACAGACATATTATAGAATGTTCAATGCCAGTACTTTTTTCAAGCTAAATATATCTGTAAATATTTGTTTATTGATTCAAACTTTTTAAAAAATAAAAATGCCATTTTAAATAGTAGGAGCTTACCGAAGTATTACTCCAGCTATTGTGAGCATTTGGAATTGCCTAGAAATTGACAATAGATTTTTCTAATAAAAATGTGACTAATGATGTAAAACCTTCTCACTTCCAAAATTAATCTGCCATTCAATGTAAAGACCACAACTTTAGGAAAGAGTATACCTCTGCAACTGGCCAGCAAAGTTGCTAACTTTAGCAAGTTACTTATCCTTATCGCTCACATGGGATTAATAGTATTTATTCTTAGAATTTTTGTGAGGATTAAATGAGAGTACATACTTAAAGTTTCCAGCACAGAACCTAACCTGGATTTGATTCTTAAAAAAAAAAAAATTGTCAGTTGTAGCAAAGGTCAATAGTTGCAAGGTCACAAGAAATAATTCACAAGTATCTTAGAGGTCTCTAAATGGATATTAGATATTGATTATAATTAGTCCTTGAACAGAGGATCAGAGTAATGAAGTCATTGGTTCTACAGAGGTTTACATCTTAATGAATTTAGACATAATTTGACTTTGTTCTGCATAGAAAGCCCAAGTACACACTGTGAACTCTTTCTTACTGAATTTCACTGATATAGATCTTCTATTCAAATTTTTATGGTTATTTTAAACACTACATGTATGCTGTAAGGCATGAGTTAGAATCCAAATCTAGTCACAATCATGGACATAAAGAATATCACACGTTTTCAATTTTATTTTCTATGCCATCCAAAAACACTGTAGCAGATTTAATTTTATTTTTCAATAAAATGTATTTGATCAGCAAAATAAAATAATCTAAGAAACATTAACTTTATAAATATACAAATGATCTTTACCCTGTGCTCAAAGCATTTTATTTCCTGAGAATTACTGAACAATGTTTTCAGGCAATTTTAAATGAATTCACTTCACATAATATTGAATCTAGACTCTTTTTCAATTTATACAGTGTTATATATTCTGAAGGGAAAATGACATTATTTTGATACATTTCATTTTAAGACTTAGTTCAGAAATTTTATTTTGTACGATATACATTTTGAATGTCTTAAGCATAGAGAAAAAAATTGAATGTTCAACTAGGGCAGATATTTAAGCACGTAAAGTTTAATCCAATTGTTAAATGCACAGGTGTAAGCATTACTTCTAAGAAAATAAAGGTATAGAATTACAAAGGTAAAGGCATCAAATTATCAAATTTTCTCCAGAAAGAGAACTTCTTACATAATGTAACACATTTTATTTAGAAATAAAATAAGTTGCCTAATTTCACTCACTGGAAGTGACATAGCCAGGATTCAGTACATAAGTACCTTAGACTTTGGGATGGTCGCTCTTAACTACTTTAGTCTATATATCTTTTTCTTAAAGCCCTCAACTTGTAGCATTTATCTTACTAGATTTACTTTCACCATTTTTTATATTGTTATAAACATTGTGTGTGTGTGTATAAAACTGAGGTCTCACTTGCCTTTTCTTTTAAATTTTACCTCTATCAACCTTTTATTTTCACTTCATTTATCTTAAAATTTTTGTTTGTCTACTTTTGTCCCCCCCATGTTATTAGGCTATAGGAAACAGCATTTCATGCGATTCATTAGATAACATTTAATAGTTATTTAATAATAATCATGAAAGCAGAACCCTGAAGAATAAATGGGTCTTTATATAAAACGTATATATCTAAAAATAAGAAAATAGTTATGTAATCTGTGTTGATGGATATATATATATATATATAAAATGGCTGAGGCATGGAGGAGATTTAATTAATGGCCATTATATATATAATATATATAATATATATATTATATATATCCATATATAATATATATAATATATATATAATATATAATTATATATATATAATATATATAATATATATCCATATATATGGATATATAATATATATAATATATATCCATAAACACAGATTTATAATTATTGCTTTATGAATTGGTCTTTTAAACTAGATAGATTTTAAAGAGTTACAAACAAAACACACATATTGTGAATTCTCTGTTTTTATCTGTAAATTTCTTTCTTAATTATGGATATATATATATATACAATGGCTAAGACATGGAGGGGATTTAATTAATGGCTTTTGATTAAAAGAGCAGTAACTAGAAATTTATAAAGTAATGTGAAAAATGAACACACACAAAAACCTTTGTTCTCATGATATTATGAATACCATGGGAGCAAAATAAAATATTGGGAAAAATGGCAATGAGGAGGTAGAATGCTTTTATCTGAAAATTAGCTGAACATTTAAGGTATATGATCATAAAAGGAACAATCTCAATTAGAAAACAAAAATCTTCATGTACTGATAATATGATTTATATTGGTAAAATATTTATAATCTTGGTACAATTCTATTTTTGTTAAAATTTGAAGGATAACACAAAAGTTATAAACAATTTAAAACTTGAATATAAACTCAATAAATTGGAATTTTATTTGAGGTGTTAACATTGTTTATAATTGCATAATTTTATCCTTTGCTCCATGTAATTTGAAAAATAATTATCCTTCAGGATTTTATAAATAATAAGGGGTATGCAATTTTAAATCAAAGGACGTTCTCAAGGCACCTCACCCTTATTTTAGTATTCATGAATAATTAAACAAATGTTGAATGAGCTTAGATAATTTACTAAAATCAAGAAAATTAGTGCCAAAAAATAATTAGTATTTCCAGTGCTAACTGAAATAAAAGTATCTTTTTCAAATATTGTTTCATATTCAGAAAGTCAAGTTTCACCTTGGAAAATACATTTAGGATATGATTTATTTATTAAGAAATTGACCAAGCTCAAACTCATTAATTTGGTCATTGGGAATGACAGAATAAGAACCTTTCAAAAATCTGCTCCTCCATAAAAAAAAAAATGGCAGTATTATCAAAGTAGTCAAAATATAGTTTTCCGTAACTCTAGAAATTAACCGAAGTCTTAGAATAATTAGAGGAGTATTTATTCAAGAAAAATGTCTGGGTCTTGATAAGACCTCAAGCTTTGTGGTAGTTTAACTTCCTCTATTTCCGTCCCACTCTCCCTAGCTTGATCACAATCTTGAAAATCAATAGCTCTGCAATGGAGGTAGAAAATAGCTTATCGATCACTGCAGTGAGTAGAACAGATTTGGAGATCCTCCAAAGCATTATTCTCAATTAATTGTCATTAATTTTCTGGAGGTTCCCTGAAAACCCTTACTCACAGGACTTGTCCTTATTTCACCTGAATCAGCGCTTATTCATTGCAAACAGCATTTTCATTTGAAATATTTGTGAAAAATCAGTGGTAATAGTTTGACATTGTAGCTGCCTGAGGTGGAGCTATCAGGTGGGCAAATAAGAAGCCGACCAGAAATATTAAAAAGAAAAACTGGGGAAGAAGATGTTGTCATAGGTGGCTTTAGCTCTAACATGTTTAGAGCTGTCTAAACTTCTAAGTATTAAAGAGACAACCCAATACACATACACAGCCCGAGAAAACTGATTGGTTTGAGTAATTTAAGGATTTTTCTGTTCAAAAATTGGCTGACCACTAAGTTAATTGAGCAGAGATATCAGTGGCCAGTTTGGTAAAGAACGTAGATTTTATAGAATTAGTCCAGGGAAGTCACTAAACAAACAGCAACAACAAATGACAACACAGGAATAACAACAATACACCCTTGGGAAGGGGGCTCTAATATCCAGAGTTGCCATGTTATATTATTTTAAATGCCCAGTTTTCAAAAAAATTATGAGACATGCAAATAAGAAACAATGGCCTCTACACAAGAATAAAGAATTAGTAAATACAAACTATTTTTGAGGAAGCTGTGTTAGACTTATTAGTTAAATATTTTAAATTAACTATTTTTAATATATTCAAAAACTAAGGGAATCCATGTCTAAGAATTGAAGGAAAATTTGTAAGCAATGTCTCCCCAAATTTAGAATACTAATAAACACTAGAGTTGAAAAGTACAATAATTGAAATGAATTCACTAGAGGTACTGAAGCAGATTTGAGTTGTCAGAAAGAGTCAGCAAACTTGAATACTGGTCGGTGAGATCATCCACCTTGAGGAACAATCAGAAAAGAAATGAATAAAAATTAAGCAAGCCTTAGAGACTTGTGTGACACCATAAAATGTACAAACATATGCACAATGTAAATTCTAGAAGGAGCAGATGTGGGGAAAAAGAGGCAAAATAATATTTGAAGAAATAATCCTTAAAAACTTTCAAAATTTTATAAAAAACAGCAACCTACACAGCCAGGAAAGCCCATGAACTCCAAGTAGAATATACTAAAAGATATTCAGATCTAGGCATATAATAAACTATAGAAATAGAAAGAGAACTTTGAAAGCAACAAGAGAGCAGCAACTCATCAACATGAGAATCCTAAATTGGATTTAACAGCTGATTTCTCATCAGAATCCATGGAGGTAATAAGGCACTGATGTGGCATATTTAAAGTAATTTTTTAATGATTGTCAACCAAGGATTCTATGTCCATTAAAACCGTTATTCAAAAGTGAAGGAAAAAGTAAGAAATTTACAGATTAAAACTGAGAGAATTCACCCTGCAATACTAGAAGACACCCTAAAATAATTTCTTAGAAAACTCTTAACTAAAAGGGAGTCCTTCAGATTTCAAGGAAAGGACACTAAAAAGTAAATTGAATTCACATGAGAAAATAAAGAGCATCAATAAAGGTAACTATAAGGGAAACATAAAGTACAATACGTGTGTTTTGTTTGTAACTCTTTAACATCTGTCTAGTTTAAAAGACAAATTCATAAAGCAATAATTATACATTTGTGTTGATGGATATATACATAAATTTATATGACAGTAGAAACACAAAGGAACAGGAAATAAATGGAGACATATAGAACCAAAGTTTTTGTATATTACTGAAGTTAAGTTGGTATTAATTCAAACTAGAGGGTTATAGGTTAAAATATTAATTGTAATCCCAAGGAAACCACAAAAAGCTAAAAAAATGTATAAAAAATGACAAGGTAGGTTAGAAAATATTTAATATAAAATAAGGCATTAGTGGAGGATAGAGAAACAAAAAATAAAAAAGCCACAGAAAACAAATAGTAAAATAGCAGATGTAAATCTTAACTTATCAATAAGTATATTAAGTATAAATAGATTAATTATTCCAACCAAAGGCAGAAATTGGCATAATAGATTTAAAAAACATGATCTAACTATATATTCTCTATAGGAGATTTACTTTAGATTCAAAGACTCAAATAGATTATATATAAAAGGATAGAAAAATATACTCCAAGCAAATAGTAAACAAAGAAGAGCTTGAGTAGCTATATTAATCTAAGACAAAATAGACTTTAGACACAATTATTATAAGAGATAAGGATGTTGATAATGATAGAAGGCTCAATCCACCAGGAACATACAGCAATAAAAACATATATCACCAAAAAACAGTGCCTTATGATAGCAACCTTAAGAGAACTGGAATAACTAACTATATCAGAAAAATTGACTTTGAACATGAAATGTTATTATAGAGAAGAGAAGATATTTCATAATGATAAAAAGCTCAATCTATCAAGAATGAGCAAGAATTTACATATATGGCTCTAACAACAACTCTAATATACATGCAGCAAAATACTACACAACTGAATGGAGAAATAGACAATTCAGGTATAATAGTTACACATTTCCATATTCCATTTATAATAATGGATAGAACAAATAGACAAGGGATGAACAATTAAATACAATACTGGAAACTAACGCCATAGACCACCTAGACCTAACAGACGTCTGTAGAATGCCCAACAACCACAGAATATACATCCGTCTGAAGTGTACATGGAACATTCTCTAGTATATACCATATGTTTAGCCATAAAACAAATATAAAAAATATAAATGATTGAAATAACACAAAGCACATTACCTGAATAGAAGGGAATAAAATTAGAAATCAATAATGGAAAGGATTTGGGAAATTTATAAATATGTAAAAATTAACTTTGAGGTGAATATAAAAGATAATAAAACATACCAAAACTTACAGGACACAGCTAAAGTAGTGCTTAGAGAAAAATTTATACCTGAAAATGCCTTTCCTAAAAAAGAGAAAAAGATCTTAAATCTATAACCTAAGCAGCCACCTTAATAAATTAAAAAAGTGACATAAACTAAACCCTCCAAAAGCAGACAAAAGTAAGAATTAGTAGTGGAAATAAATAAAATAGAAACATTTTACAAGTAGCAAAAAGAAATGAAAGCAGAATTTGGTTTCTTAAAAAGATCACCAAAATTGACAAACTTCTGGCTAGATTTACCAAGAAACAAATAGAAAATACTTAAATTACTAAAATCAGTATGAAAGAGAGGAGTTATTACAGAAATAAAAAGAATTATGAGAGAATACTATGAACCATTGTGTGATAATGCTTTAGATAACTTAGATGAAGTGGAAAATTCCTAGAAAGAAACTACAAAAACTGACTCAATAAAAAGTAGTAATTCTAAATAGTCCTACAAGAATTAAACTGATTAGTAAGACCCACCTACCCCCTTTCCCTGCCCAAACAAAACCATCAAAGATGGCTTAGCTGATCAGTTCTACCAAACGTTAACCAAGATTTAATATCCATCCTTCATAAACTCTTATGAAAAATGGAGAAGAGAATATTTCCCAACTCGTTTTATGAGATCGATATTACTCTGATACTTAAACCAGACAAAGACACCATGAGAAAACTATGGACAAATATCCTTTATGAATATAGATTAAAAAGTTTTCAACAAAATACTATCAAACCAAATCTGGCAACATGTACATTGTATTACACAATATGAAAAAAGTAGGATTTATTTCAGGAGCAAACGATTGATTCACACATGAAAATCAATCAATGTAATTCACCATATTAATAGAATAATTAATGAAAACTGCATGCTCATTTAATATATGCAGAAAAGGTATTTAAGAGAATCCAATATCCTTTCATAATAAGAACACTCAACAACCTAGGATCTCCAATGAGGTAAAAGCATCTACACAAAACCCACAGCTAACAGCATGCTTAATGGTAAAAGATTGAAGATTTCTCCTTAAGATCAGGAACAAGACAAGGATGTACACACTCTGACGAGTTGTATTGAACACTATACTTAAGGTTCTACCCAAGGCAATTAGATAAGAAAATAATGTCATCCACATTGAAAAGGAAGAAGTAAAATTATTTCTATATGAAGATAACATGATTCTAAAAGCCTAAGAAATCCACCAAAAATGATTAGAACTAATAAGTGAGTTTAGCAAGCTTTTCCAGATATAAGGTCAATATACAAATTGTATGCTTATTATTTTTTAAGTAAAAGTTTTGTTATAGTAAAAGTGGTAAATCTAAATTCACAAAGTTATAAATGTTATAGATTTGTAAATAAATTGTGAGGAATCCATATGTTTGCATACTGTGGAATCATTAAAAATAAGTAGAATCTGTATGTTTACTGAGATACAAAAATTATCAGATTACTGATATTAAGTATAAACATATGGTACATTAATTGCATTTATAGCCCCATTTCTTTTCTTTCTGCATTTAATCACTTGTGATGTTCCTTTGCGAAGGGACCCCACCCTTTATAACTTACCTTGGTCAGAGAATTAGGCAGAAGTGTTAGTGTGCCACTTCTTAGTCTTTAGGTAATTTTGTATAATTCCACTTGCTCCCTCTTGCATGTCTGTGATTGCAACCTGAAGAGCATGCTCAGATTAGCTCACACTGGTCTCAATTCACCCCAGCTGAATTCAACCTAGATCCAAAGACTCTAAACCCCAAGAAGAATAAGCGCGCTAAGAGGAGGTTGGCAGAGCTGTTCATCCCTGAGCAGCTGAACCCTAAGATGCTCAAGAAATAAATGTTCATTATGTATGCTACTGAGTTTCTGAGTGATTTGTATCCCAGAAAAAGCTAAAGCATATGGACCTATTTTAGTAAGAAAAATACGTATATGGTCAAGCATGACAAAACATGTTTAGCAAGGTAAAGCAAATGATTAACTTTGGTTATTTTAGCATTATGAGTATGAGTAATTTTATTTTTTCTGGATAATGTATTATTTTTCTATGGGTGGAATTTTCAATAAAAATGATAATAAGTTAAAATTATTTATCTTCCTTTTTAAAGGGAATAAATCAGTGTTGAAAGTTTATTACTCCAAATTAAAATTTTTTCTTAGAAAGCTTGAAATAGTTTCTGACTCTGAGTAAGCTTAAAGTGATAGAAATAAAGGTATATGAATAAACTATTTAATATTATAATGCTTAGATTTAGTGGCTTTTACTGACTCTATTTTGGGCTGTATAAAAATCTGAAAGTATTGTATAGAATTGAAATATAGATTTTAGTTTCCTCTATTTTCTTACCAAAATGTGAATAGTGTGTTTTTTTGCCATTAAAAATGTTATCCAACTTCTTCATGGATAAAAAGTAATTTTTCCAGGAATATTCTCTTCGAAAAAGTTAAAACAATGTTTTGAAATGCGCCTACAGTACTTAGTGGATGATATTTGAGACAACGGCAGAACGTCTTTGCTTTTGATCTAAAACAGGAGAGATGAATTCATCCATAGCTCTAAAATGTGCCTTGGGAGCCTTGTAGGTTTTGTAGTGTTAAGTTGCTTTCACAGATGACTGTTAAAGTCTGAGAAAATTTAGAAGTTATGTTTCATATTTCTCTTTTCCTCAGTCTTCCATCCAATCCATCAGCAAGTCCTGACACTACTTTTCTTCACCTTCACTTTTATCATGATATTGTCAACATATAATTTTTGAAGTTAGAAGCATGACTTTCTTACAAATGTCAAGTAAGCGTATGCCAAACATTGATTTAAATCATTAATAAAGGAACCAGCAGGATGATAAAGATAGTTCAAGGGGCATTTGGAGAACAGAGACTGTTAGGAAAGGTATACTGAAATAAATTTGCTAGGTTGGGCACAAAACTGGTTAATACCTTGCAGAGCAATAAAGTATAACCTTTCTTCTGGAAAGAAATTATATATCTCCAATGGACAAAAACTACAAATGAACATATAACATTACAGAGTCCTAGCTTTAATCAATAGTAAACAGCAAAGCAAGCAAAGGTACATACTAGGGAATTAAATTATTCTTGGGTGATCCTGTTAGATAGTGTCCTAGTATGACACTGAAATAACATGCAGATATTATTAGCAATTTGGGGTAATTTTTTTTAACAGTTCTCCATTGTTATTATAAATAACCTTAATCACAAATAGAGGCCAGCCTTCTGGTGTTTGGGCCTAATTGACACAGATTGGGAAAAGGTATTAATAACTACATAAACTTTTTTATAGTATGGTCAGCAAGTATAGTCATTCAGTTTTGAACAACCCTTATCGTCAGAGAATTAATTTCTTTCTAGAATTCAAGACAGATCTTCATGTGGCCTTGGATCAAGTCAGTTCTCCCTCATTTCTCCTGTAGTTCTCAAGGATAATTGTAGAATGTAGAATGTGCTGGGAATGCAACATTCTGAGACAAAGGGGAAAAAGCCTGGCTCTGTTACTGTTTCTCGGAGAAATAGGATTTTCTTGAATGCTTTATCCCAGCATGTTGTGTTTCTCCAGAAGTATAAAACCCAGGTGGGCTGCCTTTTGGAGTCCCTCAGCTGTGGTGCAAGTGAGGCACATGCGGACAAGATTTCACCTATCCGGGACAGCTTTTCTGATGAGTCTTAAAAAACCAGCTTGCCCTTGAACCCTAGGCTTCTGGGTTATATTTGCTGCCTACTTATGAGTAATAAATTTGCTTTGCTTAATTTATTGTGTGAATGCTCCTTCTCATTGGACTTGTGCAAATAGTAGAAATTGCAGCCCAAGATGCAGTAAGCTGTAATTGTAACCAGTGCACAGAGAACATTGCATGAGGAAAACACTGAAAATAATAAGAATATACTAAAATAAATTGTATCAGATGAAATATAACTGCAAATTCTTTTCTTTTCTGTTTTTTTCATCAAGTCTTTGCTTCCTCCACTTAAACTTGGATTGGTCTTGTGACTTTCTTTGACCAATACAATTAAGCAGAAATGGTGGTTCTGTGTCTGTCTTTGCACTACTATATCATTCTGGAACCATGTCTGACATAGTATAGGTCCTCAAAATAAATATTTACTGAATTAATGAACAAAAATATAATGATATTTGTCTTAACACTATTTGCCCCGTTGACAAGTGAGTTATCAAGACGTATACATTTTACTGAAAGGAAACTACATGTTTTACCTCTGTACTAAGACGTTTTCTAAATAAAACTTCTTATTAGAGCGAGCAGTATCCTCCGGTTGTTATGAGTCACCCTCTCTCCCAGAAGTTCAGAATTCTTGTGCTGGCTGTTTTACATCATAGCAGCAGCCTATGTTGAGTTCTTTACTAGTGGTGTCCCACTGTCTTTTAAAATACATTCCTTGTTTTTATTTAAACCCCTGGAAGTCTCTGCCATGGTATGACGAGTAATAATAAGTTTATCAGATAAATCAATCTCTGTTTCTGTATTAACCATGTAAGAGAAAACACAGAATAAAGATTGGGGGTTTGGAATCAGAAAGACTCTGATGTGAGTTATAATACTCAACTACAGCTAGTAAGGGTGGTGAATTTAGACCAGTATGAATTTAGACCATTATTTTATTTCTTGAGACTCATATGTAGATTGAGGAACATAATACTACCTAGTAAGGTGTTATAAGGATTAAAAGGAGCTATGCATATATAGTTTCTATTGTATAGTAAGGGGTTAACTTATTGTGGCTATTATAGGAACTGATTTTTCCCCAGATATCATATTGCCTTTTAGTAGATGTCTCCAAAAGAAGTTGAAAATTGTAATGGTGAGAGATAGGAGAGATCTTGGGTTAGGTGCCTCTTTCTAGATAGCCATTGCCATCTCCTTCTCCTAGGGCTAACACTGCTTACTTTTAAAAAAGACACTTCCAGACATAAATGGTGAATTTTTGAACTATGGTTAACTAATTCTAGCTAAACAATTAAATTCTATTTCCAGGAATTCCTGTGGTATTTGTATCTGCAGTAAATTAAGAATTATAAAATCTGAAATTTATGGTAGCTATTTTACAGTTCTGCTTATATAATACATAAGCTTGATAGAATCTCTTGATGTGATTTTTTCTAAGCCCTACCTCTCAAATAATCATTTACTACTGTGACAATCTACATGTCTAGAAGAATGTTAAATATGGGTTGTTTAACAAGTTTCCCCTATTCTAACAAACATTCTTCTTTTGTAGATTCTGCAGAAATGGAATCTGAACAGGTCACCTTGAATGTATGAGGTTCAGGTGAAGTGCTGGATGAGGAGTAATTTAAAGCATATTGAATTAACGAATAGCAAAACAGACAGATAATATTCTTTGGTCCTTGTGAAAAAGTAGTTGTAAAAAGATTTTTCCTAATTCCTGAAGTTTCTATTATTTAAAAATGAACTAAAATCTTAGAACCCATTTCAGGTTACTTGGTTCATCTAGTCTCAGCTCAAAAAGATGTTATCACTACTCCTTCAATAGCAAATTAACTCTTATTTGCTAGATATATATATATTTATAATTGAACCTCCTTTTATTGAAATTAGCTTCTGCAGAATCACAGCTGATGAATTCATCTTATTTCTTTTTCTTTTCTTTCTTTTTCCTCCTCCTCCTCCTCCTCCTCCTCCTCCTCCTCCCCCTCATCCTCCTCCTCCTCCCTCTCTTTTTTGACAGTCTCACTCTGTAACCGAGGCTGGAGAGCAGTGTCATGATCACAACTCACTGCGGCTTCTACCTCAAGGGGCTCAGATGATCCTCCCGATCCTCCCACCTCAACCTCCTGGCTAGCTGGGACTACAGGCACACACCACCACGCCTGGCTAATTTTTATACTTTTTTGTAGAGACAGGGTTTCTCCATGTTGCCGAGGCTGTTCTCAAATTTGTGGGCTCAAGCCATCCACCTGTCTCAGCTTCCCAAAGTGATGGGATTACAAGTGTGAGCCACTGCACCTGGCTTTGAATTCATCTTCTATTACTATATTCTACAATTAAGAGTTTAGTTTTGAGGTTAGGTTTTATTTTTTTCACCCATAAAATTTAGAACATGGATTGTTAAACAGCACATTTGGAGTGCTTGCTGTTGAAATATATTGACTTCACTTTAGAAAGGGTAATTTAGGCTCTTTTGCTCTCCTGGTTCTTGGTTATGGCATTAAAGTTATGCTTTAATTAGTATTACAGTGGATATAACCAATGTTGATACTCAGCTTACCCTCATATTTTCTCCCTCAACAATTATTGCGGAGCTATATTATACTGGAAATCACATGAACTTATTCCTTGTATTTGGTTTAGGAATAGCCTAACATCGTTTAAAAGAGAATGGCTTTAGAGTGGTCAAATTTTCCATAAAACTCTGTGTGCTCCATTTAAAAGAATCAGCTGTTCTACTTTTGTATGAGCTGCCCTCTGCTATGCTTACTCTGGTGGCAGGAATCACCTTTCTAAGGTGACACAGAGGCAGTAAAAGCCATTCAGTCAGTGCCAGTGGTGTTCAGGTTACCTCTGTGACTGATCTCATCATTTTCAGTGCTTTATTCTTGAAATCCATTATCCATTCAGTAATATCATAACATTGGGGGAAAAAACTATTTCCTTTTGGGCTTCAACAGAATAAATTAAAATTATTTAGTTTGTATGTATCTGAAAGATATCCTAACAGGTCTGGCTAACTAAGTCAGCTTTTGTCACTCAACCAGCACACAGTCTTTACTATTTACAGCATTTGTAGCTTTTTTTTTTTTTTCAGTCATTGCTTATAAATTAACCAGATCATAAAAAGCCTCAATGTTTAAAAATGTTATTTTGCTTTAAAAAGTCTATGTTTAAAAAGTTATTTTGCTTCAATTGCTTTTTAGTAAAGATAATGATACTGTAGTTGACTCTGAAAGCTTTCTGATACCTAAAAGCCTGTCACAATGCAAATCAAACTGTGAATCTGTTTCCAAAATAAAGTCAAAATAAAAGAAGCAAGCCACTCAGTAGAGATTCAAGGTGGGGATTAGGGGAATTTTAGACTTTTCCCAATTTCCATTAGCACTTTTCACTTCACCCATGCACCCGAATACATATTCACAGAGATGACTTCATCAATAACTTTCCTTCTCTTGTGTAAAATATTATGCAGTGCTCCATCAAAGCTAGTATTCTAATCCCATCCCCTTCCTACACTTCTTCATAAAAATTTGGTAACTTCCGCTGATATCACCCTCAGTTTCCTCCTATGTGGTCTGAAGACATTGAACTCGATGGCACATGATTTGTTACATCTTTACATTTTTATTATAAATGTCTTCATCCAGTGGTATGTCCAGATGAATAATGAGATTGAAGTGAGTTAAATAGTAATTGTAAAATTGTCTGCAAAAAGTATATATGTGTAGGAAGTGTACACTGAGATTATTTCAGTGGCTTCTCATCCCTGAACTTGGAAGTGTTCTATTTCTAGGTGGTGAACACTATACTAGTCATTGACTGCAATGAAACAAACATAGGAAACACATTCCTTTAAGGATGTCACTTTCTACTGGAGAAGAAAGGACAAACACTGTACATTGGATTACAAGAGAGCAAAGAAGACTGGCCTAATATATATAACACATGGTTCTTGTTCATAAGAGATACCTAATAAACACTTTTTTATTTAATATTTTGGAGACATATATTTTGATTATTTTTTGTGTTCTGTATCCCAGAAAATGATATCATTATCCCACTTACTCAAACCAGAACCCTGGATTTCTTTGCTCTTCATTTCCTCCTTGTTCTTGCTTATTCTCCATAAGCATTCAATCACCTGCTGAACTTGTCTACTTCTTGCATCCCCAGTCTACGACCATAGTTCAAACTATTATTATTTCACTCCTAAATTATTGCAAAAGCTTAGCACAGTTTATCTCCGTTCCTTTTCTGATATTCTTCAATTTGTCTTCTAAGCTTCATTCATACTAAATTTTTTTTTCAGTTTTTAGAATTCCCCATGTTTTCTTATTTTTATGTTTCCATACCCTTGTTTTTTTTTTTTTTTTGTTACTAAGATACCATATCCCCTTCTTATGGTAAATTCGTTAACTTAGATATGACTTATTTCTAACATTTTTGAACTCTAAGATCTGGGTTAGGTGTCTTTCCTACATGCTTGTACACAAAATTGCACTACCTCTATAGTTATTGTCCCCAGATTACATTTTAATTGTCTGTTTGTGTATTTGTATCAGTAACTAGACCACAAACTCTCTGAGACCTAAAAATCTGTTTTGTCTAGTATTGTATCTTTAGCATGTACAATTAAACCTGATATTCAGTAATCATTGATTGAACTGATAGATAGAGGATGAGGGTTGGCAAACTATGAGCTGTGGGCCAGCCAGCCATTTTTGTAAATAAATTTTTATTGGAACGCAGTCATGCCCATTAGTGTATGAATTTTCTGTGGCTTTTTTGCACTACAATAACAGAGATACAAATTGGAGCGGACACTCCATGATCTGCAAATCTGAAATATTTACCATGAAAAGTTTGGTGACCATTGTTACAGGCCTATGCAAGTTTTTTATTTCTTCTTGAGGGAGCTATGGCAGTTTGTATCTTTCAAGAAATTTTCTCTTTCAAACTAAATTATCAAATTTATTAACATAAATTTGTTCAAAATATTCCTAGATTATTCTTTTTAATATCTGAGGGTCTGCAGTGATTCTCCTTTTATATCCCCAATGTTTATAATTTGTGTGTTCTCTGTTTTTTCATAATTAATTTGACTAGAAGTTTATCAAATGTTTTGGTCTTTTAAAATAGCTAGCTTTTAGTTCCAATGATCTCGTTAACTTTTTCTGTTTTCAATCTCACTGATGTAAGCTTTTATATTTATTATTTTATTCCTTCTGCTTGCTTAGGGTATAATTTTCTCTCTATTTCTAGTTTTTTTTAAGGATGTTTATCTTGCTTGGAGTTCCATGAGTGTCTTATCTATAATTTGTTGTTTTTCATCACTTTTAGACAATTCTGAGCCATTAGGTTTTCAAATTTTCTTTTGTTCTGTTCACTCTTTCATTCTGGATGTCAATTGCACATATGTTGGACCATTTGATGTAGTCACACAGTTCTTAGATGCTCTTTTCTCTTATTTTTCCTCTATTCCTTTTCTATGTTTCTTTGTGTAATACTAATGTTTAAATTAGTAGGATTTTAATACAGCAGATTACTATCTGAAATGTGGATGGGCCCCATTCACTCAGTTGAAGGACTTAAGAAAACAAAAAATGACTGAGATCCTTTGAGGAAGAGGAAATTATGCCTCCAGATTGCCTGTGGACTTGAATTGCAAAATAAATTCTTCTCTGGGTCACCAGCCTTTTGGCCTGCTCTTCAGATTTCAGACTTGCCAGCCCCCACAATTGCATGAATCAAGTACTTAAAATTAATCCTATTAATTCTTTTTCTCTGGAGAATCCCAACTAATGCAAGCCAATACAAACCCGCTACGTATTCCCTGAGTCAGTGGTACATATTTTAGGTGTTTGTTATAGTAGCATCTCATTTTCAGTGCCAGTTTCTGTTTCATTTACCTATTTCTGTGAATCATCTCGAAATTTAGGAGATTAAAATAATAACCATTTTACTTGCTCACAATTTGCATGTCAAAAATTTGGGTAAGGCAGGCCTGGATTATCTCTGCTCTGTGATACCTAAGACTTCATTTTGAGTGACTCAAATGGATGGAGGATGTTGGAATGGTTTGATTTAGACCATGTGTCTGTGGCCTTAGTCTCGGAAGACAGGTAGATTTCTTCGTTCTTTTCCATATATCAATGTGTCTAACTTGAACATCTTCACTGCATAGCCATTTCAGTGTCTCAAAAAGGTTTCAATATGCAAGCACTTACCAAGACTCTGCTCACATCATATTTGCTGTATTGGTCTGCTCAAGCTGCCATAACAAAAGGCCACAGGTAAAGTGGTGTAAACAAAAGAAATTTATTTCTCACCGTTCTGGAGTCTGGAAGTCTGAGATCAAGGTACCCTCAAGGTTGGTTTCCCTTGAGCCCTCTTTCCTTGTCTTTCCACCCTCTCTCTGTGTCCTCACAGGACTTTTTCTCTGTGCACTCACATCCCTGGTATCTTTTTCTCTTCTTATAAGGACACTAGTCCTATCTGAATAAGGCCCCACTGTCTAGCCTCCAGAACAGAGAAAAATAAATTGCTACTGTTTATATATTATCTTGTCTAAAGTATTTTGTTATAGTATTCCAAGTGGACTAAGACCCTTTTGTGAAGGCCCAGTCTTTAAATATAGTTACATTAGGGGTTAGGGCTTCAACCTGCAAATTTTGGAAAGCTGGGATAATTCAGTCCATAATATTTTCCAGTGTCCCTTTTGGCAAAGCAGGATACATGGCCAAGCCCATAGTCAACTTGGAAGGTAGACCAGTATACTGGGGGCAGGAAGACTGGAGATGTGGTGCAATAGGTTTCCATCAATATTGTGCCAATTGGAGAAAGATGTATTTACAACTCAGAGAAACAGCTGCTTTCTGACAATCATTTTATTTATTTATTTTTTACATAATTGCTTTTGTGGTCTCCTTTTCTGCAATGTCAGTCAGCATGACATATCTTATTTATCTTTGTAATTGCTTCACAGGGTACACATTAACCTACTACTCGGAGGTCAAAAATGTCCTATCAAGCAATTTATTTAAAGAGGGGAGCAATGAGGAAGTTAATAGGTTTTTACAGCAAATTAAAACTCTTTTGTTGCCATTACAATGTAAGAGATTAAATAAGTACCTCTTCGCCGGGCGCGGTGGCTCACGCTTGTAATCCCAGCACTTTGGGAGGCCGAG
>NW_026652276.1:55098092-55179730 GCF_009828535.3 Hylobates moloch | reverse complement strand
TATGTTGAACCAGCCTTGCATCCCAGGGATGAAGCCCACTTGATCATGGTGTATAAGCTTTTTGATGTGCTGCTGGATTCGGTTTGCCAGTATTTTATTGAGGATTTTTGCATCAATGTTCATCAAGGATATTGGTCTGAAATTCTCTTTTTTGGTTATGTCTCTGCCAGGCTTTGGTATCAGGACGATGCTGGCTTCATAAAATGTGTTAGGGAGGATTCTCTCTTTTTCTATCGATTGGAATAGTTTCAGAAGGAATGGTACCAGTTCCTCCTTGTACCTCTGGTAGAATTCGGCTGTGAATCCATCAGGTCCTGGACTCTTTTTGGTTGGTAAGCTATTGATTATTGCCACAATTTCAGAGGCTGTTATTGGTCTATTCAGATTCAACTTCTTCCTGGTTTAGTCTTGGGAGGGTGTATTTGTCGAGGAATTTATCCATTTCTTCTAGATTTTCTAGTTTATTTGCATAGAGGTGTTTGTAGTATTCTCTGATGGTAGATTGTATTTCTGTGGGATTGGTGGTGATATCCCCTTTTTCATTTTTTATTGCATCTATTTGATTCTTCTCTCTTTTCTTCTTTATTAGTCTTGCTAGCAGCCTATCAATTTTGTTGATCTTTTGAAAAAACCAGCTCCTGGATTCATTAATTTTTTGAAGGTTTTTTTGTGTCTCTATTTCCTTCAGTTCTGCTCTGATTTTAGTTATTTCTAGCCTTCTGCTAGCTTTTGAATGTGTTTGCTCTTGCTTTTCTAGTTCTTTTAATTGTGATGTTAGGGTGTCAATTTTGGATCTTTCCTGCTTTCTCTTGTGGGCATTTAGTGCTATAAATTTCCCTCTACACACTGCTTTGAATGTGTCCCAGAGATTCTGGTATGTTGTGTCTTTGTTCTCGTTGGTTTCAAAGAACATCTTTATTTCTGCCTTCATTTCACCAATAGTCATTTGGGAGCAGGTTGTTCAGTTTCCATGTAGTTGAGCGGTTTTGAGTGAGTTTCTTAATCCGGAGTTCTAGTTTGTTTGCACTGTGGTCTGAGAGACAGTTTGTTATAATTTCTGTTCTTTTACATTTGCTGAGGAGAGCTTTACTTCCAACCATGTGGTCAATTTTGGAATAGGTGTGGTGTGGTGCTGAAAAAAATGTATATTCTGTTGATTTTGGGTGGAGAGTTCTGGAGATGTCTATTAGGTCCCCTTTGTGCAGAGCTGAGTTCAATTCCTGGATATCCTTGTTAATTTTCTGTCTCGTTGATCTGTCTAATGTTGACAGTGGAGTGTTAAAATCTCCCACTATTATTGTGTGGGAGTTTAAGTCCCTTTGTAGGTCACTCAGGACTTGCTTTATGAATCTGGGTGCTCCTGTGTTGGGTGGATATATATTTAGGATAGTTAGCTCTTCTTGTTGAATTGATCCCTTTACCATTATGTAATGACCTTCTTTGTCTCTTTTGATCTTTGTTGGCTTGAAGTCTATTTTATCAGAGACTAGGATTGCAACCCCTGCCTTTTTTTGTTTTCCATTTGCTTGATAGATCTTCCTCCTTCCCTTTATTTTGAGTCTATGTGTGTCTCTGCACGTGAGATGGGTTTCCTGAATACAGCACACTGATGGGTCTTGACTCCTTATCCAGTTTGCCAGTCTGTGTCTTTTAATTGGGGCATTTAGCCCATTTACATTTAAAGTGAATATTGTTATGTGTGCATCTGATCCTGTCATTATGATGTTAGTTGGTTATTTTGCTCGTTAGTTGATGCAGTTTCTTCCTAGCTTCGATGGTCTTTACAATTTGGCATGTTTTTGCAGGGGCTGGTACTGGTTGTTCCTTTCCATGTTTAGTGCTTCCTTCAGGAGCTCTTGTAGGGCAGGCCTGGTGGTGACAAAATCACTCAGCATTTGCTTGTCTGTAAAGTATTTTATTCCTCCTTCACTTATGAAGCTTAGTTTGGCTGGATATGAAATTCTGGGTTGAAAATTCTTTTCTTTAGGAATGTTGAATATTGGCCCCCACTCTCTTCTGGCTTGTAGAGTTTCTGCCAAGAGATCAGCTGTTAGTCTGATGGGCTTCCCTTTGTGGGTAACCCGACCTTTCTCTCTGGCTGCCCTTAACATTTTTTCCTTCATTTCAACTTTGGTGAATCTGACAATTATGTGTCTTGGAGTTGTTCTTCTCGAGGAGTATCTTTGTGGCGTTCTCTGTATTTCCTGAATCTGAATGTTGGCCTGCCTTGCTAGATTGGGGAAGTTCTCCTGGATAATATCTTGCAGAGTGTTTTCCAACTTGGTTCCATTCTCCCCATCATTTTCAGGTACACCAATCAGAGGTAGGTTTGGTCTTTTCACATAGTCCCAAATTTCTTGGAGGCTTTGTTCATTTCTTTTTATTCTTTTTTCTCTAAACTTCCCTTCTCCCTTCATTTCATTCATTTCATCTTCCATCAGCGATACCCTTTCTTCCAGTTGATCGCATCTGCTACTGAGGCTTCTGCAGTCTTCGCATAGTTCTCGATACTTGGCTTTCAGCTCCATCAGCTCCTTTAAGCCCTTCTCTCCATTGGTTATTCTAATTATCCATTCGTCTAATTTTTTTTCAAAGTTTTTAACTTCTTTGCTATTGTTTTGAGTTTCCTCCCGTACAGAGTCTCGCTCTGTTGCCTAGGCTGGAGTGCAGTGGCGCGATCTCGGCTCACTGCAAGCTCCGCCTCCGGGGTTCATGCCATTCCCCTACCTCAGCCTCCCGAGTAGCTGGGACTACAAGCGCCTGCCACCATGCCCAGCTAATTTTTTTGTATTTTTTTAGTAGAGACAGGGTTTCACGGTGTTAGCCAGGATAGTCTCGATCTCCTGATCTCGTGATCCGCCCACCTTGGCCTCCCAAAGTGCTGGGATTGCAGGTGTGAGCCACTGTGCCTGGCCATTCTATTATTTTTTTTATTCTGAGACTCTGAGTCACTAAAGGCTTAGAGATGCTATTTTCAGTTTTTAAAATCACTATCAAACTTTCATTATTATTATTATTTGCCTGATACAGCTACTCATCCTCCTGTCTATGTAATACTTACTTTTTGTGTGTTTTTAATAGGGTTGATCTTTTTAGAGACCACTGGACATAGACTCAGATATGAGTTCATGTTTGGCCTTACTCTTTTCTGTAATCTTGGCCTAATCAACTGATCTCTCTGATCTCAGTTTCTCTATTTGCAAAATGGGGATAGTAATACCTGCCTTAGTGATTTATAGTGATTTGGAGGGCTTACTTTAAGAATTAACTATTTTATTTTGCAAGATCATTTTGTTTGGTATTCTGTTCAAAACAGTGACTGGAATTGAGATTATATTAAAAATCTCTGATCTTTCTCATCACATTTTAGAACACATGGAAATAACTTAAATTGTCTCACCATGCAATTTTTAAAAATCCCTTAGTAGCAGTGTATTAAGACATTGGAACTAGAATATTTATTCTAGGAAATACTATCCTAGAGGACAATAATAATAACAACAACAATACATAATATTTATTGAACAGACATTAGATGAAAATCACTGTTCTAAGTGCTTTATAAGTATTAACTCATTTAATCCTCACAAGAAACCTATGGAGAAAATATTAAATGATAAAAGAGGAATATAAATTGAGTGTTTAAGACAGATACTGCCAGTGCTGGCTGTTCAAATTCAGCCTACATTCAATGCCAGAAGGCAAATTTTTCTCCAGCATGTGTTTATTGCATCTCTTGTTCTTTTGTTTTTTGAGATGGAGTCTCACTCTGTTGCCCAGGCTGGAGTGCAGAGGTGCGATCTTGGCTCACCACAACCTCTGCTTCCCAGGTTCAAGCGATTCTCTGTGCTCAGTCTCCTGAGTAGCTGGGATTACAGGCGAGCGCCACCATGCCCAGCTAATTTTTTTTTTTTTGTATTTTTAGTAGAGACAGGGTTTCACTATTTTGGTCAGGCTGGCCTCAAACTCCTGACCGTATGATTTGCCTGCCTTAGCCTCCCAAAGTGCCAGGATTACAGGTGTGAGCCACTGCGACCAGCCTTCTTTGTCCTTAATGTCAGACTCATTGGCTTAATTTCTCTGTGGTTGCTAAGGAATATGCATTTTGGTGTGTTAACTGAAAACTCTTATTGTGTAACTTGGAAACTTCCAGTTTAAAATCTTTTTTGCTTAAATTCTCTCGTATAAAATATTACTTGGGCTATACAATTTTCACTTTTATTATCATTTGTCTGCTATAGCTTTCCTCCACACCAATTTTCTATGTAGTATTTGTTTTAAGTGTGTGTCTGATAGAGGGTGTAAAAGGATTATTTTTTTTCCTAATTCAATCTAAGAATCTCTGTTTTAGTGGATGATATAATCCAGTTACATTTGTTGTAATTACTAAATTTTATTTTCCAATTTGTTTGTGTTGTCTTTTAACCAGGCATTTCTTTGTCATCTTTGTCCTTTCATACCTTCTATTTGCTCAGTTTGTTTTTGTATTTTATTTTCACTCATTTTAACCATTATATACAAATAACTTGTTATATTTGAATTTATTCTGCTAGTTTGTACTGCTTCTTGAAGTAGTTAGCAGTTTTTAAAAATTTGAAGCCATTTCTTATTCAAATATTTCCTTATCCCATTCTTCATCTTCTCTTCCTTATGAAATCCAGTACCTGTTGGTTGACTCTTTCACCATGACTCATGTATCTTTACACATTTTTCTTTATATTCCATTCTTTGTGCTTCAGATTGGATTTATTTTCTGAGATACCTTCCAGTTTACTGCTTCTCTCTTCAGATTTGTCTAATCTTTTATATTAGACATTACTGAGTTCTTAATTTCAGATATTCTTCAATTCTAGAATTACCATTTGATTCTTTCATATAGTTTCTAGTTCTTGGCTGAAATTGTTTGTTTTGTCATTTAATGCTTATGCATATTAACCTCCATTATTTTAAAATTATTACTCCAAATTCCAATGTATGGATCTCCAGTGGATCTATTAGCTGATTTTTCTCTTCATTTTATGTTCAGTTAATTCTTTCCTTTTATTTACATTTATTTATTTATTTTTCCTGCTGCCTGTTTTTTATTGAGTGTTATTGTATGTAAAAAATGTTAGATGTGATTTTGTGTTTTTAGATCACATTATCTTTCTCCAGAGAGGATTTTTCTTTTGACTCTGGTAGTCAGTTAAGTTGTAGCTGGGGCAGATTAATCCAATTATACTTTTAACTGATTCAAAGGTAGTTTTCAGTCTGCGAGTGTTAGTTTATTTCCTGCTCATATTTATTTCTAGGGTGTATCCTTTGGAGATACAAACTAAATATTCAGGATCTACAGTAGAACCCCTCTTTCTTGGATGGTTCTGAGATTCAATTTTTGTCTTTAGCATTGAGAGACTGCCAAAAGCCCTTTTTTCCCCCAGCTTCTTAGCCTCTCAGCTGCTCTTTCTGTTTTCCTCTTACCTTCTCTAGAGATATTGCTCTAGAATGTAACGATGCCTCTGTGGGAACATTTAATCCTCCTTATCTCAACCTCAGAACTTCTGCTGTCCATTAATCCTCTCAGACATTCTCTGCTTTTTGAGAGGGTGAAGAGCAAGGAATTTCAACCACTGTTCCCTCATTATCCTGGACCGTGTACAACCTTCAAGCTCCATCTATCCTTACGTTTCTCTAAGCTTTTCTATTCTGCTGGTCAGGAATCATGGTATAAATGGTAGCTGTTTATCAGACTGCATTTTGGAGTAATTTAGGATGCTAGGCTACAGTTTTCTCATGTTCTAGATCTTCCAATCCTATGAGGGAAAGACCTATGCATAAGGGTTTCTATTTTCCCAGTTAATTCCCAGAGCTTAGCCTGGAGCTTAGGTCATTGGGACTCTTCTCAGATACTGACCAGGGCCTAAAATCCAGTCATCTTCTTTCTAATTTCCCCTTCTTTGCTTTCTTGTTCAAATCTTACCAATTTGAGACAGGAAACAACTCTTGTCTACTTACTTATTGTTTCCACTTTATGGATTACAAATCTGAACATGCTTTCACTCTTCGTATTTAAAATCAAGCTTTTGAAATAACTAAAAATATACAAACAACTGTTTTCTCTCTCAAACAACTTCTCTTTTAATTTGAACCCAGAGTTCTCAAAATTATAGTCTTTACTATAGTTTTATAAAAGTCAAATGTAAGTAATTTGACTTTTACTTTTTATCTTAAAGTAAGATAAAAGGCAGCATACATAAATCCTTGTTGAAGTTTGGATGATTAGAAGAGTTAAGATTAAGAGTAATCTTCCACTAAATAGAGTGCTAACTCTGTAGTGTCCTGAGACAAATGATATAGCTATAATGACAATAATAATGTCAGTCATTTATTGGGCACATGCTGTGTTTCTTAAATGCCCACAATGTTTTGTGAATCTGTATGATTTCCTTAATAACTTTGTGAATTTAGGATAATTACAAGTGAAAAAACTAAATGCTTTTAGAGGACAAGTAACTTGCCCAACTCACTGGTAAGTGGTAGCTGTGGAATTTAAGCCAAGGTCTGTCTGACTCCAAAGCTGTGTGTATTTGTTCTCTATGCTATGCATAAATTTTTAGCTATTAATAATTATAATCTACTTTATTCCTATCAATATAATAGTGGTAGTATGGAGTATCACCTGGGAAAAACAATTTATAAAATACTGATATTCAAGTGAAATTTTATGTTATACTTGAGAAAATGTTTTACAAACTGTTGTAATATTTTATTTTTTCTATATATACCTACTTTATTTTCTAGATTGTAAGTTTCTGGAGATAGGAATTTTCTTTTTTCTTTTATGTCTCTTAATATATTTATTATGCCAAATCCCAAACAAATTTTTGATCATTATTGATTTCTGCTTTTTTTCTAAAAAAATTAGATTATGTTTGTTAATTAATTACTTTGTAGTTTTATTATTCTATAGACTATTTTGGTGTTTGATGTTTTTTAAATTAAACTTTTCATCTAACAAGTGCAAACCTAAAGTTGCAATATAATTACAAGGGATTCCATATACCCTTCACTTAGATTCATTTGTTGTTAACATTTTGCCACATTCACTTTATGTCGCTGAAGACATATTGATGTGGACATTCTTATTATGATTTTCTTTTTTTTCTTGCGTAATCCATGTGAGAGTAGGCTGCGAGAGATCATGACCTTCACTCCAAACACTTAAGTGTGCATGTCTAAGAAGAAGCGCATTTTTTTGTATAATCACAGTACAATTATCAAATTCAGAAATGTTACTTTAATAGATACTGATTATCTAATATCCGACTTATATCCAAATTTCAACTTTTTTGTCCAAATTACTGTCTTTTATAGCAACATTATTTCCTGATTCAGGATCATGGATTGCATTTGTCATGTTTTTTAAATTGCCTTTATTTTGAAATAGTTCTTCAGAATTTTACTGATTTTTATGACATTGACAGTTTTGAAGAGGCCCCTTCATTGTGTGGTTGTATCTGACTCCTTGCACCAGAAAATATATTGTCCGGGTACTTAGCAATGACTGATATTCCTTTAAAAGGAATATAAGGGCTTTTAGAAAATATAACTGCAGGTAAAATATAACTGTAGATAACACTAAGAGTTAAAGGGAATAATGTCAGACAACAAGGGAAAAGTTTACAAACCTTTTTTTTTTTCTTCACAATTTTACCCAGAACCAGCTCTGATAGTTACCATGGCCATAAGTTGAAATGAGAGTACCATTTTTTTCCTATTCTTACTGCAGACCAGGGTAATGAGATTTACCTCTGAACAATGAATGATCAAAGAGGCTTTTATCTACTGTTCTTTCAGGAAGCAAGTTTATCTCATGGTAAGCTAGTAGAGTATAGGAATATAAATATCAAACTATAAATTCTGGAACTCAATTTGAGTGTCAGAGTGGTGAGGGAAGGAACACTGGACTCAGACAGATTGAGAGATAATAACAATAATAGTATAGCAATAACAGCTATTTTTGAGCAATAAATATTTATGATCACTGTGCTAGCATTACCTTATATCCTAAAATAACTCAAGGTAGGTTTCATAACACCTGATTATAAAACAGGAAACAGGTTTAGAGAGATTAAGTCAATTATCCAGCATCACAGCATCAGTCATTCAGGTAGTAAGGAAGAGAATCAGGATTATGTCATTATGTCATAGGCCTGTCTTAGCCCTAAAGAGTACTCATTACTTACTACTAGGTTAACATTGCCTCTCAAATGCAGACTCCACCAATGTTATTTTTTATGCCTTTAAGCCTCAGTTTTCTCATTTTTAAAATGTTGATAACAATCTTCACAGAGTGAAAGAATTGTGTGCAAACGGACTGACTCACAATTGCTATAAAACTTCTCTTTCTAGTCAGATTCTAGACTTTCAGTTGTCAGTATATTGCTAGATAATTTTAACAGTCAAATATACATAACTATAATGCATGTTTAGATATTAGAAATAATAGTTTGAAAAAATTCCCAGGATAAAATCTCTACAACTTATCAGAGGACAGAGTAGGAATATGTATTCAGTGATTCATATTACCTAATTTTACCCAGATCTCTTTTTGTTGCTACATCCTCAAAATAATAATTTGACATTCCCTTGAACTTTCTTTTTCTTTCAGTCATGTATTTTTAGGTTTTCGAATTAACAGGAAAAAAAAAATTAGCACTCTTTTCTCCACAGCTTTCATTTGTTTCATTTCCTCTTCTGTCACCTATCTCCTAGGCAACAAACAAACAAAGGAAAACCTTTTATTATCAAAAAATTAAAATAAGGAATTCAGATAAAAATTGAGGAATTGATGAGAATTGTCTGTTGAGGCTTCTGTAACTGAAAAGAAAAGCAAACACTTGATTTTTAACTTCTTCCATTAACACACCAGCTGCCTCTCTGGGAACCCTCGGTGTGAAGCGGGCCCCAGAGGCCTCACTAGTGAGGGTTTGACAATCTACAATTAACGTTTGATCTCAAGCTTCTCTCCATTACACGTGTCGTTATTTTTCTTTTCTTTACATGAAACTATATGTCCTGTCAGGATAAAATTACTTTACGTGTTCAGAGTAAACAAAATTGTTCATTCTGGTGAAACATCCCTCAGAAGTTTCTTCCAGGAAAACCCTAAACCAGACAAAAACTTTACAAGATTTTTTAGGTTATGGTTTCAATATGTCTGCAAGTGATTTGTTTTTCATAGTTCTTAAAATTTTGCTTGAAAATTATTTGCTTTTAATTCAAGAAATCCCTGCTATAATTCTCATTTGAAGAAAAAAATGTGCCAGTGAAATTTGTGAAATAAAATAATAGTTCTGCAGTAAATCAATAGCCAAACATCTACAGTGGATTTAGTGTGTAAAGGGTGGTTATGAGGCTTGGGTTATGTGGCCAGGGTGAAGCAGGGTATTTCCCTGAACACTTCACTGGGGGGAACTGGAATGCACGGGTACTTGAACTAGCCAGCCGATTCGGCACTGGCAGGGGTGAACTCTACTCACTCAGACCTGCCGTGCTCCACCTCTCATGGGAACGGGAGCACACAGGTGTGTGGGTACAAGAGCTGGGGCGAGTGGTTTTGGGTGCCAGCAAGGGCAAACTCTGTAGCAGCCCCATGGCAGCATCTGGAGGTGGGGGTGCCCATGACCCCCTGAAGCCCCAGAAGTGTTACAGTACTGTTTTAGGTCTGCTGTCCATGGATGGCTTGTGTTAACAGCTCAGTGGAGCATCAGTGTGACAGCCTTTTGCACCTGCGTTCATGGCACCCAAATTCTTGTCCAGCATCCAGGAGGAATAAGGTTGTATAAATAAATTGGAGATGGTAAATGTGGGGGATTTTATTTCCAATGAAAGTGGTTCTC
The DNA here is from genome assembly GCF_009828535.3 of Hylobates moloch. Taxonomy (NCBI): domain Eukaryota; kingdom Metazoa; phylum Chordata; class Mammalia; order Primates; family Hylobatidae; genus Hylobates; species Hylobates moloch. The sequence goes on along the minus strand of NW_026652276.1, from coordinate 55,169,849 downwards.
AGCAGGAAGGGGAGCTGAAAAGGAGATGGAGTGGGGAGGTAATCTTCCCTTGAAGTCTGGCCATCCCCAGCCAGACTCCTCTCTGAAGCTACGCTGTCAAGCTGTCCCGCTGAAGTCAAGCCACTTCTCTCCAATGTCCAGCTGTAGTCACTGATTTCCAGCTGCTTCTCTTCTCTCTGCTAGCTGAGCCTGGGTTTTTTGGGGGGGAGGGGCAAAAGATAGGGGTGAGGTGGGCCATGGATGGTTTTGGAAAAGGCAACACTCGAGTGCAAAAACAGGGATGTAATTTCTCACTTTGGGCCATGGTATCAGGCTTTTCAGCTTGAAGGTGGGGCCTTCACCAGGGACCTGCCATCTTCTGGCCAGAATTTCCCTGCCTCCTGTCCCTATCATTTCCCCACTCTGAAAAGGCACATCTAACTGCTATTAGAATATGAATGATGGTCTGGCATTGTGGCTCAAGCCTGTAATCTCAGCACTTTGGGAGGCCAAGGCAGGCGGATCGCCTGAGGTTAGGAGTTTGAGAGCAGCCTGGCCAACATGGTGAAACCCCATCTCTACTAAAAATACAAAAATTAGCCAGTCATGGTGGCACATGCCTGTGATCCTAGCTACTCAGGAGGCTGAGGCAGGAAAATCGCTTGAACTTGGGAGGCGGAGGTTGCAGTGAGCCAAAATCACGCCACTGCACTCCAGCCTGGGTGGCAGAGCGAGACTTTGTCTCAAAAAAAAAAAGAAAAAGAATATGAATGCTGACTGGTTTTAACTACTTCCTGCTGAAAGGGGGTGTTGTTTTGAGGAAAAATGGTAGTCGGATTCCTCCCAGAGGTTTGCCTAAGGGTCCCTGGAAAAAGGGAGCCATTGTCTGAGGCTGTGGTTGCCTAACCGTTTGGAGTTTGATGGCCTCTAGGTGAGAAAAAACAAGTTTATCATGATTAAGTATGCATGGATCAAATATGTGTATGTTACAAAGAGGAGTTAAGGTATTTCATGCCAAAGATTACTGAAATAAGAAGTGAAATATACCAGTCATCCTGAAAGCAACATTGTACGCCTGTGGTATAGAACAAAATGAAGTAAGGACAGCAAGACTATAAAGAGGATATCAATGAAAGGTTAATTAGTAACACTAATTAAATAATAATTAAGTTTCATTATTAACACTAATCTTTTGTGATTTTTAGCTTGATGTTCCCAGTGTACATTGGTACTTTGGGTGCTCTTCAGGGTTGACAGAGGTAATTCCGTTGGCTTCCCAGGCCTTTACTCAGGTATAATGAGTCCATTAATCTACTCCAGTGACCCTCACTGCCGTAGGAGTAGAAAGAAGTACAGTATAAGGTCCCTCCCAATCTGGGTTCATAGAAGGAGAAAGGGAAGGAAGTACATTTACCAGTACTAGGTCTCCTGGGTTGAATAGAGGTGCCCCTAGTTCATGGGATTGGACCTTGATAGTTGTTTCAGTTCCTGTTGGAAATGGGCCAAAGAAGTTATAAGTTTAATCAAATCAGAGGTTTCTTGGTCTAGCAAGAAATCATTGGTGAGAAAATGCTGTCCATACATCATTTCAAAGGGACTCAAACCTAGCTTTGAAGCAGTGTTTCTAATATGTAGTAGGGATATGGGGAGAAGGGTTGTCCAGGGGAGATGAGTAACCCGAGACAGTTTCCTGAGGTGCCTTTTGATACTATTATTTGTCTTTTCTACCTTTCCTGAAGACTGTGGTCTCCAAGCACAATGAAGATGGTACCATATGTCTAGTGCCTTTGAGACCCCCTGGGTGACAGCCACCTTGAATGAGGGGCCATTAGCATTCTGCAGGTACTTAAGGAGTCCAAAGTGAGGAATTATCTCATTAGTACTTTTATCACCTCAGAGGCTTTCTCTGTCTAACGTGGAAATGATTCTACCTAGTTAGTGAAGGTATCTATACATACTAGAAGGTACTGGATGCCCCCTTGCCTTTGGCATATGGGTGAAATCCATTGGCTTGTCTTCCCCCAGCTAGCCTCCTTTCCTCTGGGTTGCTGGGGGAATAAGACATCGGTTGAGGGGATTGTTTTTAAGGCAGGTCTCTCAAGCATTAACAATCTGTTTAACGATTTGCATAACATTTTTACCTAATATAACAGTCTCTGGGCCAATTGATAGGTTTTATCCTTACCTAGGTGGAAGGCCTGGTGAAGGCTTTTAAGAACTTTCTATTAGTTCGTAGCCAGTAGATGAAGCTTGCCATTCTCTGATTGCAGCCATCCTGAGGACTGAAAGATGTATCCTCAAGAGGTGGCCCATTCTATTTCCACAGGAGAATATTGAGTTTTTATTTCTCTAATGGGCCCTTCCCAGATCAGTGGAGCTTCAAGTAGATCAGAAATCTAGGGCTCTCTCACTGCTGATTTAGCTGCTTGGTCTGCCAACCTATTTCCTTTGGCTATTTCATCCATCTCTCTTTGGTGGCCTTTACAATGTATTACTGCCACTTCCTGTGGGAGGAAAACCGAGGATAATAGTGTATTAATTTCCTGATGGCATTTAATGGGAGACCTGTTAGCTGTGAGGAAGTTTCTCTCTTTCCAGATATTGGCATGGCATGGACAACTAGGAAAGCATACTTAGAATCAGTATAAATGTTAACTGCTTTCCTTGTGCTTAATTTGAGTGCCTTCTGATGGCAATTAGTTTGACTACCTTCTTATGGCAATTAGTTTGACTAGTTGAGCACTTGTGCCCGAAGAGAGACATACCCCTGCTCTCAACAGTATCATTTAGAGTAACTATTGCATACCTTGCTTTATGGATCCCTTATTCTACAAAATAACTTTTGTCTGTGAAGAGAATACAGTCTGGGCTCTCTAAGGGGGTTTCCTTGAGGTCATCTCCGGCTGCATAGGTTTGTACTACTATCTGTTCACAGTCATGTTCAAACTCTCCAGTTTCCTCTGAGAGGAAGGTGGCTGGATTTAGGGAGGGACGGGTTCTTAATTGAACTGCAGATCTCTCTAATAGCAGAGCTTGATACTGGGGAAGTGGCTGTCTGTTAGCCAGAGACTCCCCTTAGAAGACAGCAGTCCTGCCACATTATGCAGAGTGTAAACAGTTAAGTTATTCTCCATGGTTAACTTAGTAGCCCCCGGTACCAGCAAGGCTACTGCTGCAAATGCTTGGAGGCCGGCTGGCCATCCTTTGGCTACCTTAATTAAGCTCCTTACTTAGGTAGCCTACAGGCTGCTGGGCTGGACCCTGAGCCTGGGTTAGAACCCCCAGGGCCATTTCCTTTCTTTCTGACACATAAAGATTAAAGGTCTTCCCTATGGGGAGATTAAGGGCTGGTACCTTAAGCAATGAATATTTTAGTTGGTCAAAGGCCTTTCTAGCCTCCAGTTCCCAAATTAGAGAATGAGTATTAGTCGAGTGAGTCTCCTTTATTAGGTGATACAAGGAATGAGCTATTTCACCATATGCAGGTGTCTATAGTCTGCAGAATTCTGTAGTGCCTAAGAACCCCCTCAGTTGCTTCAGGGTTTTGGAGGAGGGGGAAGGAGGAGATGGGCTTATTCCTTTCTGAGCACAATGCCCTGATTCCCTCTGACAAGATCAGGCCTAGGTACTTCACTGAAGTCTGACAGAGCTGAGCTTTAAATTTTGAAACCTTTTATCCTCTGTTAGCCAGAAAATTAAGAAGAGCCTTACCACCCTCCTGAGAGATTTCCTCAGTTGGAGTACAGAGGTGAATGTCATCTATGTATTATAAAACTTTAACCTGAGGATAGAGGAACTTGGAGAGGTCTCTTGACAATGCCTGCCCAAACAAGTTGGAGCGGTCTCAGAATCCCTGAGGTAACACCATCCTGGTTAACTGGGTGGTTTGGTTTGGTTTGAGAGTGATCCTCAAATGCAAACAAATACTGGGAGTCAAGGTGTAATGGTATGCAGAAGAAGCATCCTTCAGGTCCAGGACATGAACCATTTAATTACCTCAGGTATTTGAACTTGGAGGGTATACAGATTGGGAACCACCAGGTGAATTGGAACCACAATCTCATTAACAAGGCGGAGGTCTTAAACTAGTTTTCATTCCCTGATGGGCTTTTGTATCCCCGATATTGAAATATTACAAGGGCGACTGCAGGGTTTGAGGAGGCCCTGCAACCTTGATATCAATGATGGCTTCTGGTCCTTTCCTAACTTCTGGTTTCAGGGGATACTGTTTCTGGTTAGGAAGAAAGGTGGGGTCCTTAAGGTGGACCCAGACCGCTATGATGGTTCTGGCTTGGCCGAACCCAGATTAACTTCTGGGTTAATATCTATCTCCACTAGGGGGAGACAAAGAGTTTGTCCTGGGCCCATCGTGATAGTGGTCCCCATATGGGAGAGAATATCCCTGCCCAACAGTGGAGTTGGGCTTTCAGGCATAATTAGAAAGGTATGGGTAAACAAGAGGTTTCTCCAACTACAACTAAGGTGTTGGGGAAAATATCAGGTTAAAGGCCTTCCTGAGAGGCTCCTCAGGGTCATGCTAAGAGAGGAGAGGGGGTCCAGATTGGAGAGGAGAACTGAGAGACCAGCCCTGGTGTCCAGAAGGAGGTCCACTTTCCTTCCTTCGATTTCCAGAACTACCTGGGGCTCCTGGATGATAATAGTGGTCTGGACCACTGGAGCTGGGAAGAGGAGAACTGGGACCCATCAGTCCTGTTGGGACATTTGGGAGATTAGCTCTGCATCCAATGACCAGTGTTCCTGGTGACAAGTCCACCTTCCAGTGGTCCCCATTGCAAATTGAACATGGTCAAGGCAGGTTCCTCATGCTTCCTGAACAATCCTTCCCTGTTAACACATCTGTAGCAGTTAACAGGGCATCTCAGGAATTCCCGTGTTTTGGGGCTTGTGTGGTTGCCATTAAATCCTCTGTCTCTTTTCTGTGTTTCCTCTTTCTCTCCTGGACCTCCCTATCTCTATTATAAAAGACCAAGCTGGCCACTTTTAGGTGGTTCTTTAAAGTACTATGTAGTCCCAGGGCCTGTTTCTGCATCTCCCTCCTGACATCAGGGGCTTTGCCTGAGTAATACATTTGTCCTTTAGGATTAGTTGTTCCTCAGCTGAATCAGGAGATAGAGAGGTGTGCCTTACTGAGACCTCTCCAGGAAGGCAGTGGGATTCTCATCAAATCTCTGGTCTATCATGGATAGCTTGGATAATTGAGAGACTTAGTTCTAGACCTACGTAAGCCCTCCATTATGCACACCTGAAAGTGTCTCATCTTCCATTCTCTCATTTCATCACTGAAATCCTATTTAAGGTGATCTGATGATACTGCTTCTAGCTGGATAAAGTTTTACTCCCTCCCTGACACTATATGTGATTCAAAGCTCATCCCTGTATCTCTCTGCCACTTGCAGAGCAGCCTGCTTCTCAGTGTTAGAGTTTGATTCAAAAGTAACATAATATCTTTCCAGGAGAGTTCAAATAAATTCTGGAAAGCCTGTATATGTCTGTCAGGGTCATCTGAAAGCTTGCCAAGATCCCCCTTAATTTGTCTTTAGTCTTAATTTGTCTTTAGTCCTGTAACTTTAGTCCTGTAACAAGAAGGGGACCTGGACCTTACTGGGGCCAAAATCACCAGGCATCTGTTGGAGGGCTAAGAGTGAGACTGGGGCTTGTCTAAAGTGAGGATTTCTAGGAGGGGTCAAGCAAGAGAGAGAAACTGGATAGGAAGGATGTGGTAGACCCAGAGGAGCAGGGCTGGAGGAACCTGGCTCCCTTCTGGTGGTGCCTGTGGGGTTCATTTCTTTAGTTCCCTGAGATTACCCTTGCAGCCTCTCCTGAGATGGCAAACAGGAGGGCTGGATCAATCCTCCCATGTTGGCAAAGGTCTGGATTACCCTGCAAAGTAAAGAAAGCCTGCGCATATGGGGCCTCAGACCATTAGCCCTCATATTTACAGAAAAGGTCCAACTACAGATTGGTATCAAAACGAATGATTCCCTCCTGAGGTCAAGCCAGTCCTTCCTGCAGATCATAATTTGGCCAAACCTTTGTTCAAAGGACTTTGAGGTGATTTTACTCCAGAGTCTGAGGGTCAAAGTAGTCCCAGTGATTCAGGATACACTCCAGAGGAGTATAGACTGGGAATTGTGAAGATAGCTGGTAGCCCATTCTGAAACACAGGGAAATAGGCATCCCTTATTTCCCTTCCATCTTTCAGTAATAACCCAGGGTGTGAGGGAGAGAGAAAATGGGTGTCCCCACTTTCTTTTCTCTCTTTTTATCCCCAAGACCTGGCGATCTTAGACAGATACCTTCCATGGGTACCACTGAAGCCTGCACTTGTGAAACAGAGAGGGGCTATGCCTCCATTCCCCCTACTGTTGGCAGCCTTTGTGTTCCCTGGGCCTTATCTATGCCGTGGAAAATGGCCTCCTTCCATGAAGCAGTGGCTTCATCAGCAGGAATTAGTCCTACTCATTTACACTGCATCTGTGGCCTGGCTTTGGATTCCTCAGATCTGGTTTTCCTTTCTAGGGCTTCAACCTAAAATTTAGAATTGAGTTTGGGACAAAAAGATGTCTCAGGGGGAGCATGACTTTATGTAGACTAAGTTGCTGACAGGCCTTGCCAAATTTTCAGTTATTAGCTGTTGGGGTCATTCCTCTGTTGCCTCCCTATCATAAGCAGAGCGATGAGGTAGGAAAAGAACTCTCTTGCACAGAAAAGAAAGAGGGAAAAAAACAGCTTAAGAGAGGTGAAAGAACCTCTTGCTGTATGCAGATGGGTTCCTTTAATCATTGTATCCCTCCTCTGGTTTAGACCGGCCAGTGTTTCCTTCCTTGGCCAGGGGAGGAAAGACTCTATGGGTGGGTGGCAGATGGGGCCTGTGAGTGGGAAACACTGGCCGGCTGGCCGCATGGTGTCCCTGGCTCCTTAGGCTGCCCTGAGTCATTGGTGGGAGCTGTGGTTCTCTCCTATCCAGCGTTGCCATTGAGAGTGGCACATGCATGCTGCCAACATGCCCAAGTGCTCCAGCTGGGAGGGGAGAGGGTGAGGAGGGCGCTGCCATGCACTGCATGCATCTGAAGCTATTAGGGTGAGGGTGGGGATGGAACCTCTAAGAACCGACAGAAATCATATTGTTATGCATTGCATATCTGATAGCTGAGCCAAATGCTTATTCTTCCTAGTAATATTTCTGCAGCTTGTGGTGAAACACTTCACATTATAAAAGAAGAGATAGGACCCATTTCAAAGGAAAGTTACAACACTGAGCAGTGGCCTCTGTCAGATGCCTTCAATTGACCCAGGACTTCATTCTGGTCCCATATGATGGCTAGACCTCCATAAAGGGAAACAGAGCCAGCATTCCTTTCATCCTAAAGAAAGAGATGGCAGGTTTGCGTCCTGTCCTCTGCAAATGGCGTAGCTCAGACAATAGTCTGAGGACAAGAGACAGATCCGACAGATCTGCATTTACTTACACTTCTGGTGAATTCCAGGCAGACCCCAAATGAAGCAGGATGTTTCCCTGACCCTTTCGTGGGTGGGAACTGGAGGTAACAGGTGCTGGAGCTAGCTGGCTGCTTTGGTGCCAGCAGGAGCAAATTCTACTCAATCCGATCTGCTGCACTCCACCCCTCGCAGGATGGGGAGCACGCAGGTGAGTGGTTGCAGAGCTGGGGAGAGCACTTTTGGGCACTGGCAGGGGCAAACTTTACCAGCTCCATGGCAGCATCTGAGGGGGAAACCTGTGACCCCTGAAACCCCAGAATAAGTGTTACAGTACTCTTTTAGCTCTGCCATCTGCAGACAGCTTAAGTGTTAACAGCTCAGTGGAGGGTCAGTGTGACAGACTGTATTAGTCAGGGTTCTCTAGAGGGACAGAACGATGGAATATATGTGAAATATATATATATATATAAATATATATATATATAAAGGGGTGTTTATTAAGTCTTAACTCATGTGATCACAGAGTCCCACAATAGGCCGTCTGCAGGCTGAGGAGCAAGGAGAGCCAGTCTGACTCCCACAACTGAAGAACTTGGAATCCAATGTTCTAGGGCTGGAAGCATCCAGCACAAGAGAGAGATGGAGGCTGAGAGGCTAAGCCAGTCAAGGCTTTTTACGTTTTTCTGCCTCCTTTATACACTGGTTGAACTGGCAGCTGATTAGATGGTGCCCACCCAGATTAAGCATGGGTCTGTGTTTCCCAGTCCACTGACTCAAATGTTAATCTCCTTTGACAACACCCTCGCAGACACACCCAGGATCAATACTTTGCATCCTTCAATCTAGTTGACACTCAGTATTAACCATTACAAGGTCACCCCTTGTCAACTTGAACCCATGGGTATCTCCTGAGATCACACATAATCTTCAAATAATGACAATAATAAGGTCATAATTATGCCTAACATAATACAACTATCTTTCGTACAACTGGAAATGTACCAATTCCCAACCCAAATACTGTTACACAAATTTAACAATACTTAAATGCTGATGTGAAGTCAATAAATCTTATGTCACACGATAAGAGAGAAAGGAAATAAAATGAAGATATTTTCTTCGTACGAGTGTATACATGCACAAACATGTTTTGAACAAAAGAATAAGGAAATACTCATGACAATTACAGTCCTTGTTTCTGTAGCTGGTCACATGGTTGTAGCTGGTATTGATGACTACCTTTTTCTACTACCCTTTCTATATTCCCTTTGCCTTCAGCAAGCACCTCAGCAGGTCGTGGTTTTCTTCCTGGTGGTGTGACCCAAACCTTGATTCCTGAAGTGTCTGCGTCATTTGTAGTCCTGCCTGGATTGGGCTGTTGTAGTTTCCCATTGACCCTAATCACAGGGCATGCTAATACTAAAAAATGCCCTAATGGATCTTCCCTATTCCATAAATACTCTTCCTTACTTCCCTTGTTGAGTAGCAGACTGATTTCATCTTGATAGTCTGGGTTAATCACCACAGCCAACTCTGTAACTCCTTTTTTAGCCTGTTGACCTAAAGGTAGGAGAAGCCCAAAGTGTCCAGGTGGCAATCTTAACTTCCAGTTCAATGGTCCTTGTTATATCTCCTGGTGCAGGTTTCCTTTCTCTGGAACTAAGACCTCTAGGCCAGCAGAACAAAATGTCCTGAAAACATGAAGTAAAAATTTTGCTAGTGCATCACTAGGGTGATGGTGAGTGGTGCCACTCCACTTCCACCCCTTGATTCCTGGACCTGTGAATTCTGGCTGTGGGAGAAACAGTGCCATATATTGGATGCTGATTCATAGCATACACGGCCTTCTGGAGAACTTTGACCCAGCCCTGGAAAGTATTGTCACCTAGTTGCTTTGGCATTGTATTGTGACTTCAAAAGACCATTCATCAGTCTATCAATCCAGCTGCTTCAGGATGATGAGGAACATGGTAAGACTAGATAATTCCATTAACATGAGCCCATTGCCACACTTCTTTAGCCATAAAGTGAGTGTCTTGGTCAGAGGCAATGCTTTGTGGAATACCATGATGGTGGATAAGGCATTCCATGGTCCAGGGGTGGTAGTCTTGGTAGAAGCATTGTATGCAGGATAGGCAAACCCATATCTGGAGTAAGTGTCTATTCCAGTGAGGACAAACCACTGCCCTTTCCATGATGGAAGAGGTTCAATATAATCAACCTGCCACCAGGTAGCTGGCTGATCACCCCGAGGAATGGTACCATATCGAGGGCTCAGTGTTGGTCTCTGCTTCTGGCAAATTGGGCTCTCAGCTGTGGCCATAGCCAGGTCAGCCTTGGTGAGTGTAAGTCCAAGTTGCTGAGCCTGTGTAGCCTCCATCCCTGCCACCATGCCCACTTTGTTCATGGGCCCATTGAATAATGCCAGGATTGGCTGGGGAAAGAGGCTGAGTGATGTCCACAGAATAAGTCACCCTATCCACTTGATTATTAAAATCTTCCTCTGCTGAGGTCACCCATTGGTGAGTATTCACATGGGAAACAAACATCTTTATAGTCTTTGACCACTCAGAGAGGTCCATCCACATACCTCTTCCCCAAATTTCTTTGTCACCTAGTTTCCAATTATGCTTCTTCCAAATCCCTGACCATCCAGTCAAACTATTGCCTACAACCCATGAATCAGTATATAATTGCACATCTGGCCATTTCTCCTTCCATGCAAAGTGCACAATCAGGTGTGCTGCTCAAAGTTCTGACCACCAGGAAAATTTCCCTTCACTGCTGTCATTCAGGGATGTCATAGAAAGAGGCTGTAGTACTGCAGCTGTCGAACCTTGGGTGGTACCTGCATATCGTGCAGAACCATCTGTAACCCAGGCCCTAGTCTTCTCTACCTCTGTCAACTGATGGTAGGGAATGCTGCATGAGGCCATCAGTGCAGGCTGGGGGACAGAAGGCAAGGTGTCAGGACTGGAGACCATGGGCACTTGAAACATTTCTTCATGCAACCTACTTGTGCCTTCAGGACCTGCTAGAACCCAATCATGTATATACTTCCATTTGATGATGGAATGCTGCTGTGAACACTTGACTTTATGGCTAGATGGATTAGAAAGCACCCAGTTCATGACAGGCAGTTCTGGTCACATGGAGATTTGATGACCCATAGTCAAACATTCTGTTTCCACCAAAGCCCAGTAACAGGTCAAGATCTGTCTCTTAAAAAGAGCGTAGCTATCTGCAGAAGATGGCAGGGCCTTGCTCCAAAATCCTAGAGGTCTCCACTGTGATTCACCTATGGAGGCCTGCCAAAGGCATCCTATCTGCCATGGACACCTCAACCACCATTGGATTGGCTGGGTCATATGGCCCAAGTGGCAGAGCAGCTTGCACAGTAGTCTGGACCCATTGCAGAGCCTTCTCCTGTTCTGGACCCCACTAAAAACTGGCAGCCTTTCAGGTCACTCAATAAATGGGCCAGAGTAACACACCCAAATGAGGAATGCGTTGCCTCCAAAATTCAAGTAGGCCCACTAGGCATTGTGTCTTTTTCTTTCTTTTTTTTTTTTTCTTCTTTATTGTATTTTTTTTTAGATGATTGAGTCTTGCTCTATCACCAGGCTGGAGTGCAGTGGTGCGATCTTGGCTCACTACAACCTCTGCCTCCCAGGTTTAAGTGATTCCCCTGCCTCAGCATCCCAAGTAGTTGGGACTACACCCAGTTAATATATATATATATATTTTTTGGTATTTTAGTAGAGATGAGGTTTCACTATGTTGGCCAAGATGGTCTCAATCTCCTGACCTCGTGATCTGCCTGCCTTGGCGTCCCAAAGTGCTGGGATTACAGGTGTGAGCCACCACACCCGACCGCATTGTGTCTCATTCTTGGTTGTAGGAGGGGCCAAATGCAGCAACTTATTCTTCACCTTAGAAGGAATATCTCAGCAGGTCCCACACCACTGGACCCCTAGAAATTTTACTGAGATTGAAGTTCCCTGAATTTTAGTTGGATTTATTTTCCATCCTCCTACAAACAAACGTCCCACCAATAAGTTCAGCATGTTTGCTACTTCTTGCTCACTGGATCCAGTCAACATGGTATCATCAATGTACTAGACCAGTGTGTTATCTTGCAGAAGCAAAAAGCAATCAAGTTCTCTCTGAATAAGATTATGACACAAAGCTGGAGAGTTGATATACCCCTGAGGTAAGACAGTAAAGGTATATTGCTGGCCTTGCCAGCTGAAGGCAAATTGCTTCTGGTGGGCCTTACGTTAGCAGAGAGTGTCCAGTAGTCCCCAGAATGTCTGATCATTTCCCTGTCTCCAATGCACAGTTACCCTTGTAAAAGGTCAGAGGTCTCCTTGGGGAAGGATGTGAGAAAGATTCACTGCATAAATTGTTGGTAATGTAGTGCGGTCCTTCCTGAACGGGACCTGGCCTTCCCTTCATTCAAGGGGTTCTGGGTCTGTAAACTGGCTCAAGTCTGGAAATTGATTGAGGGGCTGTGATTCTTTTTTTTTTTAATAATTCAAATTAATCTTCTGTGGTTTCAATCTAGAAGTTTTCTGCTTATATAAATTAGGAATGCAGTAGGCTTCCTATCAATTTCACTTATAGGATCACCATGATTAATTAGCCAATGCCAGAGCTCTACACAACTCAGACTATTCTGATTGTTGGTTTCCCTCTGCCCTCCATTACTGTAGCTACACCGACCTTGCATTTGATGGTTGAGTGCTGCCACTTGGCCCTTGCTACCTCACAATCTAATTATTCTCATTGTATTTGAATTTTTAGTTGAGTTACTGTGGTTCCCACTGTTAGATCTGACATACAGAAAAAAGCAATTACAGGGCTCTTCAAAGGTGCAGGTGCTGCCCTAACAAATCTATTTCACACAGCATTGGTCAAGGTTATAGCTTCTGGACCCTCTCAGCTGGGATGAGTAGGTCTACAGTGACTAATCCACTCCACCACCCCAATCTCCCTAAGCCTTTGGATCACTTCCTCAGGCATTTTCAGCTCACTCACAGTGGGCCATCTTTTAATCTATATTTCAGCTAACCAAGCTAATAAACTATTAGAACTTTTTTTAACTCCCCAAGATGCAACATTAAATGCAGAGTCCCTACTTAGTGGGCCCAAATCAATAAATTCAGTGTCATTCAACTCTATGTTCCTTCCACCATTATCCAACACCCTTGATATCCATTCCCATGCTTGTTCTCCAGATTTCTGTTTATATAAATTTGAAAACTCAAGCAGTTCTTTTTGAGTGTAGCACACCTCATAGGTCACATTCTTAGCCTCACCTCTAGGGGCCCAATGGGACTTTAGTCTAGTTATAGGACTAGGAGCAAACAGGGATGTTGGAGGTGGCTTCTGAAGAGAATCAACATAATCTTGCCTGACAACTGCCTCAGGAAAGGCCATCACTGTTGCCTCAGGCAGCACAGGGTTTATCTCCTCAGACAAAGGTGGAAAGGCTGATGGCAGCTTGGGTTGGGGAGGGGATGTTGCCACTACTGGGGATGGGAAAGCTGTTTCTTCTGGCAAAAAATATTCATCCGAGTTTAAAAACTCAGTGTCCCTAGCTTCATCAGGGTCCTTTCAAATGGCCCCATTCCAAGTTGCAGGGTCACATTCTTTTCCAATCAATACCCTCACTTTAACAGTAGACACCTGGTGAGGCTGTGCATGCACCTTTCATTGCAGGTCAGCCACTTGCATGATAAGAGATTGTGTCTGCCTTTCCACAATTTTGGCTCTTTCTTTATAGAAGATAAGGATCTCACTCAGGGTAATCTTAGCAGATTTGAGGCTCAGTATGTGCTTCTGAAGCCAGGAGATCGAAACCCTGAGTTCATTATTATTATTTTTTTCATTACTTGATCCACTGAACTTAGGAGCAACCAACCAGATTCATTATGTTCCTTGGTTCTCCACTTATGGTCAAAGGTATTATGTATAGAGTCATTAAACTCTTTGCCTCTCATGCAGGATGAATCAGGAGTGACAGATGCATTTATTTTGCATAACTCTCTAAAGGGTTCATGCCAAAGACTATCCGTATTCTCCATACTATTAGAAGTAAAGCCTTAGCATTTTGGGGTCTAATCATATTAATCAGACAACTCTAGAAACCCCAAAACCAATAAAAGAACTCCATCCTTAATATTCTGTTCCTCTAGAACCACTCCTGGTACAAAAATCTGTATTAGGGTTCTCTAGTGGGACAGAACTGATGTTATATATATATAAAATATAGGTAGGATATGTCATAAATAGCTCTTATTATTTTGAGATATGTCCCATCAATACCTAATTTATTGAGAGTTTTTAGCATGAAGGGCTGTTGAATTTTGTCAAAGGCCTTTCGTGCATCTATTGAGATAATCATGTGGTTTTTGTCTTTGGTTCTGTTTATATGTTGGATTGTGTTTATTGATTTTCGTATGTTGAACCAGCCTTGCATCCCAGGGATGAAGCCCACTTGATCATGGTGGATAAGCTTTTTGATGTGTTGCTAGATTCGGTTTGCCAGTATTTTATTGAGGATTTTCGCATCGATGTTCATCAGGGATATTGGTCTAAAATACTCTTTTTTTGTTGTGTCTCTGCCAGTCTTTGGTATCAGGATGATGCTGGCCTCATAAAATGAGTTAGGGAGGATTCCCTCTTTTTCTATTGATTGGAATAGTTTCAGAAGGAATGGTACCAGCTCCTCCTTGTACCTCTGGCAGAATTCGGCTGTGAATCTGTCTGGTCCTGGACTTTTTTTGGTTGGTAAGCTATTAATTATTGCCTCAATTTCAGAGCCTGTTATTGGTCTATTCAGAGGTTAAACTTCTTCCTGGTTTAGTCTTGGGAGGGTGTATGTGTCAAGGAATTTATCCATTTCTTCTAGATTTTGTAGTTTCTTTGCGTAGAGGTGTTTATAGTATTCTCTGATGGTAGTTTGTATTTCTGTGGGATTGGTGGTGATATCCCCTTTATCATTTTTTATTGTGTCTATTTGATTCTTTGCTCTTTTCTTCTTTATTAGTCTTGCTAGCAGTCTATCAATTTTGTTAATCTTTTCAAAAAACCAGCTCTTGGATTCATTGATTTTTTGAAGGGTTTTTTTATGTCTCTATCTCCTTCAGTTCTGCTCTGATCTTAGTTATTTCCTGCCTTCTGCTGGCTTTTGAATGTGTTTGCTCTTGCTTCTCTAGTTCTTTTAATTGTGATGTTAGGTAGGGTGTCAATTTTAGATCTTTTCTGGTTTCTCTTGGGAACATCACATACCGGGGCCTGTAGTGGGGTGGGGGGAGGGGGGAGGGATAGCATTAGGAGATATACCTAATGTAAATGACGAGTTAATAGGTGCAGCACACCAACATGGCACATGTATACTTATGTAACAAACCTGCACATTGTGCACATGTACCCTAGAACTTAAAGTATAATAATAAATATATATATAAAAAGATGTTAATCTAAAAAAAATCTGAAAAAAAAGAAAATATAGGTAGGATAACATGTTCATTTAGTTTAAATATATTTGAATATATTAAACTTATGGTACTTGTTTGATATCCATTTTATCTTTTCTAATCCAGTGGCAAGAAAACTGCAAGCAAGGAACAGCCAGGTACACTGAGAGGGTAGTGCCTTTTGACAGTACTCTATGTAAACACAGAAATTCTATGGTAGCCTTTTAAAATGTCTTTTGAGAATCAGAGTGAATCATTGTAAAGGGATAACCTTAATCACTTTTTAGAGCTGCCAGCTGGAATCTTAGCTGGAAATTCTGCAGGAAGACAATGACTGACTGCTAATGCTTTCAGTTGTTGATGACCTAAAAAAAATTGCTGTATCACTCATTCTTAAAAGATTATTATTGTAACTGTATTGTTTTAGTGGCGTGAAGATACATTTCCTATTTCTTATGATTTATAGCTCTGTATTCCCATTAATGTAGCCATTTTCCACAGGCAACTGTGCAATGAAAAGGAAAGGATTAAATCAATATTGATTCTTTGTCACGAGGTAACTTTTATCTGTGCAGTTAATAATTCCTTTTTTTGGTAATTATTTTACTTGCTTCTATATTGTTACATAATAGGCTGATGACTTCCAATTATATTTCCAATTATACACTACAGGCAACTGTCCAGAGTAGAGCGAGTGATTCATTAAAAACAAAAATGCAATGCACACGTGTAAAATTATAATGTGGCTATAAATTAAATTATCAAAATTTGAAATCATAGAAATCTGGATGTTTATCTCTGACTACTTTGCAATTTACTTTGAAAATATAGGATTTTTTGATAGTAATGAAAATATGAACTAGAGTTGCATTTTTTTGAATTGGCAGAGCACAGAATCTACACCATTCTATAAATAGTTCCTAAACATTGGATTAAACATAAGTAAATAAAATTTTTAAAATTATAACTGTTTTATAGCATGTATACAGACTAAATCTTTTAAGCCTATATTTTAATATAGCTAATATATGTGTGTGTGTATATATATATATATATATATATATAGGGGCTTTATAAATATAGTTTTAAAATGTTAAAGCCTGTTCAACTCTATGTAAGAACAATTTTATCTTATTTAAAATATATTTACAGGACAGCTTTGGCCCATTTGAGCTCAAAAAATTAACATTTCCAATTTAAATACTTTTTATCTTTTTTCATCACAGCAAAAACATATCTAGTCATCAACTTTTCATACTGACTCACAACATGGTTTCATTAACAAGTTCATTTGAAGGTCATAGATGTCTTGCTTTCCAAATATTTCAGTCTCAGTGATTGTACATTTTAACAGAAGTTTAAGGTGACATGAAAAAAATCTTATATAAACTTCAGTCAATTTTACATGGCAGAAAATATATGTTATGTTAAATATAATGGCTTAATGTTTTCCATGTTTTATTCTGTACATTCATGTGAAATATCACATTTCGGATAGTATTATTAAAACATTCTATTAAAAATAGAAAACCTAGATAGCACATGTGATATGCAATACTCATCTTGAAAAAGATGTGTGAATGACTTTTGATTGGGTTACTGTCTCAGTTGCAGAATGTCTATTATGTGTACCACACAACACTTAATTAACATTCTACTGTGGTAAATGAACACAATCCTCCTATAAATTACCTTCAGGGATTTAAAGCACGTGGTCTTTGTTTTCTGGGTCACAGACTCCTTAAAGGAGCATTTCTGACAATGCTATTCCCAGACATAGGCACCACCTTATGTACAATGGCAAAGATTTCAAGACCACCTGGGGACTGTATATCATCATGATGAATATTTATGTGCCTGAATGAAAAGAACAGACATCTCTTTGGTGCTTTTAGCTTTTGAGCCTATGAATCACATTTGGGGGCAACCACAATATATTATGCCATGGATAGTCTCAACTACAAAAGGCAAAAGAGTCTCCTGCAAAATAGAAGCAAACTGAAAGTACTTTCTGCCTCATAGGATTGGTTATATTCAGCCTCCTTCTTCCTCAACTTTTATTTCTCCATGCCAACCTTCTGGAAACCTTACAGGAGAAATAGCCCTTTTGTTTGCCAAAGGTGTGGCAGGTTTTCTAGGTTACTTGATGATAGCACGCTTTAGTTATGTCACTCTCCCAAGACAAATTGAGCTTTAATTTTATCTTAGAAAAAAGGAAGGAAGGGGAAATAGTGTATTGCCATCAAATGACATAATAATTTTTATTTAGATTAGCAAAAAACCCACATTGAAATGAGAAAATAAGAGCTTATTTTTATATTTTCACCCAAAGTTGTGCTTAACATTCTTTAAAGCAATATAAATACATTTTGTAAGGATATGCAGCTACATTAATAAGATTAGTTTCATTGTTTCTAGCATCATTTTTAAGATAACCAAGTCAAATGCCTTAATTTAAATATCTTTATCAATCAATAAGGTATGAAGAGCAAGACTTTATCTGGTAACTACTTCCCTAAATTAGTTGATGATTTTGCAACTGCTAATTAAGGCCACAGAATGTGCCAGAAAATGTGATATTCTTCCAGCCTTCAGAGAACTTAATCCTATGTTTAGATAAAATATGCACATATTAATAATTACTAAAGTACAAAACAGTAAATCCACTACTTATGGATTTATTGTTACTTATGAGACCCACACGTAAAGTGAGGTGAATTCCTAAATATTAATTTGTTATTGCTGGTTGAAGAAATAAAAACAACAATTAAAGAAATGTGTATGTGTGTCATTTACATGTGTTTTAATATGTGAGCTACTTTGTACTTGGAATAATTTTTTTATTAAAAAATCAGTGAAAAATATTTCAATGTATTGTAAAACAGTAAGTGTGGGTTAATAAATTTTAAATATCCTACCCATTACATTGACTCAGTACTTTCTGGATTTTTAACTGAGGTCTATGAGTGTTCTTCAGAGTATCTGTAAATTCTCTGATATTTTAATTAAAAATTTATGTGCATGTGAATGTATATGTTATTTTTCTGGAAAAAAGCTAGCTTTCATTGGCTTGTAAACAGTATCTGTGACCCAGAAAATGTCAAGGGGTTGGTACATTATCTGTCCTAATTATTCATTGTAAACTTTAAAACAATAACTCTGAAATGTTGATACGATTATTTATTCCCAGAGAGTTAGCATGAGATAATAGACTAATTAAAATCTCTTTTTGCTGGAATCGAATTACTGAAATGTTCAATGTAGAAAACAAATATTAGCCCATAGCAACCTAAAAACAAAGTATTTCATGAACTGAATAACGCAAAAGAAGAGAAATATAAGTCAAATATGATGAAATTCATTTAAAGTGGTGCTTTCCATGACGAGAACCTTATCATACATGAACACAATTTCAAAATATTTCATGCAATTTCTATTTCTATTGGAATTATCTTTCTGCACACTTTAGATAATGTGCCACTTAGTTAACCAGTATCATCTAGGAGGAAGTTAAGTGTGAAATTATTGGAGATAATTTA
Source organism: Hylobates moloch (assembly GCF_009828535.3). Taxonomy (NCBI): domain Eukaryota; kingdom Metazoa; phylum Chordata; class Mammalia; order Primates; family Hylobatidae; genus Hylobates; species Hylobates moloch. The sequence continues at coordinate 55,151,386 of NW_026652276.1, read as the reverse complement.
TTATATAGAATTTGTTCTTGTTATATTATTAAAATCTGCAAAGAAAACTATGTTTTTAAATAATGATGACATATATTTATGGTTTCCAAATATGTTATAGGATGCCAAGCTAAGTGTGAATTTCAAATAATGAATAATTTTTAGCATAACTATGTCCCAAATATTGTATGGAACATACTTATCCTAAAAAAATGTCATTCATCTGAAGTTGAAATTTAACAAAGCATGCTATACCTTTATTTGCTAAATATGACAATCCTACATATATCAAATATTAAAAATTTCAGAAGCAACAGAAAATAGCAAAACTTACACTAAATTTTCAGATGGGCAGTTTAAGAAAGAAATTCTCTTCAGAATCAATATTATCAAAACATAAAAATAAATGCTTTCTATCTCTTCAACTGAATAACAGATTAATATACAGAATTAAAAAGTCATTATAAAATTCAATTTTAAATAAAGGAATGTACTATTATCTTTGATTATCACATTTAATAGAAACTGTGTATCTTTTATATTATTAAAAAAAATGCCCTCTACACATGAAATAGTTTCCAGGATTGGAGCGACTGTATCGAGAAATGCTTGCAGTGGGCAGAATGTATAAAACAATGACTAAAGTGTTGGAGCACAGAAAGTTATTGATATGATTTGGTTCTGTGTTCCCACCCAAATCTCATGTTGAATTGTAATTCCCAATGTTGGAGGTAGAACCTGGTGGGAGGTGATTGGATCATGGGGGTGGTTTCTAATGGTTCAGCACCATCCCTCCAGTACTGTCCTGTGATAATAGAGTTCTCACAAGATCTGATTGTTTAAAAAGGGTGTGGCACCTTCCCATTCACTTTCTCTCTCTCTTGACAGACATGTGAAGACCATGATTGCTTCCCCTTCACCCTTCCACCTTTGTAAGTTTCCTGAGGCCTCCCCAGAAGCAGAAGCCTGCATAGTCTGCAGAACTGTGAGCCAATTAAAACTCTTTTCTTTATAAATTACTCTGGCCCATGTATGTCTTCATAGCAGTATCAGAATGGATTAATACAGTTAATTATTAAACATGAATTTACCATAAAACTATCCTGTAGTCATAGGAGAGTAGTCATAGAATGGTCCTGATGTATGTGTGTAGAGAAAGAAGAGAAAATACATTGGAGGAAGAAATGTTGAAGGGCACTTGAAAATTGAAAAAGGATAAAGGGCAAAAGAAAACCTTGGTGGTGAAAGGGCAAGGTAAAATCAGAAGTAGATGTGAATGGAAGCAAAGAGTTAAACGAGCAAGTTGGATTGAGACTGTTTTATTTGGAAAGGAAAAAGAAATGTAATTTATGGAGTTTGTCCAAGTTGAAGAGCCAGTTGAGAAAGGCAGGCTAAAAGGTGAGTGAGGGGAGGAGGAAATATTCATGCAGATCCCAGATAGGTTGTATAAGTTAGCAACAAAATGTATAATTGCAAGTCATACGGTCAAAGATATAGTTGTTAGGAGGTAGATTCTGAGTGAGTGATGTGATGAGCTGAATGTACCCTACACAGTGTCAGTTGTTGGAAATAGTTTAGTATGTCTATGTGAATATAATGACTAATTAGTGCTTGCTATTTGTGTTTATCAAATAATATTGTTTATTGGAAAATGTAATGAAATGAGAGTTGTCTAAATGTCATTTGCTTACTCTCTTGCACATTGTTTGGGTAAAAGAAGGGGTGAAGCAGTTTCACATCATTACATAGCATGTGGAATGGAAAAATGTTCAACATATATTAGTTGAATGAATAGATGAATGAGAGAAAACAAACTCAGAGGTATTCACAAATATTGGACTGAAGCAACTTCTTTTCCCAAATAGTTAAAGAACTTGTTCTTTGGCTGGAAGGTAGGAGAAAGAGGAGGATAGAGAGAGATTTGTTAAAGGTTATAAAATTAGAGCTAGATAAAAGAGATATAAGTTCTATAGCACTGTAGGATGACTATATTTAACAATAATACATAGTTTCAAATAGGTGAAAGAAGGATATGAAATGTTCTGAACACAAAGAAGAGATAAAATATTTGAGATAATGTACATGGTAATGATACTGATCTGATCACTATACATTATGTATATCAAAACATCACTATGTACCCCATAGACATGTAAAATTAGTATATGTCAATTAAAAATTAATCAGATGCCAAATAAGGACTTGTTGTTATATTTAATAGTCTAAATTATTAAAAGATAATATTTAATAATCTATAGTATTAAAATGGATCTGCTTTAGTCAGTAAGAAAAATTAGTTGTTTCTAAAAAGAAAAAGTCTCTGCTCCTTGATATCAATTTCAAGATTCAGTGCTAATACTCATGAATAGAAATAGAGATACATAAACTAAGTAGATCTTCAATATAGCTAGAGCATTTTTGCAAATCACATTCAAATGGTAAAATATGGTTAAACTCTTTTAAATTCTATGGGAAATAAAACTTTTTTAAAAAATAAAGAAGTTTGTTATAATTTTCAAAAGAATGAAGAGGCATATAGAAACCGATACTGAGGCAATTATGAAGAAAATACAAATAATTTAGAATTAATATGTCCTTGAAGAGCTCATAATATTTTGAAGACTGAGAATAAATGCCCTTCTATTCAGATTCCTAGAGCTTCACAGCTGGTTGTAACACATATTCATTTAAATTAGTTTTTAAAGATATTTTAACCTTTTTTAAGAAGTTAATTTTAATCTTTTAAAAAAAGTTTCTATTAGGAGTGCTGCAATTCTAATTTAATTAATTTATACTGAAAACTGATTTATAAGAAAAAAATTAAGATACAAGGAGATATAACTTTATGCCCTCTAGACAGGGAAAAATTTAAGAAATCTGACAATATCAAATGTTGGAGAGTGTGTGTGGATCAAATTTGCTGTTAAGAGTCAAAATTTGTCTATTTTCAAAACAATTGAACACTTTGTTGTACAAATATCTTTTGGACCCATGATTTCTAAGAAAATCTTCGTTCAAGTGCACCTAAAGACAAAAATACAAGAATATTTCAGCAGTACAGTTTGCAAATGGAAAACATTGGAAGCAAACCTAATACACTGACAGTAAATTAAAAATTGTAATGTTTTCACAAAATGGAGCACTTCACAAGATTAATGAACTATAGTGTCATGAATGTGATGTGCCACCACAACCCCACTTTGTACCAAGACAATCAGTTTCAGCTGCCAGGAGTATTTTCTGCTGATAGTTAATAGCTAATAGCTGCTTCATATATGGGCAGTCCACATCTAAGAGGTCCACAAAGTCTGGCCACCTTACTTCTATTTGGGACTTTTCTGAAGGGTACCCCAGCTTCAGAGCCTCCCTTGGACTTAGCCAAGGTCTCTCTTGCAACTGCACTGTAGTTCATTGTCTCCTTTGCCCAATCCTCCTTTCCTCATCCCTTATAGATGTGCTTCCTGAGAGCACTTGCCAATAAATCACCTTCACACAAGTTTTGTTTCAGACTCTGTTTTCTAGGAGTCTGAACTAAGGCAGATGATATGAAGAGTAGTGTTAGAAACAGATTCTAAATGGAAATTTTGTAGCTGGGTAACGAGTTGGCTACTGGCGATGAAGACCTCATCAATGACAAAAACATTCCATGTATATTCATCCAAGTCATAAATTTTTTGGAGTCATAATATGCAAACATCTATAGGAAACTTCCACAGGTGTTGCTACTTATTATGAAATATCCTAATAATCTTTTCCATCTCTTTCTTTTTTTAACTATAATGTCTATTTTATAATATAATTGGGCATTGGCAAAATTTATAGAATTGGTATAATTGCCAGATTTATTGCTTATAGTAGATAGAATGGAAAACTTCAGCTTTGACAGTGGCTATAACTTCACCTGGCCTGTCTTTTAACCTCTAGGAGAAAGAATGATTGCTTTGTTTACAAGATTTACCTTTGTTATGTCTTTTCTATAGCAATGTGAATGCAGGATAGAACAATTATTCCATCAACTATAATTCAAACAGTTATATAGAACAATTATTTTATCAACATATACAGTCAAATCCATTAAATGATGCTTCTTGGTTTAATTATATGGAAAGAAGTACTGCATCAATGACACTAGATGGACTATTTATAGCACCAGGTATGATGTAGTAGAATAATTGCTAAATTTTGCTGGTTGTGAACAGAAAACAGTGTAAGTGATATACTACAAATGCAGTATCTCAATATTGGAAAGGTTTAGGGGAAATAGTAATTGTAAGGACTATGAAATCAGATGGCTATTGAGATGGGCAGGGCTTGGGGAAAATCAATGCATGGGTGAAAGCACATTTATGATCTGGCCCTAGGGCTATTTTACCTTGCTTTCCTCTCTGTCAGATACAATTTGGAGGAAACTGGACATTCTGCAGAATATCACATTGACCCATTGTACCAATATAATGATGTTGATGATCATGTTAATCAATACGTCACAAATACTTTGGTAAGACACTTATAGTCAAGAGGATGGTAAGCTTTATGAAGACGTAGGGACCTGTCACAATCGTAAAACTTAACAAGGTTGAGAGAAGAAGTCCAATAGTCTGAAGGATTCAAGGCCATCCTGGAAAAGACACTTCTTTATTTAAGTTATTTGAACCACTCCTCCAGAATACCAGTGGGCCTCTTTTTCTGGAGTACTTGTATAAGAGAATAGTTAGTACAACAAACCATAGTCCTTACCACTGCAGCTATTTTGAAGCTAGAACTGCTTCTCTTGTTTTCTCCTATTTTATACATTCTACATTACCTTCACCATCAGCTACCAACTGATCAGCTGGCCTTGGTGTCTTGGCTAAGGGTGTCAAGTCCTCACCCCTGAGGAGTCTGAGCCCCTAATCGCTATACACTTCCAGCTACTAACTACAACTGTAATTTACAGTCAAACTTGGGCAAATAAATAAGTGGCACCCAAGTAAGTCATCTAGCCAACAGTTTTTTTTTTTTTTTTTACCCACATTTTGAAAAGGAGTCCTACTTCTTCCTGATGATCAGTGTAGCTAACTCTTCCAAGATGGTGATGTCAAAAGGACACACCAGGATGAAGGGGTGCCCCAATGGCCACATCTGATGCAACTTAGTATCATAGGAAATAATGATGCTAACAGATTTTAGTTCAATAAGAATTCATGAATCAATATAGAAATCAGACAGAAAGAGAGAAAAAATATTTAAAATGACTTAAAATGTTAATGATCGAGGAACTGTTGTATGGTGGTATATGGGAATTCTTTGGACTAATCTTGCAATTTGTCTGTACATTTAAAATTATTTAAAATAAGATATTAAAAGGCTAATGTTTTAAAAGTGAGACATGGAAGTTTCAAAACTAAGATTCAAAACAACAAACTGAAATATGTTAGATCTGAGTTGTCTAGAAAAACACATAAGATGGGTTCTTTTCAATGACTTCAAAACAGGAACAGACGTTTTGGTTGCCTATTGATAAATAGAATTATGATGATCTGTGGTTTGGATTTACTTATAGTATCATTTTGGGGTTCTGGTTTCTAACTTATTTACAACTTTGTAAACTCACTGTGATTCATGACTTCTGATTCATATGAGACTGCATTGAATTCAGAATGTGCACTGTGATGCCAGATTTATTTTGCTAGTTTCTTATTGAGTATTTAGGACTATTGAATTACTTAAAAAAAATAAATATAAACAACTATCAGGGGATACAAATGTCTTAGATGAAAATTGTCTAAAGAATTTAGAATTTTCTAGAGAAATTTGTTTAAACAAAACTACCAGCTTCATGAAATAATACACTTTAAAATAACAAATATAGAGTACCAGAAGAGTTATCACTTTCAGACTCTGAAGTGATTCTGATTATGTCAAATCAGCTATGTAGTAATTAAAGAAAAAAACTTAAATGTCATAAATTATACTACTGCTATGTTAGTAAGATACGCCTAACAAGTTATTCAAATCGTATTGCAGTCTTCAAGCACAGAAACCATTCCATGTGTATTCATCCAAGTCATAAATTTTTTGGAAACATAATACTATGCAAACATCTATAGGAAACTTTTACACAGGTGTTGCTACATATTATCAGAGACCCCAATAATCTTCTCCTTCTTTTTCTTCTTTTTAACTATCATATCTATTTTACAATATAAGTGGGTATTGGCAAAATTTATAGAATTGGTATAATTGCCAGATTTATTGCTTATAGTAGATAGAATGAAAAACTTCAGCTTTGTCAGTGGCTATAACTTAACCTGGCCTGTCTTTTAACCTAGGAGAAAGAGTGATTGCTTTGTTTACAAGATTTACCTTTGTTATGTCTTTTCTATAACAATGTGATTGCAGGATAGAACAATTATTCCATCAACTATAATTCAAACAGTTATATAGAACAATTATTTCATCAACATATACAGTCGAATCCATTAAATGATGCTTCTTGATTTAATTATATGGAAATTTATATCAGCTAACTCTGAGTTTATCACATTGTAGATATGAAGCCAAAAAAGGGTAGAAAATCTAACGTGGAGTCTGAGTGTGTGGCTCTGGGGTGGGGCCCACAGCATGTTTCAAAAGGTCCGTGAATAAGATCACCTGAAAAGCAATGAAAAGAATGTTTGGCAGGAAGCCAGATTTTTTATTTTTTTTTAAGGTTTTCATAGCAAACCTAAGAAAACGTAGCAATAAATGCTCTTAGTTTTAGGAAAAAGAGATTAAAGTTTTTAATTTATTTTTAGTAGTCAGTGTAATAGATTAGTGAGAATGAAAGTCAAACAGGAGAGGTGAATGGAAGAGTTGGGGCAGAGAGGAAATAAGGACAATAGGAGTCAAAACCACTTTCCTCTAAGAATTGCTTACATACCTTGACTAGTATCTTTCATAGGATTTTGTAAGCTAATTAGTACATATAATTCATCCATAACTCTTAATTACTGAGTCATATTATTCTGAACTAAATTATTCTCCCTCCATGACTCAGTGCTATGAAAAACATAAATATATTGCTCACATCACCCTAATAAACATGAAAGGTAAGAAAACTATGTACTAAAGGAAGTTTTTAAGAAAAAAAACTTTTCAAGTCCGTTTCTATTAGGGAAAGCAACCATTGAGAATGTAATCTATATTACAAATGTTCCTGAAAAGACAATTATACAGCAATTCAAAAAGATGTGTGTGTCTCATCATAGCATTTTGACCAGCTTTGATTTACAGAGGAGTTAACTGGTAAATCATAACAATAGTAGGAAGTGCCTCCTGATGAGAGACTCCTCCAGTGTTACTGTAATTTCTACAAAATGTTTCCTCTTTGTTACTTCTTGTTTGTGATAGATAGATTAAGACCATTCTTTGCACCAGGCATAACAAATGGAATCCCCTTTTTTTATTTTCTAGTTTCTTAGAAGAAAATGTTTTAATAACATGCTTTGATTAATATATGCCATTTCATGTAAGGCAGTCTAATTTACTCATAAAATACTTTAGATTCTGTTTATGTGTTAAACCTTTATATCGGATTCATGTGGTAATGATCTACTTATTTCTGTTTTTGCTCTTGATCAAAATCTAATTTTAGGTTACACTTATTTATTCTTTTTAAAGATTCTACCACTGAATGGAAACATGGCATTGTTTAATTTTATTTTAAGTGGCAAACTTCGGTAGAGATTATACACTGGTAATAAACCCATTTGGGAAATGAAATTGATTGTGAAAACATATCACCAATTTCTTTAGGCCAGTATCATTTAAATTATTCAAAGTAAGAATTTTAAACTGAATCGTGTAGATCCATTTTGAACTTTGTTTATGAGAGGGTGAAATAATCTGGGTCTGTGAGCCAGAGACTATGTATCTTTAGTCCCTTAGCCACTCTTTTCCTCACTTGTCTCATTTACAGAGTGAGAAAATTGGAGTACATGACTTCCATGGTCCCTGCAACTCTGTGATCCTATGGTTTGCTTTCTTTCTACTTCATGAGTGTGACTCCAATATGTACAGGCAAAAATATGTCAAAGATATAGCCCTAAGTCTAGGGCCTTGTGAACTCTCCATAAATAAATAATTGAATCAGTAAATGAAGGATACTTTGAAAGGAAATCAATATAAATAAAGCCCCCCTGTCTAAATCTGCTATTCCTTTTGCTTGGAACTTTTTTTCCCCAGTTCTTCATATGGCAAGCTCCTCATCATTCCTATTGCAGATCAACTGTCACCTGACTCCTCTACCTTCTCCTTTGTTGCCACCTGTCGCAGGGAAATAGTGAAAATGCTTTATAAAGTTTCAGTTCCCTGAATTCCCCAAGAAAAATTATGTTCAGAAAACTTCTCCAAGAGATTTATTTTACTTATTTAGTTGTCCTAGTAATCATAAACACATTAGTTTGACATGAGTTAAACAGTGTACCTGAAGAAATTGAACATTCAAATGTAATGAATTTAACTGATTAAAAGAGAGTGTTCTCTGGAGATTAGGCAATAATTGCAGATGTTTCATTTACTGCTTTGAAAATTCTGATTCAAGAGACTTAAACGTTCAAAGCATTTGAATAGATTACTAAACATTGAGTCTAAAATATGCAAAAATAATTGATTCTATTTTTTGCCCAGAATGCAGCATTTATAATAAAAGCTTAATGTATCAGCTAAAGCCTTATTAAAGTAGTAAATTTACCCTCATAAAATTGGGAGAATCACTGTGATAGAATTAGGATCCTCTAGACAGTGAGTTTCCTTGTTTTTGATTATCTTGACAGTTTTGTGTAATGATGGCCAGAAATTTATACAATGCCCTCAGTTGGGTTTCTCTGGTGTTTTCCTTATAATTAGACTAGGATTATGGGCTTTTTGGAGAATGACTACAGAGGTGAAATGCTATTTTCATGTGATAGAGTTTTGCATTCTGTTTACCATGATTAGATATCACTCCATCTAATGGTCTGAAATTATGTTATACAGATTACATGTTACTCATAGAAAATTTTTTATAAGTTGATTTATTTACCTAATATCTGTCTCTCACAAAATAGAAGGTAAGTAAGCTCCATGAAAGCAAGTATTTGCCTGTCTTGGCTATCACTCTATCCCTGGAGTATATGAAGAGTGTCAGACACATAATAGGAGTGTGATTAATATTTGTTTAGTGAGTGAATAAAAGAGCGAGAGAATGTATCTTGGGTATGAGTAGCTGAATCCCATCTTAACTGCAGCTGAATGCTGTAGTCAATATACACTATACTGTACCAAGGTACTATATGATGTCAGGGTTCTCTAGAGTTATAGAACTAATAGGATAGATGTATTTGTGCAGGGAAGTTTATTAGGAGAATTGACTCACATGATCACAAGGTAAAGTCCCACAGTAGTTCATCTACAATCTGGGGATCCAAGAAGCCAGTCTGAGTCCTAAAACTCAAAAGAAGGGAAGCCGATAGTGTAGCCTTCAGTCTGTGGCTGGAGGCCCAACAGCCCCTGGCAAATCACTGGTGTAAGTTTACGAGTCCAAAAGCTGAAGAACTTGGAGTCTGATGTTCCAGGGCAAGAAAGCACACAGCATGGGAGAAAGGTGGAGGCTAGAAGACTTAGCCAGTGTAGTCTTTCATATTCTTTTGTCTGCTTTTATTCTAGCCATGCTGGCAGCTGATTAGATTGTGCCCACGCAGATTGAGGGTGGGTCTGCACCTCCCAGTTCACTGACTCAAATGTTAATCTCCTTTGGCAACACTCTCACAGACACATCCAGGAACAATACTTTGCATCCTTTAATTAAAGCAAGTTGACACTAAATATTAACCATCACAAGTCCACCCCTTGTCAACTTGAACCCATCCACGTCTCCTGAAATCACACATCATCTTCAAATAAAGATGATGGTAAGGTCATAATTACACCTTACGTAATACAACTATCTTTCTGACAACCAGAAACACACCAATCCCCAACCAAAATGCTATTTCATAAAGATAACAGCACTCAAATGCTGGCAGAAAGTCAACAAATCTTATGCCCCATGATAAAGAAAAAAGAAAAACAATAAAATGAGGACATTTTCTTAATACAAGTGTATACATGCACAAAAATGTTCTTTACAAAATAAGGAGGAAATACTCATGAAGTTTATACTTCTTGTTTCTGCAAATAGTCATGTTGTCATAGCTGGTATTGATGACTACCTTCTTCTAGTACCCATTCTGTATTCCCATTGCCTTCAGCAAGCACCTCAGCCTCAACAGGTCATGGTGTTTTACCTGGTGGAATGACCCAAACCTTCATTCCTGAAGGGTCTGGGCCATTTGTAGTCCTGCCTGGATTGGGCTGTTGTAGTTTCCCATTTACCTTAATCACAGGGCATGGTAATACTAAGAGACGCCTAATGGATCTCCTGTATTCCATGCATACTCTTCCTTATCTCCATTGTGGAGTAGTAGACTAATTTCATCTTGATAGCCCTGGTCAGTCAGCTCAGCCAACACTGTAACTCCCTTCTTAGCCTTTTGACTTAGAGATAGGAGGAGCCCAAAGTGTCCAGATGCCAATCTTAACTTCCACTTTAATGGAATCATTGTGTCTCCTGGTGGCAGTTTCTCCCTCCAAAATTAAGATCCCTAGGCCAGCAGAAAGTAATGCTGTGGGAACAGGTGGCAAAAGTTTTGCTATTGGATCACTAGGAGTGATGGTGAGTGGTGCCACTTCCATTTCCACCCCTTGAGTCCTGGACCTGTGAATCCTGCCTGTGGGAGAAACAGTACCATATATTGGATGCAGATTCAGAGCATACATATACAGCCTTCTGGAGAACTTTGCTTCAACCCTGCATAGTATTGACAGCTAGTTTGCATTGTAATTATGACTTCAAAAGGCCATTCCACTGTTCCATCAATCCAGCTGCTTCAGGATGGTAAGACCAGTGAATTCTATGATCACAAGCCCACTGCTGCACTTCTTTAGCTGTAAAGTGAGTGACTTGGTCAGAGGCAATGCTATGTGGAATGCCATGATGGAGGATAAGGCATTCCATGAGGCCAGGGATAGTAGTCTTGGCAGTAGCATTTCATGCGGGATAGGCAAACCCATATCCAGAGTAAGTGTCTATTTCAATGAGGACAAACCACTGCCCTTTCCATGATGAAACAGGTCTAATATAATCAACCTTCCATGAAGGAGCTGGCTGATCACCCTGAGGAATGGTACCATATCCAGGGCTCAGTGCTGGTCTCTGCTGCTGGCAAACTGGGCACTCAGCAGTGGCCATAGCCAGGTCAGCTTTTGGGAGTGAAAGTCCATGTTGCTGAGCCCATGCATAACCTCCATTCCTGCCATCATGGCCAATTTGTTTACATGCCCACTGAGTATTGATAGGAGTGGCTAGGGATAGAGGCTGAGTGGTGTCCACAGAATGAGTCATCCTATCCACTTGATTATTAAAATCCTCTTCTGCTGAGGTAGAGTAACCCTTTGGTGAGCTCTCACATGACATACAAATATCTTCAGTTGTTGACCACTGGGAGAGGTCCATCCACACACCTTTTTCCCAAATTTCTTTGTCACCAATTTTTCAATCATGCTTCTTCCAAATCCTTGACCACCCAGCCAAACCATTGGCTACAGCCCATGAATCAGTATATAATGGCACATCTGGCCATTTCCCCTTCCAAGCAAAGTCCACAACCAGGTGCACTGCTCGAAGCTGTCACCACTGGGAAGATTTCCCTTTGCTACTGTCCTTCAGAGACATTTTAAAAAGGGGCTGTTGTGCTGCAGCTGTCCACTTTTGGGTGGTATCTGCATATCTTGCAGAACCATCTGTAAACTAGGTTCTTGTATACTCTTGCTCTGTCAATTGATCATAGAGAACTCTGTATGAGGCCATTGGTGCAGGCTGGGAGAGAGATGGCAAGGTGGCAGGAATGGAGACTATGGGCATTTGAGCCACTTTCTCATGTAACTTACCTGTGTACTCAGGACCTGCTCTAGCCCTATCACCTATATACCACTTCCATTTGATGGAATTCCATAGAATACTCCTGCGCATGCCCTACTTTAGGGCGAGATGGGTCAGAAAACACCTAGTTCATGATAGGCAGTTCTGGTCACATGGTGACTTGATGATCCATAGTCAAATGTTCAGATTGTACCAAAGCCCAGTAGCAGGCCAAGAGCCTTTCTTGGATAACTACAGTCTTAAAAGGAGATTAGTTATCTGCAGAAGTTGTTATCTACAGAAGACCTTGCTCCAAAATCCTAGAGGTCTCTGCTCTGATTTACCTATGGGGGCCTGCCAAAGGCTCCAAATGGCATCCCTATCTGTCACTGATACCTCAAACACCATTGGATCTGCTGGGTCATGTGACCCAACTGGCAGAGCAGCTTATACAGTAGCCTGGACCTGTTGCAGAGCCTTCTCCTGTTCTGGACCCCACTCAAAACTGGCAGCCTTTCAGGTCACTCGATAAATGGGCCAGAGTAACACACCCAAATGAGGAATGTTTTGCCTCCAAAATTCACATAGGCCGACTAGGCATTGTACCTCTTTCTTGGTTGTAGGAGGGGCCAAATGCAGCATCTTACCCTTCATCTTAGAAGAAATATCTCAACAGGCCCCACACCACTGGACCCCTAGAAATTTTACTGAGATAGAAGTTCCCTGAATTTTAGTTGGATTTATTTCCCATCCTTCTGTACACAAATGTCTCACCAACAAGTCCAATGTGTTTGCTACTTCTTGCTCGCTGGATCCACTCAGCATAATGTCATCAATGTAATGGACCAGTGTGATGTCTTGTGGAAGGGAAGAGCCATCAGGATCTCTCCAAACAAGATTATGACACAGAACCGGACAGTTGATATACCACTGATGTAGGACAGTAAAGGTTTATTGCTGGCCTTGCAAATTGCTTCTGGTCGGCCTTATGGACAGGAATGTGGAAAAAGGCATTTGCCAAATCAATGGCTGCATACCAGGGACCATGAGATGTATTAATTTGTTCAAGCAATGAAACCACATCTGGTACAGTAGCTGCAAATAGAGTCACTGCTTGGTTAAGCTTACAATAATCCACTGTCATTCTCCAAGATGCATTCATCTTCTGCACAGGCCAAATAAGAGAGTTGAGCTGGGATTTGTTGGGAATCACCAGCCTTGCATCTTTCAAGTCCTTGATGGTGGCATTAATCTCTGTAATCCCTCCATGGATGCAATATTGTTTTTGATTTACTATTTTTCTAAGTAGAGGAAGCTCTAATGACTTCCATTTGTCCTTTCCCACCATAATAGCTCTCACTTTAACAGTAAACACCTGGCGAGGCCGTGCATGCACCTTTTGTTGCAGGTCAGCCACTTGCATGATAAGAGCTTGTGTCTGATTTTCCACAACTTTAGCTCTTTCTCTGCAGGAGATAAGTTATTTCTCCCATTCAGAGAAATCTGAGAAGATTTGAGGCTCACTGTATGCCTCTGGATCCAGGAAAGAGAATCCCCGAGTTTATCATTTTCTTTCATCACTTTGTCCAGTTAACTTAGGAGCAACCAACCAACTTCATTATATTCATTGGTTCTCCACATATGTTCAGATGTATTATGTATAGAGTTACTAAACTCCTTGCCTCTCATGAGGGGTGAATCAGGAGCATCAAATGAACTTATTTTGCATAACTCTCTCTAAACAGTTCACGCCAAGGACTATCAGTGTTCTCCATACTATTATAAAGAGACTCCTTAGAATTTTGAGGTCTAATCACATTAAGCAGCAGTATTAGTCTGTTCTCAAACTGCTAATAAAGACATACCTGAGACTGAGTAATTTATATAATAAAGAGGTTTAATTGACTCACAGTTCCACATGGCTGGGGAGGTCTCACAATCATGGTGGAAGGTGAATGAGAAGCAAAGTCATGTCTAACATGTCAGCAGGCAACAGAGAATGAGAGCCAAGTGAAAGAGGAAACCCCTTATAAAATCATCAGATCTCATGAGACTTTCTTACTACCAGGAGAACAGTATGAGAAAAATTGCCCCCATGATTCATTATCTCCCACTGGGTCTCTCCCACAACATGTAGGAATAATGGGAGCTACAATTCAAGTTAAGATTTGGGTGGCGACCCAGCCAAACCATATCAACAGCCAACTCCAGAAACCCTGAAACCAACTAAATAAATCCATCCTTAAGATTCTGTGGCTCTAGAACCACTCCTGGTACAAAAATCTGTATTATTCAGAGTTCTCTAGAGGGACAGAACTAATAGGATAGATGTATATATGAAGGTGAGTTTATTAGGAGTATTGACTCACATGATCACAAGGTGAAGTCTCACAATAGGTTGTCTACAAGCTGAGGGGCCAGGAAGCCAATCTGAGTCCCCAAATCTCAAAAGTAGGGAAGTCAATAGTGCAGCCTTCAGTCTGTGGCTAAAGGCCTGGGTGCCCCTGGCAAATCGCTGGTGTAAGTTTAAGAGTCCAAAAGCTGAAGAACTTGGAGTTTGTTGTTTCAGGGCAAGAAGCATCCAGCATGGGAGAAAGATGGAGGCCACAAGACTTAGCCAGTGTGGACTTTCCAGGTTCTTCTGCCTGCTTTTATTCTAGCCATTCTGGCAGCTGATTAGATTGTGCCCACCCTGATTGAGGGTGGATCTGCACCCCCCAGTTCACTGACTCAAATGTTAATCTCCTTTGGTGACACTCTCACAGACACACCCAGAAACAATACTTTGCATCCTTTAATTCAATCAAGTTGACACTTAATGTTAGCCATCAAATCAGGAAGAACAGCGTTTACTCAAATTCAGTTATAAAGATCTGGCATGTATCATTTGGGAGGTGTATCAAATTAGTATTCAATCAGAACATAGAAAACAGAGGCAATTTAATAGCAGGAACTAGCTACTAAGATGTTAGAAGGCTGAAAAAGCCAAATCAAGGAAGGAAAAATTAGGGACAGCAGGATGATGCTACTCTATAAAGCTGAAGAAGAATGAGGGACAAGTTCACTACCCATAGCCCATGATTATTGTGCTTCTGGAGCTAAGTTGCCTGAGAGGAAATGGCACTTGCCTGTGTTGCTTTTTCTGCTTCTCTAGTAGCCACTGCTAGAAGCACTGCCAGAGCTGAAAAAAAAAGGCCTTGTCTTTCTTCCTAACTTTCAATCTTCTTTAGTGTTTCCCATTGACAATAGGTGACTAACAGGCAGCCTTTGGGCAAGGGAGTCCAGGGAATGTATTCAAAGGCTTCCCATGCCAGGAAAAGAGAAGGGTTGGTTGAGAGACACCAGTCACATTGAGCAAAGGAGGAATGACTGTGATATAGTTGAGATTTTATACAGTCAGTAAGGTAAGTAAACTTTTACTAAAAAACTATTATGAACAACACTTACAAGTTATAAACAAGGTATTGTGCTACATGTTTGGGAAACTCAAAATGTATAAGAAATTAATACAAACCTTGGCTATTATGGAGGCTACTGTAGTGAGAACAGACACATACATAACTTAAGATATTCAAAGCAAGTAGTGATAAATATCCTAATAAGAATATAAACCAAATAGTAACCAAGGACAAAAAAAAGGACATTAACTTTATCCAGATGTTTCCCCAGTTAATGTTAATGACTTTCTTCTTTGTCCTTAGTTACTGCTTTGTTTATATTCTTATTAAGATATTTTCAACCCCTTTGTGCTTCACTTTACTCCTTTATAGAATAAGAATAATAGTGAAAATAATAGCACCGACTTCAACAGATTATGAGAGTAGGATGGAGCCATCCATCAAAAGCTGAAGGTAAAATATTACAACAATCCTCAGACAAAATAAGGGCTTGTAAATATTTATTAGTTTCTTACAAATGTCTTGACTGTTAATTAAAAAACAAAACAAAATGAAGAAAAGGAGTTGGGTACTTTGCAATGATCTGTGTCCTTTTAACATAACCTGTGGACACATGCTTTGATTACTAGACACAAATATTCTATGTTCTTTGCAAGTATATCTTACTAGTGAAAAATTAATTTTACAAATCACAAGTTGAAACAACATCTAATAAATAATCTACAAAAATCTTAAGTATATTAAAAATTTAACTCTGCTTTCAAGTGCATTTAATATTGCAGTTACCACATATTTGGCTAAAGATTGAATAAAATCACTAATCAGTTGTTCTTTTGTCTATTAAGAACTTACGGAATTTTTGATACAATGCAGTCTTTAAGGGATGTTTTCTTTTTTTTTTCTTTTTTTTTTTGAGACGAGTCTCACTCTGTCGCCCAGGCTGGAGCGCAGTGGTGCAATCTCGGCTCACTGCAAGCTCCGCCTCCCGGGTTCATGCCATTCTCCTGCCTCAGCCTCCCGAGTAGCTGGGACTACAGGCGCCCGCCACTACGCCCAGCTAATTTTTTTTTTTTTTTTGTATTTTTAGTAGAGACGGGGTTTCACCGTGGTGTTTTCAAAGTTTATGAACCATGGAGAATACTACACAGGAAGTGTCATGTTCTGACTTAATTTTTAATATGGTTAATAATAAAGGGAAAGGAAATTTCTGGAGATTATTGTAAAACTACTACAATTATTCAGGTCAGAGATGAAGTCAGGTGAAAAGTTGTTGAGTTTTGTGTTTTAAAGGCAGAGCAGACAGAATTTGCTAATGGATTGGGTGTGAGTTTGAAGGAAAGTGGAATTCAAAGATTACGCCCGAGGTTTTTAGCCTGAGTAATTAGAAGATGGGGGCACCAGATTTTAAAAGGAGAACATGGTGCCTGCATCTTCTAAGGAACTAGGAACGAGTAAGTTGAACTGGCAAGGAGCAACCTGCTCTCTCCATGAGTCTCTGGAATCCTGGCAAGAGTAGACACTTCAACCACCATGGACACTCAAGTTGGCAGGGAGAGCTGCTTAGAAGCGTGGTAAGGGCAGCAAGGCAGCTAAAGTAGAGCCCAGGGGGTTTGGTGCAGGAGTGTCTATAGTGGACCACCAGGGAAGCCCATTTCCCTAGGCTCGACTTGGTCCCACAAGAGACTTTAGCCCTGGGGGAACTGTCAGACTTGAACTCTGCAGGCCAGTCTTGCCCATTAGATGGGGTCAGTTTGTCCTGAGCACTCCTGGTCTGCTGGCTTCTCTTGGGGCTCCAGCCTCAGTCTACCTGCTTGCAGGGCAGCCTTGAGTGCCCTGGGGGTCCACATCATAACTTCTGCAGGGGCAGACCATGGCTGACTAGCAGAGAGCTCCGGCAGGGTGGCCCCTATGGCCATACATCAGCCTGCTCCCTCTCTACAATGCAGCTTCCCTGAGGCCCACAGCAAAACCTCACATCTTTTTGCCTGCACATTTGTGTACTGGTGGATTTTGCCTTCCTTGTCCTGCCAGTGCACGTGTATGCATCCACCCTGCCCTGTCACGGCTGCAGTGGGAGTGCACTCTGCCCCCCTCCCCCTGCCAGACAGATTACCATTGCAGTGGGATCCTTGGCAGACACAGAGCCTGCCAGCCCCACCCCTACCAGTGTCCCACCCTTACACCAACACTGCTGTGTGAGTGAAACTAGGCACAGAGAACAGCAGGCCCTCCCCCTCCCTGAGCAATTATCCCTGCCTACAGCCACAGAGAATGCACACAGACCTGTGCCTGCCAGCACTCTCTCCTGTGCTACCACCACCACCTGCACAATCACATGCAAAGTCAGCAGCAAGGCTACCCCCTCCCCTCAAAGCCATGCTGTCTCTGCCACTGCTGTGAATGGCCAGATGGAGGCAGGCACACTGGCACCTACTAGCTACCTGTTGCACCTGACAAGCATATACTTTGGCACACTGCTGCTGCCACTGCTGGTGACATGTGTGAACAAGGACAATCCCGCTGCCACCACATTACAAAATGCTTTGGCCAACACCACCCATGGAAGTGTAGGGACCTGTGGTTTGGGAGCACCTCAGCCCCTGAACACAATAGAGTCCTAACCTCGAAGAGCCAGAGAACAAAGTTGGGGCCCAACACAAGTCCCCTAGAGTTAGAGCACACAGTCCAGGAATTGGGAGCTGAGCAATGACCCCTTAAAATCTTTCAGAAACAAACTCAGTAGGCTGAATCCACCTTATATCACAAACCCTCAAGGTCATCAAATAGGATAAAATTAAAAAAAAAATTCATCCAAAGGTCAGCAACTTTAAAGATTAAAGAAACATCAGCCCACAAAATGAGGAAAAAAAAACAATGCAAGAACTCTCACAACTCAAAAAGCCAGAGTGCCTTCTTTCCTACAAATAACTGTACTGCCTCTCCAGCAAGAGTTCTGAACCAGGGTGAGATGCCTGAAATGACAGAAATAGAATTCAGAATATAGATAGGAATGAAGATCATTGAGATGCAGGAGTACTTTGAAACCCAATCTAAGGAGGCTAAGAATCACAATAAGAAGAGACAGAAGCTGACAGACAAAATAGCCAGTATAGAAAAGAACACATCTGACCTGATAGAGCTGAAAAACACACTACAATAATTTCATAATGCAATCACAAGTATTAATAGCAGAATAGACCAAGCTGAGGAAAGAATCTCAGAGCCTGATAGAGTTTGGCTGTGTCCTCTCACATGTTGTGGGAGGGATCCAGTGAGAGGTAATTGAATCATGGGGGCAAGTCTTTCCCATTCTGTTCTCATGATAGTGAATACGTCTCATGAGATCTGATGGTTTTTTAAAAAGGAGTTCCCTTGCACAGATTCTCTCTCTTTGCCTGCTTCCATCCACATAAGATGTGACTTGCTCTTCCTTGCCTTCCACCATGATTGTGAGGCCTCCCCAG
This sequence comes from Hylobates moloch, assembly GCF_009828535.3. NCBI lineage: Eukaryota > Metazoa > Chordata > Mammalia > Primates > Hylobatidae > Hylobates > Hylobates moloch. Next base: position 55,132,586 of record NW_026652276.1, on the reverse strand, counting down.
CTATATGGAACTTTAAGTCCATTAAACCTCTTTCTTTTGTAAATTGCCCAGTCTCGAGTATGTCTTTATCAGTAGTGTGAAAACAGAGTAATACAGTAAATTGGTACCAGTAGAGTTGGGTGCTGCTGAAAACATACCTGAAAATGTGGAAGTAACTTCAGAAGTGGATAACAGGCAGAGGTTGGAACAATTTGGAGGGCTCAGAAGAAGACAGGACAATGTGGGAAAGTTTGGAATTCCCTAGAGGCTTCTTGAATGGTTTTGACCAAAATGCTGGTAATGATATGGACAATAAAATCCAGGCTGAGGTGGCCTCAAATGGAATTGAGGAAATTGTTAGGAACTGGAGCAAAGGTGGCTCTTGTTATATTTTTTAGCAAAGAGACTGGTGACACTTTGCTCTTGCCCTAGAGATTTGTGAAACTTTGTACTTGGGAGGGATGATTTGGGGTATCTGGCAGAATAAATTTCTAAGCAGCAAAGAACTCAAGAGGTGACTTGGGTGCTGTGAAAGGCATTCAGTTTTGTAAGAGAAGCAGAGCATAAAAGTTCAGACAATTTGCAGCCTGACAGTGCAACAGAAAAGAAAATCTCATTTTCTGAGGAGAAATTCAAGCCAGCTGCAGAAATCTGCATGAATAATGAGGAGCTGAATGTTAATCCTGAAGACAATGTGGAAAATGTCTCCAGGGCATGTTAGAGGTCTTCTTGGCAGCCCCTCTCATCATAGGCCTGGAGTTCTAGGAGGAAAAAATGGTTTCATGGGTAGGCCCAGGGTCTGCATGCTTTGTGCCACCTAGGGACTTGGTGCCCTGCATCTCAGCCACTCCAGCTGTGGCTGAAAGGGACCAGTGATGTAGAGCTCAGGCCACGGCTTCAGAGGGTGCAAGTCCCAAGCCTTCGCAGCTTTCACATGGTGTTGAGCCTGCAAGTGCACAGAAGTCACGAATTGGGGTTTGGGAACCTCCACATAGATTTCAGAAGATGTAAGAAAATGCCTGGATGCCCAGGCAGAAGTTTGCTGCACAGACAGGGCCCTCATGGAGAACCTCTGCTAGGGCAGTGCAGAAGGGAAATGTAGGATCAGAGCCCCAACACACAGTCCCTACTGGGGACTTCTCACCACCTAGTGGAGCTGTGAGAAGAAGGCCACCATCCTTCAGACCCCAGAATGGCAGATCCAATGACAGCTTGTATCATATACCTGGAAAAGCCACAGTTACTCAATACCAGTTGGTGAAAGGAGCTGGGAGGGAGGCTGTACCATACAAAGTTGCAGGGGCGGAGCTGCCTCTTGCATTCAGCCCACCTTTTGCATCAGCATGACCTGGATGAGAGACATGGAGTCAAAGGATATCATTTTGGAGCTAAGATTTGACTGCCCACTGGATATTGGACTTGCATGGGGCCTGTAGCCCCTTTGTTTTGGCCAATTTCTCCCATTTGGAATGGCTGTATTTCCCCAATGCCTGTACCCCAATTGTATCTAGGAGGTAACTAACTTGCTTTTAATTTTACAGGCTCATAGGTGGAAGGGACTTGCCTTGTCTCAGATGAGACTTTGGGCTATGGACTTTTCAGTTAATGATGAAATGAGTTAAGACTTTAGGGGACTGTTGGGAAGGCATGATTTGTTTTGAAATGTGAGAAAATGAGATTTGGGAGAGGCCAGGCTGTGTCCTCACCCAAATATCATCTTGAATTCTCACACATTGTGTGAGGGACACAGTGGGAGGTAATTGAATTATGGGAGCAAGTCTTTCCCATGCTGTTCTCATGATAGGGAATGTCTCATGGGATATGATGGTTTTTATAAAGAGGAGTTCCCTTCACAAATTATCTCTCTTTGCCTGATGCCATCCACGTAAGATGTGACTTGCCTTCTGCCATGATTTTGAGGCCTATCCATCCATATGGAACTGTAAGTCCATTAAAGCTCTTTCTTTTGTAAATTCCCAAATCGTGCATATGTCTTTATCACTAGCAAGAAAATGGACTAATACAGAGCCTGAAGAAAGGCTTTCTGAAATAAGAAAGTCAGACAAGAAAAGAGAAAAAAGAATGAAAAAAAGTGAAGAAAAGTTCCAGAAAATATGAGATTATGTAAAAAGACCAAATCGTTGACTCATTGGTGTCCCTGAAAGAGATGAAGAGAGTGTAGCAACTTGGAAAACATATTTCAGGATATTATCTATGAGAACTTACCAACCTAGATAGAGAGACCAACATTCAAATTCAGGAAACACAGATAACCCCATGAAGATACTCCACAAGAAGATCATCCCCAAGATACATAATCATAAGATTCTCCAAGTTCAAAATGAAAGAAGTAATGTTAAAGGCAGCTAGAAATTTCAAGTCACTTAAAAAGAAAGGGTCATCAGACAAATAGCAGAAACCTTACAAGCCAGAAGAGATTGGGAGTCAACATTCTTAAAAGAAAAGAAATTCCAACCAAGAATTTCATATAAAGACAAACTAAGCTTCATAAGCAAAGCAGAAATAAGATTCTTTTCAGACAAGCAAATGCTGAGCAGATTCATTACCAACAGACCCACCTTACAAGAGTTTCTGAAGGAAGCTCTAAATATGGAACGGAAAGACCATTATCAGCCACTACATAAACACACTTAAGTACCCAAAGCAGTGGTGCTATAAAGCAACCACACAAACAAGTCTGCATAATATCCAGCTAACATCATGATGACAGGATCAAATTCACAATTACCAATACTAACTTTGAATGCAAATGGGCTAAATGCCTCAATTAAAAGGCACACTGTGGAAAGCTGGATAAAGAACCAAGACATACTGGCATGCTGTCTTCAAGAGACCCATCTCAGGAGCAATGACACCCATAGGGTCAAAATAAAGGGATGGAGAGAAATCTAACAAGCAAATGGAAAATAGGAAAAACAGAGGTTGCATTCCTAATTTCAGACAAAACAGACTTTAAACCAACAATGATCAAAAAAGATAAAGAAAGGCATTACATAATAGTGAAGAAGCATTCAGTTCAACAAAAATACTTAACTATACTAAATATATATTATGCACCCAACACAGCATATGAAAAAGAGCTCAACAGCACTGATCATTAGAGAAATGTAAGTCAAAACCGTAATAAGACACCATCTCACAACAGTCAGAATGACTATTACTAAAAAGTCAAAAAATAATAGGTGCTAGCAAGGTTGCAGAGAAAAAGTCATGCTTACACAGAAAAAGTAATGCTTACACATTGTTGGTAGAAGTGTAAATTAGTTTAACCATTGTGGAAAACAATGTGGTGATTCCTCATAGACCGAAAAACAGAGCTACTTTATGACCCAGCTGTCCCATTGCTGGTTATATACCCAGAGGAATATAAATTATTCTATCATAAAGACCCATACATGCAAATGTTCATTACAGCACGATTCACAATGGCAAAGACATGGAATCAACATAAATGCCCATAAGCAGTAAACTGGATAAAGAATACATATATACCACAGCATCCTATGCAGTCATGAAAAGGAATGAGACCATGTCCTTTTCAGGGACATGGATGCAGCTGGAGAACATTAGTCTTAGCAAACTAACACAGGAAGAGAAAACCCAGTACCACATGTTCTCACTTATAAGTGGGTGCAAATTGATGAGAACATATGGATGCTTAGAGGAGGACAACAGACACTGGGGGCTACTGGAGAGTGGAGGGTGAGAGGAGGGAGAGGATCCAGAAAAATAACTAATGGGTAGTAGGCTTAATACCTGGGTGACGAAATAATCTGTAAAACAGTCCCCCATGACATGAGTTTTCCTATATAACAAACCTGTACATTTACCTCTGAACTTAAATGTTAAAAAAACTATATTTGTTCAGTCATATTATTAATGAAATTAAATATGTGTTTTTAAAATCTTCTTCTTTGGAGGACTTGGCTATAGATGGGAAAAAGAATCACTTAAATTACACAATAATAGTATTTGTAACCTCAAACAATGCTAAAACATAATTTACTTTTAATGTAAATATTATTTATTATTGCCATTCAGTCAATGTAATTAGGGCATGGAAACATGAGGCATGGAGGAAACAATATATATATATATTTCATATATAATTAATTATAACATATAAGACCTAAGTGTATTTGTGTGGGCAACATTTTATAACATTCCAGTTGGCACTGGTGTTAAGTTTCTTAACTGAGAAACCAATACAGAAAGGTAAGGATGTTTTATAGGGTTCCACCCAAAGCTACTACTGATTAATTTCGAAAGATTTCCTTTGCAGATTTTCCACTACCTTAACAGTAGCTGTGAAGCACTTGGGACGAGACACCATTTCCTTTATTTACAGGAAGTGTTGCTAAGTTGGGGCTTCTATACTTACCATGATGTTTTATTTCATTAAGATAGAGAAAGAAAAATAAGCAAGGATTTTGGCAGATGATTTCTCTGTGATTATAAAACAGGGTTACCTGAAAAGTAGTGTCCTAAGGAAATAGCATTAGTGGAAACATAGTACTTATAAGGTAATCATTGTTTCTAGACATTTTGGACAATTTTTTAAATATAGAAATATCTCATTTTATTTCAAATGCTATTAATTATTTTTATAAACTGTAACATAAAATATCATATTAAAATATTAAATTATGGCTTTTTATGAGTAAGACACTGGCTCATTCAGCCAACTGACCACTTTTGATTTCAGATACCTCTGAGAAAGGCCAGGAGAGGTCACTGAGAGAGCAGCATTGACATAGCAACGAAGTTAAATTTCTTCCCATTGTAATTCTTCTCTACTTGTCATAAAAACACATAGAAAGATTTCATTGCTTAAGGAAGAATCTCTATATAGAATTTGTAATTTCCAAGGCTAATTCTCTCACTTTTTTTTTTTTTTTTTTGTCTTGCACGTGTTTAGCACCACATGCCAATACTACTTAGCTCACATTTTCCTGCCCAAAAAGCCACTTGGGTTTAATTTTGGGCTTTCCAAAGAATCATTAGCCACAAAAAATAAATTGAGAAAATGACAGACTTTTTTTCATGAAGCATTAATGAAATTGGAGATTATGTTTTCAAAAAATATTCAACTCATATATTTTATTTTTATTGTAACATGAAATAACACTTCATATTCACCATAATTATTAACATATATACACAAATGCTAAAAGGAGATAGCTGTGTTACTCAGGTAGACACTTCAATGCACTTATAATTTTAACTCTAGATTAAAAGTTTATCCTACATAGTGGAAAACTTAAATCTGCAAAAGATTATACTAGATTTTCTTGGACACGACTGAGTTATTATAGTAAGCATAAGTACTTTAAAAATGGATATAAATGTATGAAGGCAAAACAAATTACTTACTGGAGAGATCATCAAATATGCTCAAGAACAGATTTTAATCTCTCTTACAATATGTCATCACACAAAGAGGGTAAAATAATTTAAATCACAAAAACATTAAGACTGATGAATATTGAAGGATCACTAAACTATCAAAATTGCCAGTTTGCAGAGATATCGCATACAACCATGAACACAGAAAATTAATGACATAGGGACACATAAAAATTATTTTAGATTTTTTTTCCTGGAAAAATACATGTGAAAAAGCTAACTGAAAATTTCTAGAAAGACAAGAACAACTAAAAACATTGGAGGGAGTGAAAAGAAGGAAGAGTAAATTAAAGAAGAAAGAATTACAAGAAGAGAAAGTTACAGCAAGAACAAGGAATAAAAAAGAAAGAAAATGAGGGGAAAGACTGACTACTCTGTGCAAGATGGAGAGTTTCAAGTTAAAAATTCAGTCAAGAACCAAAATTTAAAGGAAAAGGAAGGAGAAAATATAAGTCATTTTAATGAGTTAGACTTGTGTATTTGGGCTTTACCCTTCTGCGAGCAATTTATCTCTTGTTGCTTCATTGATTCATACTGTTTATAATAATAAAAATGGTGTTGAGAGCTAACATATGTAAGAATTTGCTAAGTTTCAGGAATTGTGCTAAGCACTTTACATGCATTGTCTCTTAGAACACTTAGAGTAACTCTGTAAGAGTTTACAGATGAGTATGTCAATGTTCAGTGCAATTAGGAAACTTGTTCTTGGCCACATGGTTAGTAAGAGTTTGTGAGGACAGAAGTTGCATGCCTAATTTCTAATTCCAAATCCTGAGCCACTGAATTTGCTCTGCTGTCTTCCCAAGGCTCTTCCACAGAGAGGTCAATTCTAAAAGGAATAATAAATGTAACCCACTAGGTACTTTTTTTTTTCTTTTGGGATGCTGCAGCACTCACGCTGCTAGCTTTGGCTTACAACAGAATTACAATTTGGAGCCAAACATTTCCATACCTCTTTGAAAGTATCCCTGAGGTTTATACCACAAAGAATGTTTGTGGGCAGAGTGGGAGGAGGGACAAAGAGGTACTCAACTTTGCAAAATGAAAGAAGGAAAAAAAAAGAGAGAGAGGGAAAAGAAAGAGAAAAGGACAAAAAGAGAAAGAAGAAAACAAGGCAGAGAAGCGAAAGTCTGCAAAAATTAGAGACACTAGACATTATTAGAATATCAATTAGACACATTCTCTCACAAGAATAAGGGACTTATATAACTGAAGTTTGAAACCAAAAGTGTGTGGTGATGGGATACGAAGAATGTTTGTGCAATAAAGCTAATATGTAACACATATATGAAGTAGACGCTCTTCTAACCTTTACAAATGTTACTCAGTTTAAAGCAAATCAACTTATATTCTCAGTCCTATTTTTATTCCACAACTAAAAGTGGTAAAGGTGGGATGTGAAATGAGTGGGTTGTCTGCAGAGTCCATGGTCTAAAGGATCTCCATAAAATGCGAAAATACAGTATTAGTAATGTGATTAAATCTCTTTACTTTTCTCACTGAACCATAGTAGCTTTGGGCTAGAACAATTCTTAAATATTAATGTCTAGACAAATCACTCACAGGCCTTGTTATAACCCAGATTCTAATTAGCAGGTTTGGGTTGGGATATGAGGCTCTGGATGTCTAATAACTTCCTAGGTGATATTGATGCTGTTGATCTACAGAACAACACTGTAGACAGCAAAAGTTTAATTTCCAGAAGGAAATGGGGTTGGGGACATTGTGAAATGACAAAGAGAATAGTAAAGAACCTGAGACATTATGATTATGTGTATGTGTTGGTTTTTGTCCACGATTCTTGCTCATAACTCTCATGGCCCTTGTTGCAGTCTTTTGTTATAATGTTGAGAATATTACATCTTGGGAGTAGGCCTCAGGAAACAGAATGTCTCTCTCTCTCTCTCTCTCTCTCTCTCTGCCCTTTCCTATCCTCCTTTCATTTGCCTATGACAGGACTCTAATCTGATTGTGGGTCAAAAGACCCTCCAGAAAGGGTTCTGCTCCATATCTTAGAGGAAGAAATGCTACACAGAGGCCAAGAAAAATCTGAATAGACACGCCTTGCTAGGCTTAGATCATGTGCTTTTGTCCAATTATATTTCCACACAGATATCAATCATGCCTAGGTAATGAAGCCTCCATAAAAAACAGCAACAACAAAACAGGGTTCAGAGAGATTCTGGATAGCTGACCATGCTGAGGTTCCTGAAGGGTGGTGCACCCAGGAAGGGCAGGGAAGCTTCATGCCTTTTCTCCCATACTTTGCCCCATATTTCTTCATCTTTATCCTGTGTAATATCCTTTATAATAAACCCATAAACATTAGTAACTGTTTCCCTGAGTTCTGTGAGCTGCCCCAGCCAGTTAATCAAGCCTAAGTAGGAATCAATGGGATCCCAATTTGAAGAGTTCATCAGAAGTTCCAGAAGCCCAGACTTATGAATGGTATCTGGGTGGGGGCAGTCTTGGGGACTGAGCCCCCAACCTTTGGGATCTCCAAATAGATAGTGTGAGGATTGAACTGAAGGACACCCAGAGGGTGTCTGTTGCTTGGTTTGTGAAGAAAGACCCCCACACGTTTTGTCACAGACGTCTTCTTCTGTGTTGACTGTTATTTTGGTTGTAGTGTGAGAGCAGTGGAAAAACATGATTTTAGAGAGTTTTGCCTCAAACAGAATGGTTCAAGAACTAAAGTGGAGTTTAAACATACGATTGATAATGAATAGGCCTTTAGAAATGAAGTAGTCTTAGGGATCATCACACTGAATAAATTTACTTCAAAGGATAGCATCCTTGAAGCGCTTGTGGGTTGATTCCACAGCAAGTCAAGGATGAAAACTTGTGGCTCCTTTTCCTGTACTTTTGCTGTGTTCATACTGCCACAGCAATTCTGAAGATGGTATCTGCTTTCATGGTCTAGCTCAGTCATGAAGGAGGATTAATCACGCCTATTTTTCAAAAGGAATTTGAGAACATTGTATTCTAATCTTAATTAAAACATATCCCTGGCTTGAAGAAATGTGAGTTACAAATTAAAGGAAAAGGCTTTGTATTAAAATAGCCAGTGTTTTCCAAGAATCAAAACTGATAGGATGTGTATATGTTTACACACACACACACACACACACACACACACACACACACACAGGCAGAGAGAGAGAGAAAGAAAGAGAGAGTGATTATAAGGAACTGGTTCATGAAATTATGTAAGCTAAATCTCAAGATCTGAAGTTGGCAAGCTAGATACCCAGGAGAGCTGATAGGTACTCCAGGAGAACCAATGGTGTAGGTTCCAGTCCGAAAGCCAACAGGCTCCACACTGAAGAAAAGCTGACGTTCTATCATAGAGTCTGAAGGACAGAAACAAACAAAGAAACAAACAAACAAAATGTCCCAGCTCCAGTCTAGCAGGAAGAGTTCCTTCTTATTTGCTGGAGGGTCAGTATTTTTCTTCTATGCCAGACTTCAACTGATTAAATAAGGCTCACCCACATCACTAAAGGCAATCTGCGTTATTCAGTCCACATATTCAAAGGTGATTCTCATTCAAAAACACCCTCACAGACACACTGAAAATAATATTTGACCAAATATCTGGGCACACATGGCCCAGTCAAATTGACACATAAAATTATCCATCACAGGCCTTGAAAACTTGACTTAATTTATGAAAAGCAGTTTATAAAGAACTTTGTTAGTTTTGAAGTCACACTTAGGTTTTCAATGAATAAAGGTTGCAGATGTCCTGACACATTATACCTGGTCTAATTTCAAAACTTTGATCAGCATTGGGAACACTATTATTCTTCACATGCCTAAGAGATGGTTCTGTGCATTAATTTACTACATGAGTACTAGGCTTATTATTATTATTTTTTAGTTGCCTCCTTTTGTAGTGAAAAATTAATATAGCAATCTTACTTTGGCAATACAAAAGAAGTTGATAAACTGGAAACTATTATTCATAAGCCAGTAGCTATATAGCATAGTAATAACAACAGAAACACTGAGACAGAAGATGCTGAGTGCAAATATTGGTTCTCCTACCTCTGAACTTGTTCACTTTGATAGAGTTACTTAACTTCCAAAAATTGCAGTTTTTACTAAAAATATTTTTACTAAAAATATGAAAAGAAATAGGACCTTCCCATTGTTGTGATGAGTAAATAAAATAATACATAAGAAGGTTCCAAACCTAATACATAGTCACATAGGAATATATCAATACAGGCTAATATTGCTACCATTAATTCTAATTATTTTTCTAAATAAATTGCTATTTTCATTATATTGAACATATATGGAATATGCTGCTTTTAATACATATCCCACATTAGAACAAAGTCCATGTCTAAGTCCTCAAAGAATGTGGACCAGAAGAAAACGCATTTTGTTGTTGTTTCGGTTGTAAAATATTTTTTAATAAATTTCTGTTTTATGATACTTTAAATGGATATTTTATCACCATATCTTTAATAAAATCTATTGTTAGCATATATGTGGCAGTTTAATACAATTGTATTTCTTGCGTGTAAATAGTTTTATGGCTTATTTTTGCCATCAGTGATTTAATTCTGATCATTTCACTTCTGAAGGGAAATTCAAAATGAATAAGAATATGTGACTTAGGGTCCTTTTGTGTTTGACATTATTTAACTATGACTATTCTTGCTAATGAATTCTGAGGATAAAGAATTTCAATTTGTGGACAAGAGTGAAAAGTATGATTATCATGTTTGTCTCTTTATAAAATATCTTGCAGATTATAATTAAAATGTCCAACTAATAACATAATAAGTTTTTGTTCTTCTATTACAATTATCAGTTAAAAAAACATTTTTAAATATATTTACCAGCAAGAACGATTCACTCTGTCATCTTAATGATTTTCTAATGAAGTGTTCAGGTTTTGTCAAAATTCCCGTGGGCTCTAGGAACATGTGACAGTAACTATTTTTCTATCAATTTACTAGTATGAAGGAAGTTCTTATAATGCACAAAATTGTGTTATTTCTTTAACTACTCATTTGGCATTTAATAAAAAAACTGCTACTACTTCTTCAGGTAGAGAACTGAGTAAAGCAGTTATATAGTATTAACTAAAAAATGGACTTTGAACTAGAGGTTTCATATTTCAGTACTCTTATGCAAATCACTTACTATTTTATATTTTAAAAAACTTTATTGCATGCTTAAGTTCCCCCAGTCTTATAGAGATAAGCTAATTATTAGCAGCATAAAACTGATTCAGAATGTAAATCGACCCTCCCTACCTACACCAAATCTTTCGTTTAAAAAGAAAAAAAAAAAGAAGAATAAATCTATAATGACATTGGAAAAAAATCTCTTAGTCACAAATGTTGAAAAGAATTAAAGATAGTCCTGGTGGTGACAAAATCTCTCAGCATTTGCTTGTCTGTAAAGGATTCTATTTCTCCTTCACTTATGAAACTTAGTTTGACTGGATATGAAATCCTGGGTTGAAAATTTTTTTCTTTCAGAATGTTGAATATTGGCCCCCAATCTCTTCTGGCTTGTAGAGTTTCTGCTGAGAGATCCACTGTTAGTCTGATGGGCTTCCCTTTGTGGGGAAGCCCTTTCTCTCTGGCTGCCCTTAACATTTTTCCCTTCATTTCAACCTTGGTAAATCTGACAATTATGTGTCTTGTGGTTGCTCTTCTTGGGGAGTATCTTTGTTTTTGTTCCCTGTATTTCTTGAATTTGAACGTTGGCCTGTCTTGCTAGGTTGGGGAAGTTCTCCTGGATAATACCCTGAAGAGTATTTTCCAACTTGGTTCCATTCTCCTCATAACTTTCAGGTACACCAATCAAAGGTAGATTTGGTCTTTTCACATAGTCCCATATTTCTTGGAGGCTTTGTTTGTTTCTTCTTACTCTTTTTTCTCTAAATTTCTCTTCTTGCTTCATTTCATTCACTTGATCTTCAATCACTGATACCCTTTCTTCCACTTGATCGAATCAGCTACTGAAGCTTGCGCATGCATCATGTAGTTCTTGGTTTTCAGCTCGTAGCCATGGTTTTCAGCTCCATCAGGTCATTTAAGGTCTTCTCTATGCTGTTTATTCTATTTAGCCATTAGACTAATCTTTTTTCAAGGTTTTTAGCTTCTTTGCAGTGGATTCGAACATCCTCCTTTAGCTCGGAGAAGTTTGTTATTACTGATCTTCTGAAGCCTACTTCTGTCAACTCCTCAAAGTCATTCTCCGTTCAGCATTGTTCCATTGCTGGCTAAGAGCTGTGACCCTTTGGAGGAGAAGAGGCACTCTGATTTTTAGAATTTTAAGCTTTTCTGCTCTGGTTTCTCCCCATCTTTGTGATTTTATCTACCTTTGGTCTTTGATGATGGTGACCTACAGATGCAGTTTTGGTGTGGATATCCTTTTTTGTTGGTGTTGATGCTATTCCTTTTTGTTTGTTAGTTTTCCTTCTAACAGTCAGGACTCTCAGCTACAGGTCTGTTGGAGTTTGCTGGAGGTCCACTCCAGACCCTGTTTTCCTGGGTATCACCAGTAGAGGCTGCAGAACAGCAAATATTGCAGAACAGCAAATGTTGCTGCCTGATCCTTCCTCTTCAAGCTTCTCTCATAAAACAGACTTTAAACCAACAAAAATCAAAAGAGCCAAAGAAGGCCATTACATAATGGTAAAGGGATCAATTCAACAAGAAGAGCTAACTATCCTAAATACATATGCACTCAATGCATGAGCACCCAGATTCATAAAGCAAGTCCTTAGAGACCTACAAAAAGACTTAGACTCCCACACAATAATAGGGGGAGACTTTAACAGCCCACTGTCAACATTAGACAGATCAACGAGACAGAAAGTTAACAAGGATATCCAGGACTTAAACTCAGCTCTGTACCAAGCAGACCTAATAGACATCTACAGGACTCTCCACCCCTAATCAACAGAATAAACATTCTTCTCAGCACCACATCGCACTTATTCGAAAATTGACCACATAGTTGGAAGTAAAGCACTCCTTAGTAAATGTAAAAGAACAGAAATTATAACAGACTGTCTCTCAGACCACAGTGCAATCAAATTAGAACTCAGGATTAAGAAACTCATGAAAAACCACACAAATACATGGAAACTGAACAACCTGCTCCTGAATGACTACTGGGTAAACAATAAAACGAAGGCAGAAATAAAGATGTTCTTTGAAACCAATGAGAACAAAGACACAAAATACCAGAATCTCTGGGACATATTTAAAGCAGTGTGTAGAGTGAAATTTATAGCACTAAATGCCCACAAGAGAAAGCAGGAGAGATCTAAAATCAACACCCTAACATCACAATTAAAAGAACTAGAGAAGCAAGAGCAAACACATTCAAAAGCTAGCAGAAGGCAAGAAATAACTAAGATCAGAGCAGAACTGAAGGAGATAGAGACACAAAAAAAACGCTTCAAAAAACCAATGAATCCAGGAATTAGTTTTTTGAAAAGATCAACAAAATTGATAGACTGCTAGCAAGACTAATAAAGAAGAAAAGAGAGAAGAATCAAATAGATGCAATAAAAAATGATAAAGGGGATATCACCACCAATCCCACAGAAATACAAGCTACCATCAGAAAATACTATAAACACTTCTATTGAAATAAACTAGAAAATCTAGAAGAAAAGGATAAATTCCTGGATACACACACCCTTCCAAGACTAAGCCAGGAAGAAGTTGAATCTCTGAATAGACCAATAACAGGCTCTGAAATTGAGGCAATAATTAATAGCCTACAAACCAAAAAAAAGTCCAGGACCAGACAGAATCACAGCCAAATTCTACCAGAGTTACAAGGAGGAGCTGGTACCATTCCATCTGAAACTATTCCAATCAATAGAAAAAGGTGGAATCCTCCCTAACTCATTTTATGAGGCCAGTATCATTCTGATAACAAAGGCTGGCAGAGACATAACAAAAAAAAAAGAGAGAGAATTTTAGACCAATATCCCTGATGAACATCGACGCAAAAATCCTCAATAAAATACTGGCAAACCGAATCCAGCAGCACATCAAAACGCTTATGCACCATGATCAAGTGGGCTTCATGCCTGGGATGCAAGGCTGGTTCAACATATGCAAATCAATAAATGTAATCCAGCATATAAACAGAACCAAACACAAAAACCACATGATTATCTCAATAGATGCAGAAAAGGCCTTTGACAAAATTTAACAACGCTTCTTGCTAAAAACTCTCAACAAATTAGGTATTGATGGGACGTATCTCAAAATAATAAGAGCTATCTATGACAAACCCACAGCCAATATCATACTGAATGGGCAAAAACTGGAAACATTCCCTTTGAAAACTGGCACAAGACAGGGATGCCCTCTCTCACCACTCCTATTCAACATAGTGTTGGAAGTTCTGGCCAGGGCAATCAGGCAGGAGAATGAAATAAAGGGTATTCAATTAGGAAAAGAGGAAGTCAGATTGCCCTGTTTGCAGATGACGTGACTGTATATCTAGAAAATCCCATCATCTCAGCCCAAAATCTCCTTAAGCTGATTAGCAACTTCAGCAAAGTCTCAGGATACAAAATCAATGTGCCCAAATCACAAGCATTCTTATACACCAATAACAGACAAACAGAGAGCTAAATCATGAGTGAACTCCCATTCACAATTGCTTCAAAGAGAATAAAATACGTAGGAATCCAACTTACAAGGGACATGAAGGACCTCTTCAAGGAGAACTACAAAACCACTGCTCAATGAAATAAAAGAGGATACAAACAAATGGAAGAACATTCCATGCTCATGGGTAGGAAGAATCAGTATTGTGAAAATGGCCATACTGCCCAAGGTAATTTACTGATTCAATGCCATCTCCATCAAGCTACCAATGACTTTCTTCACAGAATTGGAAAAAACTACTTTAAAGTTCATATGGAACCAAAAAAGAACCTGCATCACCAAGTCAATCCTAAGCCAAAAGAACAAAGCTGGAGGCATCATGCTACCTGACTTCAAACTATACTACAAGGCTACAGTAACCAAAACAGCATGGTACTGGTACCAAAACAGAGATATAGATCAATGGAACAGAACAGAGCCCTCAGAAATAATGCCTCATATCTACAACTATCTGATCTTTGACAAACCTGACAAAAACAAGAAATGGGGAAAGGATTCCCTATTTAAGAAATGGTGCTGGAAAAACTGGCTAGCCATATGTAGAAAGTTGAAACTGGATCCCTTCCTTACACCTTACACAAACATTAATTCAAGATGGATTAAAGACTTATATGTTAGACCTAAAACCATAAAAACCCTACAAGAAAACCTAGGCAATATCATTCAGGACATAGACATAGGCAAGAACTTGATGTCTAAAACACCAAAAGCAATGGCAACAAAAGCCAAAATTGACAAATGGGATCTCATTAAACTAAAGAGCTTCTGCACAGCAAAAGAAACTACCATCAGAGTGAACAGGCAACCTACAGAATGAGAGAAAATTTTTGCAACCTACTCATCTGACAAAGGGCTAATATCCAGAATCTACAATGAACTCAAACAAATTTACAAGAAAAAAACAAACAACCCCATCAAAAAGTGGGCAAAGGATATGAACAGACACTTCTCAAAAGAAGACATTTATGCAGCCAAAAAACACATGAAAAAATGCTCATCATCACTGGCCATCAGAGAAATGCAAATCAAAACCACAATGAGATACCATCTCACACCAGTTAGAATGGCGATCATTAAAAAGTCAGGGAACAACAGGTGCTGGAGAGGATGTGGAGAAATAGGAACACTTTTACACTGTTGATGGGACTTTAAACTAGTTCAACCATTGTGGAAGTCAGTGTGGCGGTTCTTCAGGGATCTAGAACTAGAAATACCATTTGACCTAGCCATCCCATTACTGGGTATATACCCAAAGGATTATAAATCATGCTGCTGTAAAGACACGTGCACTCGTATGTTTATTGTGGCACTATTCACAATAGCAAAGACTTGGAACCAACCCAAATGTCCAACAGTGGTAGACTGGATTAAGAGAATGTGGCACATATACACCATGTAATACTATGCAGCCATAAAAAATGATGAGTTCATGTCCTTTGTAGGGACACGGATGAAACTGGAAACCATCATTCTCAGCAAACTATCGCAAAGACAAAAAACCAAACACCGCATGTTCTCACTCATAGGTGGAATTGATCAATGAGAACACATGGACACAGGAAGGGGAACATCACACACTGGGACCTGTCGTGGGGTGGGGGGAGGGGGGAGAGATAGCATTAGGAGATATACCTAATGCTAAATGACGATTTGATGGGTGCAGTACACCAACATGGCACACGTATACATATGTAACAAACCTGCACATTGTGCACATGTACCCTAAAACTTAAAGTATAATAATAATAAAATAAAAAAATAAAAAGAGGAAAATGTGGCACTTATACACCATGGAATACTATGCAGCCATAAAAAAGGATGAGTTTATATCCTTTGTATGGACATGGATGAAACTGGAAACCATCATTTTCAGCAAACTATCACAAGGACAGAAAACCAAACACTGCATGTTCTCACTCATAAGTGAGAATTGAAGAATGAAAACACTTGGATACAGGGTAGGGAGCATCACACACTGCAGCCTGTCATGAGGTGGGGGGAGGGGGGAGGGATAGCATTAGGAGGAATACCTAATGTAAATGACGAGTTAATGAGTGCAGCACACCAACATGGCACATGTATACATATGTAACAAACCTGCACGTTGTGCACATGTACTCTAGGACTTAAAGTATAATAAAAAAAAATAAAAAGAATTGAAGATAGATATGGATTGATGGAGGAAATCATAGCCCTAAATTCATAAATTGATGCTTATGTGGGAGGATTTCTACAGCTTTAGGAACAGTTCAGGCATGTCTCAAGTACGGCAATATTTGATAAAGAAGATGTTTCCCAAACAAGAATATTGAATTGCATCTATGTATATGGAGAACACAAGTTAATTACATCCCTTCTTTTTACCAAGTTCCCAACACTTACATAAAAGTGTTTACTCACAGGCTGAAGCAGAGAGTTTGAGGATTCAGGTTGGAGTGGCCAGACAATTAGTGTTTCAGAAGGAAGAGAAATCCTCAAACCAGAAAATAAGAAATTATGTCAGTTTTTTGATAGAATAGTCAACTTGTCATCCACATCATCGCTAGGGCCATGTTTCTGTAAATAATATCAGTACCCACAAAGAGGGGAATATGCATTCCCAAAATGATATTGAACAAATCAGAATCATCAAATATTTGAAGGAAATAGTAAAGAAGAGAAACATAAGGCTAATTCCCAAGACAATTCATTTAACAGCATGAACAAAAAAAAGATATTAAACTATCAGATCTATAAAATAAGAATCACTGGAGAGAGATCAGTCATACATTTTAAAAATAAAAAAATCCCGACTGGGCTCAGTAGCTCACACCTGTAATCCCGGCACTTTGGGAGGCCGAGGCAGGCATATAACTTGAGGTCAGGAGTTCAAGCCCAGCGTGGCCAACATGGTGAAACCCCATCTCTACTAAAAATACAAAAATTAGCCAGGCGTGGTGGTAGGCACCTGTAATCCCAACTACTTGGGAGGCTGAGGCAGGAAAATCACTTGAACCTTGGAGGTAGAGGTTGCAGTGATCCAGCATCACGCCACTGCACTCCAGAGCAAGACTAGGTTTCAAAAAAAAAAAAATCACTAAAATTAAGGTTTGAAAGAAGGGCTAAAATAAGTACAGTTAAATAAATACAGTTAGTAAGTAAATATTAATTGAAAAACTAAACTGCAGTCATCTGTCAGAATACATTAAAAAGAGGGTAAAACTGAAGTTGAAAGCATGACATAAAAGTTCAGAGACATAGACGACACTTCAAAAAGTTTCAGTGTATACCTCGGAGGAATTTCTGAAGTATGAAACTGAAAAATGGTAGAGAGGAAAAAATTAAATGAATAATACAGTTTTCCAGAACTGAAAAAAAAAATGAAAAGACGTTAGCTAGGAGTGGGCAGTATGGTGTGGAATGAGGGTTGAGGGAGGAAACAGTATCCTGAGTCGAGTGAGTAAACCAAAGGGCCACACCTAACGAAGCTAAGCATTACTAACAGTTTTCAGAAAAAAATGAAACAGGTTTCCTGCAAAAAAATGAAAAACCAAGCTGACATCAGATGTCTCATAAGTCAGACTAATTGTTAGAAGACAATGAAGCAGTATCAACAGAGTACTAAGGCAGACACTATGTTGTGTCTAGTTTCCTACACTCAGGAAAACATTGGCATTTAGGTGAAATGAAGAAAATAGACATATTTTCAGCATTCACCACCCTCAGGCCTTACTTGAGATAATTAGATAAAAATGCACACCAGTAAAATAAGAAAATGAAGACTAAGGATGAAGTAGCATTCATGGAATAATGGTGAACAACAGAGGGAGTAACATTTAAATAGCTGTTACATCTATAGTTATATTTAAGTTACCATTGATGCATGACATTAAAGAAAAATGGTAATAATTATTAACTAAAATTCTGGGTTACAGCATTTGAGTTGTGTGTACAAGTGAATGTGCATAGGTGTTTTGGAGTATTGGGTTTAAAGGCTCACAAAGACTTTTGCTTTATTTAATAGGAAGTCAAAGACTAATTAATGCTAGATTTTTAATAGAAAATACAAGATTAAGTGGGCATAAAAATTTTTGCTTAGCTACCATTAAGAAAAGAAATCAAATATTTCTAGATAGGTAAGTGAAAAAATGAAATACTTTCAGCCCATTAGAGGAAAATAAACCACACAAGGTATATGTTATAGAATACACAAAATAGAATGGTTAAAATTAATGCAAATACACTGGTTATTGTATTAGTCCATTTTCACACTGCTATAAAGATACTGCCTGAGACTGGATAATTTATAAACAAAAAAGGTTTAATTGACTCACAGTTCCACATGGCCAGGGAGGCCTAAGGAAACTTACAATCACTACAAAAGACAAAGATGGAAGCAAGGCATGTCTTACAAAGCAGTAGCAGGAGAGAGAGAGAGCACAGGGTAACAAAGACTTTTAAAACCTTGAGATCTCATGAGAACTCCCTCACTATCATGAGACCAGCATGGGGGAAACTGCCTCCATGAGCCAATCACTCCCATCAGGTCCCTCTCTCAATACATGGGGATTACAATTCAAGATGAGATTTGGGTGAGGACACAGAGCCAAGTCATATATTATGCATCAGAAATGTGAATGTGTTTAATTTCTACAAAATACAATACTCTGAAATGAGATCAAAATACAAACTTGGCTGTACTTTCTTTCTTTTTGACCATACAGTTTGATGATATGGTCTGGCTTTGTGTCCCCACCCATATCTCATCTTGAATTGTAATTCAAATTGTAGTCCCCACGTGTTGAAGAAGGGATTTCATGAAAGGTGATTAGATCATGGAGGCAGTTCCCCGTTGCTGTTCTCATGATAGTGAGTTTTCAGGAGATCTGATGGTTTTATAAGAGGCTTTCCCCCATTTCACTCTGTACTTCTCCTTCCTGCCACCATGTGAAGAAGGATGTGTTTGCTTCCCCTTCCACTATGATTGTAAGTTTCCTGAGGCCTCCCCAGCCATGCTGAACTGTGAGTCAATTAAGCCTCTTTCCTTTATAAATTACCCAGTCTTAGGCATGTCTCTAGTAGCAGCATGAGAACAGACTAATACAGTTGGAATAGCCTAGAAAACTATCTTTTAATACCTATCACCCTACCCTATTGCCTTCATAAAAGTTCTGGGCCTCAGGGAAACAGAATGAGAGATGTCTTTGTCTGTTTCGTGTTCCTGTAACAGAATACCTGAGACTGATTAGTTTATAAAAAAAAGGGGTTTATTTGGCTCATAATTCTGGTGACTGGAAAGTTCAATATGGGCATCTGCATCTGGTGAAGGGCCTCTTACTGCTTCAACTCATGGTGGACAATGGAAAGGGAGCTGGTATGTGCAAAGAAATCACGTAGTGAAAAACAAGAGAGAGAAACCAAGGAGTCAGACTCTTTTTAACAACCTGCTCTCTTGGGAAGTAACCTATTCCTGAGAGAGTGAGAACTCACCCTCTTAGGAGGGCATGAATCTACTCATGAGGAATCCATCCCTATGACACAAACACCTCTCACTAGCTACTCCTCAGTGCTGCCACATTGGAGATCAAATTTCAACATGGGTTTTGACTTTTGACAGGGGCAAACCAAACCATAACAAGTGACAAGCTTTGATTTTTGCATATTAACAAGGTAATTGGGGCAATATGTGATGGGGAGGGTTAAAGAAAAGGGGCAGTTGAAATGCTCTGGAGATTCTACTTTTGATGCATTTAAATATGTCATAAGTTACTGCTTCACACATAGTCCAGCTGATACAGTATTTGATGCTTAATGGCAATACTGAAGAATGTATACAGATCTTACTTTAAAAAATTGCATGTAAATAATTATATTTAAATGCTATGGGGGAAGAGTAAGCTATGTGTGCTACAACATCATATAAAAAGAGGACTAGAATAACCTGTAGGGTAAGGAAATTTCCCTAGAGGACCTAATTTTAAATAGTGTCTCCATGATTAACAAGCATTGACTCAGGGAAATAGTAGTTGAAGAAGAGGGGAGAGTATTCCATGAAAAGGAACAGGAGGTGGAAGAAACATCATTCTGGGACTGAAAAGTTACCAATATGACTGTCATGTGAAAAAAAGGGAAGGGGCATGAGATCAGAGTACATATTAATCTGGTGCAAAAGTCATTGCGGTTTATGCCATTACTTTTATTGTAAAAGCAAATGCAAATTACTTGGTTGGTGTAAAGCAATGACTTTTGCACCAACCTAACAGATTTGCAGAGTTTGGGTTAAGGATTTTTTAAAACCTCTATTCTTAGAGAAATAATAAGTCATTGTTAGTTTTAAAGCAGGAGAGAGGTGACAGTAATAGAATTTGTCTGTAAAAGAATAATATCTATGTAGAGAATGGATAGTTCAGATGATATGTCTGTGGGGTGACTAGTAGTCTAGGTAAGAGTTAATGGTGATTTGGACTAGGATGCTGGTTAATGAGATGGAAAGTGGGCAAATTAGAAAATTGAATCAATAGGAATTAGTGATGCAGAATGTAAGTATGCTAGTTTTCTTTTGCTGTATAACAAATTACCATAAATTTGACAACTTAAAACAACACCCATTTATTTCCAGCAATGTGGCTGGAATCTCTAGGTATCATTAGGCTGAAAGCAGAAATTTGTCATGTGTCTTCATCTATAAGCTCTGGGGAAAAACCCATTTCCAAGCTCATTAACATTGTTGGTGGAACAACTTTTGAATTGTAAATTTGAGGTCTCTGTTGTCTTCCTACCTGTCAGCAGGGGGCTGCTCTCAATAACTAGATAGTATGTGCATTACTTGCCACATGACCTCCTTTATCTTCAAAGACAGCATCACAGAATCTCCCTCTTATTGAATCTGTATTAGTCAATTTTCATGCTGCTGAAAAAGACATAGCAGAGACTGGGCAATTTGCAAAAGAGGTTTGCTTTTTAAAACCGTCAAATCTCATGAGACTTATTCACTATCATGAGAACAGCAGGGGAAAGACCTGCCCCCATGATTCAATTACCTCCACCGGGTCCCTTCTACAACATGTGGGAATTTAAGATGAGATTTGGGTGGGGACACAGCCAAATCATATCATTCCACTCCCAGCCCCTCCCAAATCTCATGTCCTCACATTTCAACAGCAATCATGCTTTTTCAACAGTCCCCCAAAGTCTTAACTCATTTCAGTATTAACAAAAGTCCACAGTCCAAAGTCTCATCTGACACAGGGCAAGTCCCTTCCACCTATGAGCCTGTAAAATCAAAAGCAAGTTAGTTGCTTTCTAGATACACTACTGACAATATATCATGTCAGTCTTTCCCCCATTCTTTCTAAAGGATATCTACAGCCTTTGACAAGGGTAACTGTGCACTGGGGAAAGGGAAATGATCAGACATTTTGGGGACTACTGGAGACTGGCTCTGAGCTGACGTTGATTCCAGGGGACCCAAAATGTCATAGTGGTCCTCCAGTTAAAGTGGGGGCTTATGGAGGTCAGGTAATTAATGGAGTTTTATCTCAGATCTGACTTACAGTGGATCCAGTGGGTTCATGGACTCATCCTGTGGTAATTTCCCCAGTGCCAGAATGCATAATTGGCATAGACATTGACTTAGCAGATGGCAGAACCCCTACATTGGCTCCCTGACTGGTAGGGTGAGGGCTATTATGTTGGAAAAGACCAAATGGAAGCCATTAGAGCTGCCTCTACCTAGAAAACTAGTAAATCAAAAACAATATTGCATCTCTGGAGGGATTGCAGAGATTAGTGCCACCATTAAGAACTTGAAAGACACAGGGGTGGTGATTCCCACCACATCCCCATTCAACTCTCCCATTTTGCTGGTGCAGAAGAAAGATGAATCTTGGAGAATGACAGTGGATTATTGTAAGCTTAACCAAATGGTGATTCCAGTTACAGCTGCTGTACCAAACTTGCTTTCATTGCTTGAGCAAATTAACACATCTCTTGGCACCTGGTATACAGCCACTGGCTTGGCAAATGCCTTTTTTTCCATTTCTGTCCATAAGGCTCAACAGAAGCAATTTGCCGCAGCTAGCAAGGCCAGCAGTATATGTTTACTGTTCAACCTCAGGGGTATATCAATTCTCTGGCTTTGTGTTATAATCTTATTCAGAGAGAACTTGATCACTTTTTGCTTCTACAAGATATCGCACTGGTCTGTTACATTGATGACATTATGCTAATGGGATTCTGTGAGCAAGAAGTAGCAAACACACTGAACCTACTTGTGAGACATTTGTGTGTCAGAGAATAGAAAATAAATTGAATTAAAATTCAGGGACCTTCTACCTCAGTAAAATTTCTAGGTGTCCAGTGGTATGGGGCTGTTGAGATAGTCCTTTTAAGGTGAAGGATAAGTTGCTGCATTTGGCCTCTCCTACAACCAAGAAAAAGACACAATGCCTAGTGGGCCTATTTGCATTCTGGAGGCAATACATTCCTCATTTGAGTGTGTTACTCAAGCCCATTTATCAAGTGACCCAAAAGGCTGCCAGTTTTGAGTGGGGTCCAAAACCGGAGAAAGCTCTGCAGCAGGTCCAGGCTGCTGTGCAAGCTGCTCTGCCACTTGAGCTCTATGACCCAGAGTGGTGGCTGAGATGTCAATAGCAGATAAGGGTGCTGTTTGGAGCCTTTGGCAGGTCCCCATAGGTGAATCCTAATAGAGGCCTCTAGGATTTTGGAGCGAGGACCTACCATCTTCTGCAGATAACTACTCTCCTTTTGAGAGGCAGCTCTTGGCCTGTTACTGGGCTTTAGTGGAAACTGAACGTCTGACTATGTGTCATCAAGTCTCCATGTGACCTGAACTGCTATCATGAACTAGGTGTTTTCTGACCCATCTAGCCCTAAAGCGGGGCATGCACAGAAGCAGTCTGTCATCAGATGGAAGTGGTATATATGTGACTGGGCTTGAGCAGGTTCTGAGGGGACCTATTATTTTTGTCCCTCTATTATTTCTGTCCCTCTAGAGAACCCTGATTAATTAGATAACCTAATTTTGGAACTAAACTCTCATCATATTCAAAGGTCTCTCATAGTCAGGGAGAGAAGATTATGAAAGGGTCTAGATCATTGGGGCATTTTAGAATTCTTGCTACTATAAGGATACCCTGGTAGATGATGGTGCCATTTCCTGAGATTTAGTTTGATAGCATGAGGTAGTTTTGGAAATTACTGATTCTGAAAATTCTTGTAAAAGGAGCATCCAAGTGGGGATATTGATCTAAATATGTGAATCAAGTGTTCCGAGTTCTAAGAATGCCAATGTGCATTATGAATTTTCAAATGTGTACCACATTTTTCAAACACATTTCATAAAAAAAATTGATTGCACAAAGCATTAAAGGACTAGTGCTATATGTGAAAAAATCCCTTAGAATATAATTCAGAAGAAAGAAGATAAAGTAATCAACTAGGGGCATCCGAAGATTATTTTCTCACCTGTAAAGAAAATGAAGCAGAGATGTTACAGAGTTACAAGAAGTTTGCAAGAATACTGTACTATTCAGTATATTCAGTAAAAAATAAAAAAAAAAAAACTTAGAAAGTGGGAATATCCTCAAGGAGCTGTCTTTTGCACTATCTTGGCTCATTAAAGTGATCATATTTTCAAAATGTATTTCCCTAAACCAGTTTAAATACAGTGAATGTTTTATGAGACTATAGAGTGAAAAAGATTTCTGGTTTTTTTTTTTAGGAAGCTAATATTTTGTTATTTGCTATGGCCTTTAGTATAATTGTTTATGATTTATGAAAATATGCTGAAGTGACAACAGAAGAAAAATCCTAACGAATAAGTTCTATTAATTTATAAGAAACGTGTGAGGTGTTATATGGAACAAAATAAACCAAGCAAGAATAAATGAGACCCCCAGGATCTATTTTATTCTCTTCAAACGCATAAATTTCCTACAGGGAAGAAAAAGAGAATATACAGAGAAGAAGGAGAGAATGTTCCAGCAGCATTGAAGTAACAGCAGCTTTTGTGAGGGTAAGCCTTGGTAGTTCATGGGGAGGCACACTGCATGATTTTGCCTCTTTAACATAACTGCATACAAATAATAGAACCTCATAGTGAAAGTGCACGCCCTATGAGAATGCATACAGGGAAGGAAAAAAAGAACAAGTTCTCAGCCCCCAAAACAAATAAAATAATTGCTTGAGTTAAAATTAGCTGAAGTCAGTTCACATTCAGTAATGGTAAATCCAACAAATATTTCTTGTATAATTTTTTTACTCCTTTTTATGAAAAAAATAAGCCCCTATATTTGTATAAGCATACTTTATTTTCTCTGTGATGTTATAAACTCTAAACAAGCAAGTACAGAAAAAAAATACATCTTTTGTAACTCTACTTTTTTTTTAAATGCCTAAGCATGAGAAATGGTAACATTTTCAAAACATTATATTAGGTAACAGCACTTCCGTAACAAAATTCTAAAAAGGTAAATAAGTTTACAAAGTTATTTTTCAAAATTTTGTGATTCCGGGCCCATAGATGACTATTCTCATATTTCATTAATGTATTATATATAAATAGAATTGACAATGACTTTTTTGAATGAAGTATTCTATATCTGCATAAGTACCCCTGGCAGCTTCTACCAATGTTAAGGGAGGTGATGACATTGACTAATTTTCATTTTATGGAATGAAATGTTGAATCAAGCAATAAAATTCCTGAAAACAGTTTTGATTGTTGTTTTAATAAGTGCCTTAACAGTTGAATTGGTGATTTTATATATTGGTAAGTTGTGACAAGTAACATGGGCTGAGACTCTTCCCCAATAATTTAATAATTTAAGCTGTATTATTCCTGCTAATATTGACCTGGGCAAGAAAAAAGTTACAAAATGAAAAAAATCTCTGGGGCCTAGGTTTTTTCATACTTCAAATGGAGATCACAGAACTGTTGTAAGAAATAAATGAAATAGTGCATGAGTATAATCAGGAATATAGTGATGTACAATAATAATTATCATTATAAACCAATATTTTCTCCTCAATATGGCATGCTTTTTATCCTACAAACTTCCTGGTGATCACATATAAGTCTAATTACCGTACATATTTTGATAATACTCAAACCAAACCATCTGCAATCTAGATCTCTTCTAAGATTTAGACTCATTTTTCATTTCTTTATGAATACATATTATTTTGGCTAGGAAATAAAATGAACGTTAGCAATAAGGTTGGGTTTTTTGTTGGTGGTGGTGGTTAGAAAAAGAGCCTCAACCCATCTTATTTACTGGATCCAAGGTTTCGTAGAATGTTTGTGTATCTTACTCAAGGGCAACAGAACCTAACTCTTCATTCCTCCATGCTGTATTGTTTGGCATTCACTATAAACTTTTTTTTTTAATGCTAGAGAACTCGAGTCCTCTGACTCTATTTTCTTCATCCATTATATACAGTCTGTCACTGTGAATTGTTCATGGTTCTGCATGTGGTTTTTGCTGGTATAACCAAGAAAATCTCAAGATTTTTATACAATTTGTTACAAAACAACTCTTTTATTGGGCTTGGAATTACTGAGCTATGAGACTGGAGCTCTTATTTCCACTTTGTCACCACAGGAGACGAAAATGCCTAAAAATAGAGCTCAATTGGGAGAAGAACAGCTGGCACACAGAAGCTGGGGATAGCGTAATGGCATCATTTGTGCCTCTTATCAATTTGTGCTTATATCTGGGCTTTTTATTTCTTCTGTTTGTGGCGTTCTGGGTTGAAATCCCTGTCACTTGAAACTGAGGGATTCCTTACTCAATCACATGATTTTCTATCTCTAACATTTCCACCTTAGTTCAGATTTCCATTTCTCTCTTGGATTGCTCCAAAGCCCTACAACTGATTTCTCCTGCTGTAAGTATTAGCATTTTTCTGTCAGTTCTCAACTCCACAGAGCTCTCAGAATGACTTACCTAACATACAGATCTGACTATGCCATGTCCCTGCTAAAAATATATTTTCTGACCACAGTGTAAAGAATAGTATCTTTAACATTGAGTGTAAAGCCTTATGAGATGAAGCCCCCTACCTAACTCTACAACCTAATTTATCATTTTTCCCTCTTAATATTTGTGTATCAGCAGCACTGAACAGCTAGTGTATTTCTCTTACAAACACACTGCAGTGTTTTTCAATACCTCCACTTTACTCAAGTTCTGTTGCCTAGAATACACTTTCATTTTTCGTGTCATGGAGTTTAACTACTACTATTCATTCCCCTATGCACCAAACCTAGGTGAGGTGTCCTTAACCTGTGTTTTAGAGTCCGATAGTCGTTTTTATCATTATAGTTACCATATTATATTGAATGGATTTGCTCATCTCTAATCAATGCCCCACCTTCGTGTTATCCAACCCACACATACGACCATGTCTTTTTAAGTTTTTTTTTGAATCCCTAGGACCTTAAGAAGTTCCTGGAAAATAATGCCCAGTAAATGTTTATTGTACAAATAAATGTACAGGAAAACACTACCTTGCTACTTGGCTCTTTGTTTAATTCTTCAGAAGAGGATTAAGTGTGCTGCCCCAGTTTGACAGAAGTTGAATTTGTATTTCAACTTCGAAACCAAGTTTACATTAATCTTCCATTTCAGAAGAATATTTTGTTGCTATTCATCAATTAAAGTCAAATTGATACTTCTGTTTTCAATTGAGCTAATGTATTGCATTAAATTTTCCTAACTTCATTACAGCTTACTGACAGCCTAATGACTGCAGTACATTTCAATTTTGCAAGAACAGAGAGTGCAGGAACCCATTCTAAATTTTTATTTGATAATCTTTACCTCTCTCCATATGGTCACAAGAGCTTCTTTTTTTTTCCCGTTGCTCCAGTTGGGATTTTCACCCCTTCTCTCTTTCCATTTCCACCTTTTGTACATAGCAAAAGCCAATGATGTCCTACCTCCCCAATTCTTCCAAACCCTATCCATAAGACAGCCAGTCCTTATTCTTTACCTCAGCATTATTTCAGCACATTCTAGATTAGGGTCTGATAACAAACGACTGGCTGGACTTCTAGATAAGAGGAAAGAGGAAGGAATCCCACGTGGTGGTGTCTCTCTGGTACCAGCCTTTTGTCGAGTGCCGCAGTAACCCTACTTTAGTGCCAGAGCCACGGAGAGCATCTTCAGCACCACTCTATTGCTTTACATTCTGATTCTTAGAGGATTATAGATAAATAGAACTCTTAAACTGAAATCAAAACATTACTCTTTTCTTTTTTTCCCTTTCTTATTGACATGCTAGAAACTTAGTCCAGAATATCTAAATGTAAGAAAAATGAAACTTCTCTTACTTCTCTGCCTTTCTGTAGTTGTTGCCATCTTCTCTCCTTTCCATCACATTCAAAAGCTGTCAAAGCATAGACTACTATCTCCTCTTCTATTTCTTTCATTCATTCTTTTATTATTTTTATTATGAGATACAGCCTACATAAAAAAGAGCTTAGAAAATATATATGTTTATTTGGAAGAATAATGATAAAGAAAACACCCTTGTAATCACCACTGAAGTCAACAATAAGACATTACCAACATCTTGGAAGCTCCCCAGATGCTGCTGTATAATCCCAAAGCCTACTTTCCCTCTTAAAGAAGTTATCCAGAAGTATGATTTTTAAAATAATAATCCTGTTACTTTTCTTTACAGTTTTATCACCTTATACAGAGCCCTAAAAGATATGATTTAATTTTGCCTATTTCGCAACTTTATACATATGCTTCATGGACTACATATGTTTCTTTCACTCCATATAATGTTCATGATATTTGATTTGCCCTATGTAGCTCTATTTATTTTTATTGCTATCTATATTGCTGCTGATGGACAAGATGAATGGTCTTGTGTATGTTTCCTGCTTCATGTACAAGAGTTTCCCTTGATTATATACCTAGGATGGAATTATTGATGTGCATCTGCAACTTTAGTAGATAAAGCCAAACTGTTTTCTGAACTCATTGTGTAAATTTACAATCCCTCTCTTAGTCTATAAGATTTACTACTGCTCCAAATCTTTACCAATATTACTTATTGTCAGATTTTATAAGTTTTGTAAACAGGGGGTCTACAAAAGTTGAAAACTATCTTAATGGTTATCTAAATGTACTATTCTTACTTCTCACCCCCTCCCCCATCTCTTTTGATATTAAAGCAAAATACACAGAGAATAAAGGACACAAAGCTGGTGTAGTGGATTGAATTGTAGCCTCTCAAGTGATATGTCCACCAGAACCTGTGAATATGATCTTGTTTGGAAGAAGAGTCTTTGCAGATGCAATTAAGATAACGATGCCATGAAGAGATTACCCAGGATTATCATGAGCCATAAATCTGATGACAAGTGATTTTATAAGAGAAGAGCAGAGAAAAGGACACACAGGAGAAAAGGCCATGAGAAAACAGAAGCAAAAACCTGCATTATGCCGCCCCAAGCCAAGGAAAATCTGGAGTCACCAGATGAGGAAAGATTCTCTTCTAGAGACTTCAGAAGGAGTGCGACCCTCCCAATACTTTGATTTTGAACTTCTGTCCTCCAGAACTATGACAGAAAAAATTTCTGCTATTTTAAGCCACCAAATAGTAATTTCTATGATAACCCTGAGAAACTAATACAACTACTTAGTGTCTGAGAACTAGAACACCATTCTAAAATATGTAGTTGATGACTTTACTCATTACAAGACAGCATGCCCCTTTTTCTCACTCCACATTCTTTATTCTAGCAGTTGTAACAAAACAAAGACAGGTAATAAGCAATGTTAATTCCATCTGCAACCTTAATTCCCCTTTGCCATGTAGCCTATGTCAGGTGAGCAAGCATTACCCCTGGAGCTCCACCTCCTGTCAGATTAGCAGTGACAATGGATTCTCATAGGAGCGTGAACCATATTGTAAGCTGCACACGCAAAAGATCTAGTTTGCGCAGTCTTTATCAGAATCTAATTAATGCCTGATGATCTGAGATGGAATAGTTTCATCCTGAAACCATTCATCCCCACCCCCAACCCTCATCCATGGAAAACATTGCCTTCCACTGAACTGGTTCCTGGTGCCAAAAGGGTTGGGGACTGCTGGCCTAACACAGTCACAGGTTTTGGAGATTAGGATGTGGACATCTGCAGGAGATCATTATTCTATTTACTACACTGTGAATCTCTTTTATATTTCAACAAGGTAAGGAAGGAGATGCAGGTCATACCTAGAAGAGGTAATGATAAGGGAAACAGATAAAGTTGGATAAATCACAAAGTTGGATGAACAATTAAGCCTGGGACTATGGACTCTGGCAAGAAGCCTCACTCACCACCCCCAACTCCCAACCCTGCTCTCTCTGTGACCTCGCTCCTTCCTGATTCATATTCCAGGCTGCTGGACTTCCTGTCCTGCTACATAATATCTGCCACCTAAGTTTAAAATAGTCTTTGATCTCACTAATTAATTCCATGAAAATTGACCTTGAAAAAAATCTTTTCTATAAATTCATTTATCAAAAATGAATAAAAGAAAACAAAATTACTTGTGTATATTTTATATTACTTCTCTAAATATATATCTTGTACTTTCCTATTTCAAGTAATTATTTCAAAGTATTTTATTCAAATATGGGTACATAGAGTGCTTTTGTAATTGCACTTAATTTGTTTCTTGATAAATTTCTCCTCATCAAATAAATAGAAAATTAACATATTCTGAATTCTATCACTATACTGTTACCACCTCTGTGAACAGGAATAATTAGCGAACATTTTACCTACATTTTTTTGCCTTTTGAGACATGAAGAATTAAATTATGTTACTAGATACTGAATTCATAGATCTGAGATCTAAAAATGTCTGAAGAAGAATGTGTTCAAATTAATGCCTCCTGAAAAGGTATTTAGACATTATGGATTTTTCCATTTATTGCAATTATATACAAGTTGGCTGGGCATGGTGTCTCATGCCTGTATACTCAGCACTTTGTGAGGCCGAGGTGGATGGATCACCTGAGGTCAGGAGCTCGAGACCAGCCTGACCAATATGGTGAAACTCCATCTCTACTAAAAATACTAAAATTAGCCAGGTGTGGTGGCTGGAGCCAAGTAGTCCCAGCTACTTGGGAGGCTGAGACAGGAGAATTGATTGAACCTGGGAGGCAGAGGTTGCAGTGAGCCGAGATGGCACCACTGCACTCCAGCCTGGGTGACAGAGACTCCGTCTAAATATATATATATATATATATATATATATATGTAAGTTGTGAGTGGAATGTGCATGGACTTAAGAACATTCACATGTGAGAAGAAATTAAGTTTCCGTAGGTGATGGGAAGCAGTCTTGGTTGACTAATCTCCTACCATTACCATCATTCTTTTCTGCAGAAATGATAACTGTACTTTAGGAAATGATGACGTGTAAATGGATCATCCCTCCTCCCTTCTCATGAATTAGGGAGAAGTTACACAATGAACCTATTTGCACTGATGCACTAGAAGCAAACTTTAGGTATCCTGGCCTCTCTGGAACTGGGAGGCTTATACACTGATATTAGAGAGATGAAAGACTTGTGATTGCCAGGAAACCACTATTTTCTCCCACCTGCTCATATCCTTGCCCCAACTCTCCCCCAAAACTGTGAGGAGACAGGTCTGAATATCCCTCAGATGAGTGAAAGATGCTCAGCTTGGCTTAAGAGACCTAAGATCTTAAGTCGTCCCTTACTGCTATCAGACTGAAGACAAGTGATAAGGAATATGTTGATAACTGATATTTGAATGGCTCTAATGTTACATGCATTTCATTATCTATTCATTTTTTCTTTAAGATGCATAATGAACTGTTTTAGTAAACGGAACCGTTTGAAAGAGAAAGGCATTTGTAAGGAAACATTGAGAATATATTATTAGAACATGTTTCTTTCTCCATTAGTTCATATTACATGGGTTTACATTATATGCATTTTAAATAAAATATGTTAAGATAAATGAAAATAGTTATATTTAGGCTTTTAGTATATTATACATATAAAAATATTCTGTAATAAAACTTATTTTGACATTATATAGATTTAATTTTGTTTGATCACAAATTACTATTTGTTACATTGTTAACAAAGAAAACAGTGTGCAAGGTTTTGTATTAATTTTAGTTAAGTGCATTTAACTTAATTTTAGTTAAGTGCATTTTTTAATATGACCTGTTTTTAAATTGGGAACTATACCCTAGTTAATAAATTAACTTTTCAGTGGAGCTGATTATTTATATTGTTTACTGATTAATGTTTTTAATTAGTAGAACTTATTTTTTAGAGCAATTTTAGGTTTACAGAAAATTTAGCAGATCACATAGAGTTCCCATATACTCATTCTCCCTCACTCACAGCTTCTTCTATTATTAATGTCTTGCATTCTGTGGTACATTTCTTGCAGTTAATCAACATACTGAAATACTGTATTAACTAAAATCCATAGTTTATATTAGGGTTCACTCTTTGTGTTGTGCAGTCATATGGATTTTGACAAGTGTATAATGTCACATAACCACCTTTACAGTATCTTGTAGGCTAGTTTCACTGTCCTAGAAATCCCGTGTTTTACCTATTTATGTCTCTTCTCCCAACTTGAACCTCTGGCAACCAATGATCTTTTTTACTGTCTCTGTAGTTTTGCCTTTTCCTACAGGTCACATAGTTGGAATCAAACAAGACATAGCCTTCTCAGACTGGTTTCTTTTATTTAGCAATGGACACTTAAAGTTTCTCCATATTTTTGAGACTTGATAAGTCATTTCTTTATATTGCTGAATAATATTCCATTGTCTGAATGTACCACAATTTTTTTATCCATTTGCCTTTTTGAGGGACATCTTTGTTGCTTCCAGTTTTTGGCAATACAGCCTCTATAAAAATTCATGTGCAGGTTTTTCTGTGGATATGGCTTTTAACTCATTTGGGTAGATATCTAGGAAAGCAATTGCTGGGTTCTATGGTAAGACTATGTTTAACTTTGTAAGCAACTAATTTTCTATAAAGAAAACTAGTTTTCATAGAAAAGCAACAAATATACCTTTTGTTTTTAAATATGTTAAACCTGAGGGGAGTGGCTTTAAAACCCTACATATTTTACACAATCTTTTTTCATTATTTCTGTTTTTATAAAATTTCTTTTTCCCAATCCTGGTGTACTATGCACCAGGCCGGCCTAAAGGAGAGGCCTTCTTTGCTTTCTATCTATAAATTTAATTTTTTTTGACAAATTGATATACACATGAGTTTTGACAGAAATAGAATTGCCTTGATAACTCTTCAAATGTAAGTTTAATGAGGTAAGAAATCAATAAAGATTATTTGAAATCTCAATAGAAATTCAACTATAAAAGACAAAATAGTTTAGATAAATATATAAAGGGGAAAAGTTGAAAATGTTAAGAATACCACATATTCAGCATGCAGAAAGAGTCTGTCATTGAACAATGCCTCCTGGAGAGAGCAACAATTTTTAAAAAACAGTGAACGGCATATTATTGCAAACTTTGTTTCCCACAATTTATGTTCTTTTCCTAAACTGATAAAATATAATACAGTGCCCCAAATAATATTCATTTATCAAAACTACTTGATAAATATCTCTATTGTTTCTTGGAAAACTATATAGGAAAACACCCTACATTCTGCTTAATAAATTTCCTTAGTAAAACAACATATTCTACTCAATATTTCTAAAATTAATTCCTAAACAATGTGTTATATCTCTAATATCCCTAAACATGGTTTCATTAGCTAGCCAGGGTAACAGGTTGAAACCACACTAATGTGTCCCAGAAGACCTTGTTGTTTTGTGTCCAGTGAAAAAGAGTCATGGCAGTATTGTGTTCTGTAATATAATTAGTGAGTTTCTATATTAAAAATAAGCAAATTTCAAACAAATGATTTAGTCCTTGAGATATATGAAAAAAATGTAAAACTTTCTTAAACTCATGCTTTCTGAAATCATTCCAATCTCATTTTTCTCTCAAGCTCCTCAGTCATGTTCTACCAACAGAATTATTAATCTTTCTGATGTTTCTACCAGACAATCCTTTTTGATGAAACATTTTTTAAATAATCATATGAAGACGTTAAAAAATTTGTTACAGGGCCAGGCGCAGTGGCTCACGCTTGTAATCCCAGCACTTTGGGAGGCCAAGGCGGGCGGATCACGAGGTCAGGAGATCGAGACCATGGTGAAACCCCGTCTCTACTAAAAATACAAAAAAATTAGCCGGGCGTGGTGGCGGGCGCCTGTAGTCCCAGCTACTCGGAGAGGCTGAGGCAGGAGAATGGCGTGAACCCGGGAGGCGGAGCTTGCAGTGAGCTGAGATTGCGCCACTGCACTCCAGCCTGGGTGACAGAGCGAGACTCCATCTCAAAAAAAAAAAAAAAAAAAAAAAAAATTTGTTACAGAAAAACAAAACTATTGTTTTATTTTTCTAATAAATGTGTAATATATTAGTAAAATGCAGTACTACATATTTTTAGATACAAATAGCTATAAATTATCCATATTTCCAAGAAAGCAAATGATGACAATTCCTACATAAATTATTTTATTCACTGTTTAATCCATCATTAGGTTTGATAACACTTTGAAATAAAGTTTGTAAACAGTATGGGAGATAAAAAGATTCTCTAAAGACTGTTTTCAAGTTCCCCCTTTTAATACAATATTCTTTACTATACATATTTATTATGAGTTAAGAGGAGAAATAGTTTTAAATTAAAAAGAATGACAAATGTCTTTACATTATTCTTTTAGCAATTACCCATTTTGTAGCAAAAAAACTATAACCCTTCAAATTTAGCTGCAGAAAAAAATCCACACATTCTGTTCCACATTTATCTAATTTTATTCAAAGATGACTGCCTACCTGGGTTATACGTGGTGAAGATTTGAGGAATAAGGGATAGATTAGAAAGAAATAAACAAAGATATAATTTCTCCATTCTCCTCTTAGTAATAGCCAGTAAATATCTGAGAGAATTGCAAAAAATACAAACTCAATTTTCATTGAAATTAGTGATTGCAATAACAGTTGTCCATATTTAAGCATTCCACCAGACCATGATATTTTAAGCATTGAAAAATGTATTTTTGTTGATGTAGTAACATTATTTTGTCAATTAAAGTTTGGTTTCTAAATAATTTACATCTGTAGCTCAAGACCAATTATTTTGTTATTTGTAAAATAATGGGCAGTTTCAACCCAGACAGGTATGTGCTTTGTAGAATTGCAGTAAGCACGCCTATGTCCTGAATGGTATTGCCTAGGTTTTCTTGTAGGATTTTAATGGTTTTAGGTCTAACATATAAGTCTTTAATCCATCTTGAATTAATTTTTGTATAAGGTGTAAGGAAGGGAT
>NW_026652276.1:55060755-55097692 GCF_009828535.3 Hylobates moloch | reverse complement strand
GTGGTTTTGATTTGCATTTCTCTGATGGCCAGTGATGATGAGCATTTTTTCATGTGTTTTTTGGCTGCATAAATGTCTTCTTTTGAGAAGTGTCTGTTCATATCCTTTGCCCACTTTTTGATGGGGTTGTTTGTTTTTTTCTTGTAAATTTGTTTGAGTTCATTGTAGATTCTGGATATTAGCCCTTTGTCAGATGAGTAGGTTGCAAAAATTTTCTCTCATTCTGTAGGTTGCCTGTTCACTCTGATGGTAGTTTCTTTTGCTGTGCAGAAGCTCTTTAGTTTAATGAGATCCCATTTGTCAATTTTGGCTTTTGTTGCCATTGCTTTTGGTGTTTTAGACATCAAGTTCTTGCCTATGCCTATGTCCTGAATGATATTGCCTAGGTTTTCTTGTAGGGTTTTTATGGTTTTAGGTCTAACATGTAAGTCTTTAATCCATCTTGAATTAATGTTTGTGTAAGGTGTAAGGAAGGGATCCAGTTTCAACTTTCTACATATGGCTAGCCAGTTTTTCCAGCACCATTTCTTAAATAGGGAATCCTTTCCCCATTTCTTGTTTTTGTCAGGTTTGTCAAAGATCAGATAGTTGTAGATATGAGGCATTATTTCTGAGGGCTCTGTTCTGTTCCATTGATCTATATCTCTGTTTTGGTACCAGTACCATGCTGTTTTGGTTACTGTAGCCTTGTAGTATAGTTTGAAGTCAGGTAGCGTGATGCCTCCAGCTTTGTTCTTTTGGCTTAGGATTGACTTGGCGATGCGGGCTCTTTTTTGGTTCCATATGAACTTTAAAGTAGTTTTTTCCAATTCTGTGAAGAAAGTCATTGGTAGCTTGATGGGGATGGCATTGAATCTATAAATTACCTTGGGCAGTATGGCCATTTTCACGATATTGATTCTTCCAACCCATGAGCATGGAATGTTCTTCCATTTGTTTGTATCCTCTTTTATTTCATTGAGCAGTGGTTTGTAGTTCTCCTTGAAGAGGTCCTTCACATCCCTTGTAAGTTGGATTCCTAGGTATTTTATTCTCTTTGAAGCAATTGTGAATGGGAGTTCACTCATGATTTGGCTCTCTGTTTGTCTGTTATTGGTGTACAAGAATGCTTGTGATTTTTACTGGGTATATACCCAAAGGACTATAAATCATGCTGCTATAAAGACACATGCACACGTATGTTTATTGCAGCACTATTCACAATAGCAAAGAGTTGGAACCAACCCAAATGTCCAACAACGATAGACTGGATTAAGAAAATGTGGCACATATACACCATGGAATACTATGCAGCCATAAAAAATGATGAGTTCGTGTCCTTTGTAGGGACATGGATGAAACTGGAAACCATCATTCTCAGTAAACTATCGCAAGGACAAAAAACCAAACACCGCATGTTCTCACTCATAGGTGGGAATTGAACAATGAGAACTCATGGACACAGGAAGGGGAACATCACACTCCGGGGACTGTTGTGGGGTGGGGGGAGGGGGGAGGGACAGCATTAGGAGATACACCTAATGCTAAATGACGAGTTAATGGGTGCAGGAAATCAACATGGCACATGGATACATATGTAACAAACCTGCACATTGTGCACATGTACCCTAAAACCCTAAAGTATAATAAAAAAAAAAATTATGGAAAAAAAAAAAAAGAATTGCAGTAAGCAACTATGTTATGTTATGGCAAGTTTAAATTGCAATATAATTATTATTCTCATTCAAATATTTTCTAAACACATGGGAATATGATAATGTAGTATTACAAGTTATACATTTAACATTTATATCAGAACTTTTACCTGTATATGAAGAACTTAAGATGAACAAAAATAAATACTTTTGTTGAAGCAAAGTTTAGAGGTTCTGTCAGTAAATATATTGTAGTCTGTGTCTGCTATGATTTGGTCAGGAAAATGGAAACCTCTCCAAATATTTCAAACAGTAAGTGATTTAAAATAGAAAATTAGAAATGAATAAAAGTACTGGAAGACTATTGGTACAAATCTCAGGAAAGCCAGAATGGGTCCAGATAATACAGGAATAGCAGGAAGAAACCTAAATGGTTTATATCAACTGTTCATACCATTGAATTATTTGCAGAATTAGAGATATTTTGTGAAAGGATTCTCAGATATCACTGGCAATATCTCATATTTGCATCTTCATATATTGGCCTACACTTCTTCAAATGCAAAAATGGCTTCTGCCTCGCTTTTCTTTCCAAATTTTGCATAACTGCTTCTCTCTGGAAAAATCTATTCTGGAATCATGCTACTAATCATTATGAGAAATACGGTTTCAAGGCTTCTGGCTTTTATAATAGAGGAGAGAGTATAAATAGTGAAATTGTTACTGCCTGCTGGCACACAGTTCATCTTTCTTTAAAATGTTCATAAAGATGTGTCCCAAATTGTCAAATATAAGAATTATTTGAAAATGAAAAAGTCAGCAGAAATTACTTGTAAATAATCTTAAACCATCTCATTTTCCTTCCCCCTTTATTCTCTTTAATCTTCATACTACTTTCGTTCTTAACTCTCCCATACTTTGCTTATTCTCATCTTACTTCTACAGTTTTAGCAAAGTTTTTCAGGTAAATGGTGTTGGAGAATACTGAGCCAAGTTAGATGAAAATTCCTAAACCAAATTTGGAGTGTGGCTTTATAGAGAGTAGGGGGTCAAGGTGATGGCCAAGAATGGGTGGCCAGTTCTTAAATTTAACAAGCTGAAATATTTTTCCACAAATGAATCCTGGACAGGTCGCAGGGAAATCCATTTCATTGTCACTGGCTACTTGAGTGGAGTTTGAGCAACAGTGCTGGTCAGAGTGGTGCTCAGGGCATCCTGGTCAAGTAGGAAGCACAGGTCTATTGGGAACAGAGTACACCAGATCACCAAGGTCACAGCACATAGTCTATATCTTGATGATCTGCATGCTCTGGACCCAACAGACCTTTCTTTCCTGCTCCTTAGGCCAATGCTTTTTTTTTTTTTTAAACCCATTTAGTTTACCAATATATTTTTACCGATTTAGTTTTATTTGATGATAGAATATATTTATACCTTTATTTGTTAGAAATGTATTGCTTATTTAGTTTTACTTATTTATTTACAAATTCTGAACAGATTTTTAAGTAAAATGTGCCAGTATTAACACTGATATTTTGGTCTAATCTGAAATAAAGTCTGACATTCATATGATATTGCCATTTGACTCACATTGCAATTACTAGACAAAACCAAGTCCTGTCTGTAACCCTAAATTGCAAATGCAATGCACTCAAAACACATTAGAAAATATGGCTGAATATGATGCCCCAACTGAAGGTTTACAACAAATTCTGCAAAGCAAATTTCTCCCTAGTATGAGGCTTATACTCTGCAACAAAACTGACAATATCGTGTTTTGGATAATGGGAATAGAAAAGTAAGAACAGATAAAGTTAGGAGCTTCTCAACTCTACTTTGGCCCAAAGGAAGCAGGATAAAATAAAATAAATGAGGATTCACACAGATTAGATATGTTTGCAATCTGGGGAAGAGAAACGGGCTCTGCTCTGTGAACTGCTGTCTAGAAGCCAACCTCTGCTGGCTGGGAAAAATAAACGCAAAATGATTTGTTCTCACACACAACTGCTCAGAGAACAGTTTGCATTTAAATAAAACAAATGAAATGAAAAAAAAAACTAAGTGAATTAAGGATTCTAACCTGGGAGATAAAAAAAGAACTACAATATAAATTTGAAGAAAGTATAAATAAATAACTATTAATTATAAAATATTAACATAATGAAACAATGAAAAAATGTACAAAATAATAAATACATTAAAGAAGAAATTTTTAGCAAAAGAGATAATAAAGTAGACGGACATTTAACTAATTTAATTCAAAAGTATTTGGAAAGCTGTTGAGGGTAAAGCAAAAACTACCAAAATAAGAAATGAAAATGAATAGCAAGATTAGTTGGCTCAACCTTATGCAAACAGAATTGAGATTATGATTAGTATTTAGAATCTATATTTTGTTCATTATCTACTAAAGAAATAGATTAGTATTTCATCATTATTATGATGCTCTCTGTAGATTTTTAGTAGATATACTTTATCAAATTAAGGAAGGTCCATTATATCCTAGTGTATTTGTTTCTTTTCTCGTGAATGAGGGTTGAATTTTATCAGATGTTCTCTTTTTTGAAAACAATCTTTATTTTTAATTTTTGTGGGTATGTAGTAGGTGTATATATTTATGGGGTACACGAGATATTTTGATACAGGCATGCAATGTATAATAATCACATCATGGAAAATGGGGTATCTATCCCAGCATTTATCCTTTGTTACAAACCATCCAACAGATACTCTCTTGTTGTTAATTGAGATGACCATATGGTTTTCTTTTTTTCTCTGTTAATGAATCACATTATTTTCAAATGTTAAACAAAGCTTGAATTTATGGGAAAACCTCCACTTGTTAGCAGCCTCTTACTGGCTTTACAATTTCTGTAGGAAATGTAGTGATAGCCACTTTTTTTGTGTTGACAATGTATTTTCTCTCTCACTTATTACTCTTACTAATCTTTTTGAAAAATTCAAAATTTGGATTTATTGACTTTTATTTCTTCTTCATATTAATACTTTATGTATTCTTATATTATTGTTTCTTTGTTTTACTGCATTTTTTTCTTTTTGAGATTGAGATGGAAGGTTGAGATCATTGATTTTTTTACCCTTTTTTATTTTCTCTTAAGCATTGCTTTAGCAGCATCCTACATGCTTTAATATGTTGTTTTTCATTACATTTCAGTTCAAAATATTTAAATATTTCTTTTGAGATTCTTTCTTTGACTCTTGGATTGGGTATATTGCTGAATTTCCAAACATGAAGATGTTTAGTTATCTGTATTATTTCTAGTTTAATAATTCTAATGTGGTCAGAGAACATCATTTGTATGGTCTTTCTTTCTTTCTTTCTTTCTGTTTTTTTTTTTTTGACAGAATCACGCTCTGTCACCCAGGCTGGAGTTCAGTGCTGTGATCTCGGCTCACTGCAAGTATAGCTTTATTTCTATGAAAATCATTAAATAATTGAGGCTTGCTTTATGGGCCAGCATATGGTTCATTTTGGCAAGTGTTTGAAATGTACTTAAAAAATACATTGCTGTTGTAAGTAGAATGTTCTACATAGGTTGACTAGGTAAAGTTGATTAACCAATAAGTAAATCTCTAAAATTAATAAGATTTTCTCTGCTTGTTCCAATAATTATTGAGAGAAATTTGTTATCTTTTGAAGCTGTGTTGTGAAATTTCCTTTTGTCTCTAATAATATGTGTTGCTTTAAAGAGCAGCACAATGCAATAACCAACAAAACTTATCAAGCCCTTACTTTGTTCCACTCATCCTCTGAGTTTTCTGCATATATTAGCACAAAGCTAATCATCACAATTCTGTAACTATTGTAATATTTCAATTTTATAGATAAGTTAACTGAGCTTTAGAGAAACTTGCAAATGCACATATATGGTAGATGGCAGAGATGGCATTTGAACCCAGCCAGTGTAGGCCTAAATGTTCCTAATATCTTTGGAACACTGACTTAAGCAAATGAAAATTTATGCTACATTATTTGATAGAAAGACTCTAAAATCAGTTTGGTAATTTTTTCATTGTTGAAAAGCAGAAATTAAATGTTTTATGCTTTTGCCACATATGATTTTTTAAACAATCCTTTTAAATATTTTTAAAAATTCCCATCTCACTGGTCATATAGGAATAGACCATTTGCCAGGTAAGTTCCATGGGCCATAGTTTGCAAACCCTTGCTCTACACCATGAAAATGTGAGTTTTCCCTGCCTCTTATGCACAAATTAAATATCATTTCAATAATTATACAATTATTTGAGTAGGGAAGAACCATGGAACCAAATGGTTCCATGGAAGAACCATGGAAACCAAAAATGTATTTCATATGTGAAAAATATATTAGCATATAAATAATATTAAAGCAGAAAAGTCCGTCTTAG
Organism: Hylobates moloch; assembly: GCF_009828535.3. Taxonomy (NCBI): domain Eukaryota; kingdom Metazoa; phylum Chordata; class Mammalia; order Primates; family Hylobatidae; genus Hylobates; species Hylobates moloch. The sequence continues at coordinate 55,091,666 of NW_026652276.1, read as the reverse complement.
ATGGCATGAAATACAAGCTGCTTAAAAACTTACACAAATAATTTTAAACACTTATTAGATAACACATACTGATCTAAGAACTTTTAATTCTCTTGTCTCATTTTATCTTTATCTTTTTATCATAGCTTGGTTAATGTCTATAGCTAGTAGATAATATAATATGGATTTAACACTAGGAAAACTAATTTTAGAGTCAGAATTATAGCTTTTAATTAATATGATTGAAAGTGGGTGCCACTATATGCAAGAAGCACAGCTACACCTTAGTAACTGAGGCACATTGCAAGAAAAACGATAATGAAGACCTAAAAGAAACATGCAAATCTAAATTAATTAGTGTTGCCTGGGTGTGTTGCCTCATGCCTGTAGTCCTAGCGCTTTGGGAGGCCCAAGTGGGTGGATAGCTTGGGTTTAGGAGTTCGAGAGCAGCATAGGCAGCATAGAGAGACCTTGTCTCTACTAAAAGTTTAAAAAATTAGCTGGATGTAGTGGCACACGCCTGAAGTCCTAGCTACTCAGCAGGCTGAGGCAGGAGGATCACTTGAGCCTGGGAAATAGAGGTTGCACTGAGCTGTGATTTTGTCATTGCCTCAGCCAGACAATGACTATCATTTTTACTATGATACTGATTATCACTAAGATATATAATGAACACTCATAAAATAGAGTGTTATCTTTTCAAGGGTTTATGCCTCCATTTAGTGTATATCTACTAAATACAAATTATGCGAATCAAATTCTTTTATCAACATGCATTTGAAATTCAACTTAGCAAGACAAATGAACCCCAACAAACATTCGAAAAGTAAGACCCAGATTAAAAACCACAAAAACAAAAACCCCAACTTTCTTCCAAATATTGGCTAATTTAATTAAGGGTAAAACATAATACAAAATGGTAGAAAATCTAGGAGATACACACACACACACATACACAACATATATATATATGTGAAAGTACATATTATCTCAGTTTGTTCAGACTGCTATAACAAATATATCATAAACTGGGTGGTTTAAAAAACAAACATTGTTTTCTCACAGTTCTGGAGACTTAGAAGTCCAGGATCAAGGTATTGGCAGATCTGGTGTCTAGTGAAGGCACGCTTCTTTTTTCATAAATAGTCATCTTCTTGCTGCATCCTCACATGGCTGAAGGAGAGAGAGAGAGAGCTCCTGAAATCTCTTTTATGAGGGCACTAATTTCATTTATGAGGGCATTAATTTCATTTACGAGGACTTTACCCTCATGACCTAATTAACTTCTGAAAGCCCCACCTCCTAATACCATCACATTGGAGTTAAATTTTCAGCATACTAATTTTGGAGTCATCGAAACATTCAGTCCATAGTATATACATATTTCCTAGGATATATTCTACATTATATTATGTATTACATGTAAATATATGTTCTAGGAAATATATTTTAAATTACATTCTACACTATGTAAAATATGGTTTAAGTAGAAATGTTCAGAGGAAAACTCATAGTGTTAATCTATAAAATTTAGAATTAAAAATAAGGCTGCTGGGCGCGGTGGCTCATGCCTGTAATCCCAGCACTTGGGGAGGCCCAGGCAGGTGGATCACAAGGTCAGGAGATTGAGACCATCCTGGCTAACACGGTGAAGCCCCATCTCTACTAAAAATACAAAAAATTAGCTGGGCGTGGTGGCGGGCGCCTATAGTCCCAGCTACTCCGGAGGCTGAGGCAGGAGAATGATGTCAACACGGGAGGCGGAGCTTGCAGTGAGCAGAGATCATGCCACTGCACTCCAGCCTGGGTGACAGAGTGAGACTTCATCTCCAAAAAAAAAAAAAAAAAAGCTGGGTGCTGTGGCTCACATCTGTAATCCCAGCACCTTGAGAGGCTGAGGTGGACAGATCACCTGAGGTCAGGAGCTCAGGACCAGTTTGTCCAGCATAGCAAAACCCCATCTCTCCTAAAAATACAAAAATTAGCCAGGGGAAGTGGTGCACAACTGTGGTCCCAGCCACTAGGGAGGCTGAGGCAGGAGAACCGTTTGAATCTGGCCATGGAGGTTGCAGTGAGCCGAGATCGTGCCACTGCACTCCAGCCTGGGTGACAGAGTGACACTCCATCTCAAAGAAAAGAAATAAAAAAAAAAAATAAAATATAGCAAGCATTCTATTCAAATCATTAGAAAAAAATAAGAAAACCACAAAATGTAAGATAAAAGCAGACATTTTATATTTATATTCTTATGCTGATACATATATCATTAATAGCTTTTTGATGGAGTGAACAGGCATACTACCACCTATCACAATTAGGAAAAAGGAGAGAAAGCCCACATAGAAATTAATAATAGTAATTAGAAAATTACCCAAAAGAGAAAATTGATGGAAACTTTAGTAAATATACTTAAAATTTTAGAAGAATTAACTCATTAGAGGAAAACATAGGGTAAACAAATTTGATCCCAGAGAGAAATTCTAAAGAGAACAGTTGTTATGGAAGAAAAATACATTAAAGTCCTACATCCCTAAAAAGACACCAGGCTCAAATATTTTATAGGTTAGCCCTGTCAAAACTTCAAAAACAAATAATCTGGTGAGATTTTTAACTGTTTCAAGAGTAAGCAAAATAGATATATTTATTAAGGATCATCAAGATAAGTAAAAAAAATAAAAACGTATGACAGTATTTATAGTATGCTCCTACTTGGGTTTACAAGAAGACATTCATATCTACTCAGAAGCACAAAAAAATTCTGGAGTTTTATAAAAAAGTTATCTGTTGCTAGTGGCTGCCTTTAAGGCATGAGCTTCAGAAGGAGATTTGCTTTTTTATTTTATACTGTTTTGTTTTCATGAAGTGTGCATTTTTAAAAATGACTTTTTTCAATAAGCACAATATTTTTAAATAAACAATCCTAAAAGTACACTGACAAGAAGACAGCAAGAAGACAGATGTCTTGGCAATGTGATTTGGAGTAGAAGAGCTATACTGATAAGCCCAATGACCCAAAAAGTATAAAACATAAAATTTTTCAAGTACACATCATTCAGATGTTTTCCCTTCATAATGCTACAATAAGAACATTTGAAAACCCTTGACTTCTGCATATTTTGGCATCATGCAGTCTTAAGCCACAACAGTAACCTTTTTAAACATTAAAAATGTAGCATTAAATATTTAATACCATCAAAATGATGTAAAGAATAATATCACAAATACAAACTTTTAAAAACCCATCACAGAGTTTAAGTAGAAATTATCAATGTAACTAAAGTCTACTCAAACATACCCTATCTTTCTACTAATTAGATGTAGCCTTCCTCCTGACTTTTTTGTATTTGTAGTGTATATATATTATATATTTGTTTCCATATATATACTTCTAAATATTGTTTACTTTTGCTACTTTAAAAAAGTACCAGAAAGTATTTATCTTATGTTACTTTAGTATTATTAATGTTCAGTATTATTGTGCTTGTGAAAGTTATTCATGAAATACAAGTGCCACTAATTTCTTTTCACTACCCTGTATTTTTTATTGTACTCTTTTGCAAAATTGAATTCTCTTTCCCTTGCAAATGAACATTTGTGTTGTTTGAAGAATTATTTATTTATTTATTTTGAGAGGAAGTCTTGCTCTGTCACCCAGGCTAGAGTGCAGTGATCTGATCTCTGCTCACTGCAACCTCCGCCTCCCAGGTTCAAGAGATTGTCCTGCCTCAGCCTCCCGAGTAGCTGGGGCTACAAGTACCCGCCACCATGACTGGCTGATTTTTGTATTTTTAGTAGAGATGGGGTTTCACCATGTTGGCTGGGCTGGTCTCGAACTCCTGACCTCATGATCCACCCACCTCAGCCTCCAAAAGTATTAGGATTACAGGTGTGAGCCACTGTGCCTGGCTGAATTCTTTTTATTAAAAACAGTTATTTTGTGACTGTTGTTATAAATGTCTCATTATATGTGCAAGCATATCTCTAGCCAGAGTTAAGTTACAGTTGGATTGCTGGGATAGTTTATCTTTAGAGATGCAAAAAAAATGCATCTTAAAATCAATGAAATGTGATAGATAATGTCAGAGCATGATATTAAGCAGTAATGCAAATATACACAATAAGTTTATCAGAGTGTTGCTCTGTAGCTGATACCAATATTTGGTATTATCAGACTTTCTACTTTTGGCTTGTCTTGTGAGCATAAAATGGTGCTCAGGTTGTAATCTTTATTTCTTAATTAATAAATTAATATTTATGTTTGACAACTTATGTAAATTGTACATAATTTCTGATTTATTTTTTATTATTAATCTTGACAGATTATTATTCTTTTCAAAGTGAAATTAAGTTAGGAGTGTTTTAAATTTTTTATTTTATGCATTTTAAAACTACATACTAGTATCATGTTTTTGGGTTCTAACCATTGCATATGGGCAAGAATAGATTCTTTGTAAAACCAATTCTCTGAATTTTGTTAAATCTTGTTTTATAGCTTATTCATGATCAACTTTATATTTCAAGTTTGTTTGAGTCAAATGAATATTCTCAAGATATTGGGTAGACTATTCTATATGTGTCTATTAGATCAAGCATGTGAATTGCATTATTTAAATATTCTATAGATTAGGAACTGTGAAAACAGCACTTTTTTATACAATAACTGAAGTTTATCCTTCAAGGTTAATTTGCTCCAAGTACAAAGTATTTTTGTAAACCGTAAGATTGAGTTTTAATACATTTTTTATTAAACAAGGAATAGCTATTTATCCTTTCACAATTTCATTGTTGTTGCTATTTTTTTTGGAATAAGTCAATAATGCATTAAAATTTCAGAATTTGTAAAATGGGCAAATTTTTTTTGTTTGTGAAAAATATAGTTGATAGTTGTTTAGGTGTTTATAGTTCTCCTTTTATGCATTAACAGTTTTATATAACATCTATATTTACTTTTTAATATTAGAGGAAATTTCTTGTGGTTTTGAATTGCGTTTGTACTACTAGTCCTTTCATGAACTATTTTAATCATAGATCAAATGGTTTCTCACAAGAATTAGCCACTCAATATCTTGATAAGGTGGGCAGTCATGCAAGGCTGGAAAGGAGTCAAATTTCTTTTGCTTTCAGATATCTACAATTTTATGTGTCTCTTCTGTACAAAGCCCCAAAACATTTTACAAAGAGCAAATATAGATGAACAGAAAATTCAATGTAAAATTCAATAGCTGAACTGCCTTAGAATTTTGAAGGACATACGTATATCAGTGAAATACAATACAAGTAGTTACAGAAACAAGAAAGCAGGCTGGGGCATTGGTGCCAATTATATCTTTTATAACTAGCCTTCAAATAAATGGGTTAAATAGTGATAAATTTCTATACCACTTTGATACGTTTTAAATTTTGAGAAATTATATTGGGCAAGAAAGAATGTTAAAACCAAGGTTTTAGGAAATTACCTCATCTGAAAACATTTGAAAACAAAAATGAGGTAGTTTCCTGTATATCCTATATAGTGGTTTAAATGTGTGTTAGGATAGAAATGATTTCAGTCAAGTAACTCCACTTTCTTGAACTCTTGGCCAATCTGTTTTAATTATTACCCATTGCTACTAAACATTCTACGGAATCAATGTTATACAATAGATTATGAATATGCTATATTCAGAAAGAGTAGTGATTACCTTCCATAGACTCCTAACTATTCTTCATGCTTATTTGATTTTCCCATTGGATACAATTTTCATTTTAAAGTAACTTATATATATATATATCAGTACTTTTTTAGTCCTCATTGCCTATAAAACTAAGTCTAAACACACCAGTCTGGGATTAAAGACCTCCTATAAATAGCCTATCCATACACTCTGATATGCTTGAGATAGTCTATTCCAGTCTGTCTGTTGCCCTGGTATAATTATTAACACTGCCCCTTTTACTCTCAAAGGTGTCCCATTTTAGATTATATAGTTATCCCATCCAAAATCAAATTCCAACCAATTTTTCCAATTTCATCTTGCATGAGAATGCATTTTATGAATTCAGTTCTCAATCCCAAATAAATAACTTTATGTTCCCTGTATGTTTTTCCATCTTTCCATGTTTTCTTTTTTGCCTCTGTTCTCCTGTCCTCTATGAAATGACCTTCATCCCCAATTGTTTTGGTTTCACCTTTGGTAGTCATCTCAGATATCAACTCTTTCACAAAAATTGTCCTGATTCCCAGTTGAAGATAATTTCATTCTCTAATCTTTGTGTCATTTTACCTACATTCATTTAATGGTATAGTTATCTGACTTTACTTGTAGTTATTAGTAAACTTCTAATCTCCACTGCTTGATTTGGTGTTTCTTGAAGACTAAATCAATGTCTTCTAATTGTATCATTCATAGTGTCTGATATCTAGGATGTGCTCACAAAAACTGGTTGATTTAAGAAATGAAAAATTTAAAGTCATGCATTATGTTATATTAAAAAGATTCCATATCTAAAATAATCACATTAATCAGTGTAAAGGAATTGTTAAAATGACAAAATAAAATTTGTTATTAAAAGTTGTATTAGATTTCTGTCTCTCAAATTAATGAGGATTTGACTTTATAGTCTATGTAGTATATTTCGAAATTTGAAAATTTCAAAATTGTTATCTTCAAAATGTTTAAGTCCTATAAAAATACCTCAATACAATTATTTTGTGATAGTTTAAACTTTCTCTGGCTACTGATCTTCACAAAAAAATATTTAGGTGAACAACCACTAAATTTATCCTCTGAGGGATTACTTTAATTTAATCATATTCTAAAAATGATTTACCACAATATTTGAAGTTCTATATCAGTCTGAGGAATAGTTGGAAGTTCTTTCAGTTCATTTATACATATTTACAAAGTTGCTTTACAAAGAAAACACTGTACTAGTATTTATGAATAGAACAAAATAAAGCAAAAAAGACAAAGCTCTTTCTCTAGGAAAAGGATAGAAAATATGCATTTGAGAAAAATTCCTTTTTTTCCCCTTTATTCTAATATTGACTTACCATCAGAGGATTAATATCCCCGTGGGTCATGTATTTGGAAATAAAGAGAATACCCTGGCAAAAATATGTTTTGAAAGTGAATGATAATTTTAGAAAGTAGGGAATTATATTCTAGCACAAAGGGAATTGTAGTAGGTTATTAAAAAATTTTTTTAAATTTTATATATAAGTATATATATATGTATATATACACATACTTAAAGGTTAAAGCAAAAGTTACTGTTCTTTAAGTAAATGGGGAAAACATTGTAATGAATTATGTTATTTTTAAATACCATATAAAACATACAAGACAGTAATTTTATTAACAATACTTCGTGATCTCATTTTCTTATTTACCCCTTATATGATGTTTGTTAACAATATTGTGCCATCTCAGCAAATCAGTTTATCTAGAGATAAGATATGTCTCTACAGATGCAACCTTTGGTTGCTAAGATTACAGTCAACTCTATCATAGCTGAAAGAGAAACAGGCTATTCTCATTTAATTTAGGTTTCTATTTTGGCCAAAATTTTAATATTTTATTGAAATTTAAAATTACAGAAATGGGAAACCGTTTTTGTCATTGGAGAATGACAAATATTCACCTGAGTGTTTTAAACATATTGGGCCAGAAATAATGGCATGTAAACATGTTTGGAAACATGTTCTGAAACACTGGACTTCATCCATTCCAAGGATTCATTTTTGCCACCACTATAAAAGCACTAACTTTAACAAATCCATTGGTACAGAATAACCTTATCAACAAGATTCCCCTCAAATGGTTCCCTACTGTGTAATTATCTTATCATATTCCTGGATTTGTTATTCAAAACCCTCTGCAGTCCAACTTCCATCTAGCTCTATAACTCAGTACTTCAAGCATACTTAGGAAAAGAAACATAACTAGGCAAAACAAAACAAATACATGCTCGTTCAGTGTCCCTTTGAGAAAAACAAAGTACATTATATGATTTAAAACAATGACAAATACCTGACTTCAAACTATACTACAAGGCTACAGTAACCAAAACAGCATGGTACTGGTACCACAACAGAGACATAGATCAATGGAACAGAACAGAGCCCTCAGAAATGATGCCACATATCTACAACTATCTGATCTTTGACAAACCTGACAAAAACAAGAAATGGGGAAAGGATTCCCTGTTTAATAAATGGTGCTGGGAAAACTGGCTAGCCATATGTAGAAAGCTGAAACTGGATCCCTTCCTTACACCTTATACAAAAATTAATTCAAGATGGATTAAAAACTTAAATGTTAGACTTAAAGCCATTAAAATCCTACAAGAAAACCTAGGCAATACCATTCAAGACATAGGCATGGGCAAGGACTTCATGTCTAAAACACCAAAAGCAATGGCAACAAAAGCCAAAATTGACAAATGGGATCTCATTAAACTAAAGAGCTTCTGCACAGCAAAAGAAACTATCATCAGAGTGAACAGGCAACCTACAGAACGGGAGAAAATTTTTGCAACCTACTCATCTGACAAAGGGCTAATATCCAGAATCTACAATGAACTCAAACAAATTTACAAGAAAAAAACTAACAACCCCATCAAAAAGTGGGCAAAGGACATGAACAGACACTTCTCAAAAGAAGACATTTATGCAGCCAAAAAACACATGAAAAAATGCTCATCATCACTGGCCATCAGAGAAATGCAAATCAAAACTACAGTGAGATACCATCTCACACCAGTTAGAATGGCCATCATTAAAAAATCAGGAAACAACAGGTGCTGGAGAGGATGTGGAGAAATAGGAACACTTTTACACTGTTGGTGGGACTGTAAACTAATTCAACCATTGTGGAAGTCAGTGTGGCAATTCCTCAGGGATCTAGAACTAGAAATACCATTTGACCCAGCCATCCCATTACTGGGGACTATACCCAAAGGACTATAAATCATGCTGCTATAAAGACACATGTACACGTATGTTTATTGCAGCACTATTCACAATAGCAAAAAGTTGGAACCAACCCAAATGTCCAACAATGATAGACTGGATTAAGAAAATGTGGCACATATACACCATGGAATACTATGCAGCCATAAAAAATGATGAGTTCATGTCCTTTGTAGGGACATGGATGAAACTGGAAACCATCATTCTCAGCAAACTATCGCAAGGACAAGAAACCAAACACCGCATGTTCTCACTCATAGGTGGGAATTGAACAATGAGAACTCATGGACACAGGAAGGGGAACATCACACTCTGGGGACTGTTGTGGGGTGGGGGGAAGGGGGAGGGACAGCATTAGGTATATCTCCTAATGCTAAATGACGAGTTAATGGGTGCAGCAAAAAAACATGGCACATGGATACGTATGTAACAAACCTGCATATTGTGCACATGTACCCTAAAACCTAAAGTATAATAATTAAAAAAAACAAAAAACAATGACAAATACTATAGTAAAAAAAATCTTTCAAATAAATATACAGACGCTCCTCGACTTACAATGAGCTGACGTCCCATCACCTGTCATAAGCTGAAAATACTGTGTTGAAAATGCATTTATTACACTTAACTTAGCAAACATCATAGCTTAGCTTAGTTTACCTTAAACGTCTTCAGAACACTTACATTAGCCTAAAGTTAGTCAAAATCACTTAACACAAAGTCTATTGTATAATGAAATGCTGAATACCTCATGTAATCTATTGACTATCGTACTGAAAATGAAATTCAGAGTGATTGTATGAGTACTGGAAGTATGGTCCCTACTGAATTGCATATAGCCTTTGCACCATCATAAAGTCAAAAAATTGTAAGGTGAACTCATAAACTGGGGACTGTCTGTAACTGCTTTTTGGTAAAATATTTAGATAGTTTTAGGGAACGCATTGAATTTATTTTCCACCATTTTCCTTAGTCCACTCTTTGCTCCAGCCAAATTGGCTGGCTGTTTGTTTGAACTCTCTTGCCTGTAGAGGTTCCCTTAAAATTCTCTTCTCTTTCTGCCATTGATGTAAGTCCTTTGCCCCGTTTGGAGTCTAATATACCTTACATTACTTTCCTGAGGCTAGTGTTGACAGCCTAGATAGAATGAAGAATTATAGAGTCTATAATTTAGTTACCCTTGGGTTGTGCTACTTTGTATTTGTTATTGGTCTTTCTAGTCACCATTTATTCATTCAATAAATATTTATTGAGTGACTACTTGGCCAAAACATGGAGATGAAAAGATAACTGAGAACTAATTTATATATTTTGTCTTTTAATCCCCTAAGAGCAGGGACCTTTCCTAATATCTTCACATACTCTCTATACTTTGCAGAGCACAACTCAGTATCACTGTTGATAATGAAATTCCAGGTCTAGGATGTTTTAAATAAAAATCTTTTTAAAAGTTGTCAGTTTAAGTAATTAACATAAAGGTAGATATTTTGGGTTTTAAAAATTACGGTATTTAAATATTACTAGCTGTATTAGTCTGTTCTCACGCTGCTAATTAAAACATACCCAAGACTTGGTAATTTATAACAGAAAGAGGTTTATATATTTATTTATTTATTTATTTATGAGACGGAGTCTCGCTCTGTCGCCCAGGCTAGAGTGCAGTGGCGCTATCTCGGCTCACTGCAAGCAGGAAAGAGGTTTAAATGGAACTGACTCACAGTTCCACATGGCTGGGGAGGCCTCACAATCATGGCGGATGGCAAAGGAGGGGCAAAGTCACATCTTAAATGGCAGCAGGCAAACAGAGAGCGTTTGCAGAGGAACTCCTCTTTATAAAACCATCATATCATGTGAGATGGTTCTTATTCACTATCGTAAGAACAGCACGGGAAAAACCCGCCCCCATGATTCATTACCTCACGTAGGGTACCTCCCACAACACATGGGAATTATGGGAGCTACAATTCAAGATGTGAAGTTGTGATTTAGGTGGAGACACAGCCAAACCGTATCACTAGCAATAGACAATGCTTCCTGAGGCAATGGAAAAAAGCTCCATTTGTCCTTACTTTGAAAACCACTGCTTTAGAGCATACCAGCCAAACTCAGCCTTGTAAGCTTTACTTTTAAAGGTATATTTCTTCAAGGCTTATGTTTTAAAAACTACTCAAGGTAGAATCTCTACAATAGATCTGGGAAGGTGGCAGTTAACTAATCCATTAACTCTTAAAGTAAATGAATACTAGAAAAGTATTCTAATTTGTTGTTGTTTTCTACATCCAAAGGCTTTCTCACGTTATTAAAATCAGAGGAAAATTATATATAATGTCAGAGGAAAATTAATATTTTGAATTTAACTATACAAGCCCTTAAAGTCAAACTATACCAGCTCCTAAAGTCAAATGATTATTATTTTTATGGTGTCTTTTCTAGATGTATATATGTTTAGCTACACAAATGCTATCCATCATTTCAGGTATGTTAATATGTACTCTGTTTACATGGTCTCTGTAAGACTTGTAATACTCTTTTTTAATTAGTGAACTTCCTTTCTGTTTGAATGACTTCATGTGTTCACAGACTATTGATCTTTCTTGCTCTAAGCCGTAGTGTCTTTTACTCTATTTTTTTCTAGTTCTCGTGGAAAGCCTTTTCTTTTCATCTGTTTCACGTTGGCCCCACTTTTTTCTTTTTTCTTCTTTCTTCTTCTACAGAAAGCCATTCAGCTATTTGAAGTCCAGATCAATTTCTATTTATGAAGTCTTCAGTGATTATTCAAAGTTAATGTAATTCAAGCATATTTATTGTGCATATAATGTAATTTATTCCCTAATCATATGCAAGTTAGCACTCCATTTTATACCATCTTGCTCTGTGCTATAATTCCTTCTTGTACATGTACAGTTCTTTAAAACAAGATTATAAATAATTAGAAGTTGAGGATTAAATGAACAGCATACCACACATAGGTTATTTCATTCCCTTTATATTTACAAATGTGCTTGACAAATTTCATAGAATTTATATTATGCTAGGAATGGTTCTTAATATATCATTTCTGAGCTTTGGATAAGTTTCTTAAACTAACTAAAAAACATACTTTTTTTAGAAAATTTACTTGGTATTCTTGTGTAATACTCTGACTAAGGTTCATGGATGTCTATAGCTCAATTCTCTTATAATTTTTGTTAGGAATGAAGATTTATTGCTTCCATAGACGACAGGCTTATCTAAATGTCTATGTGTCTGGCCTGGAGATATGCATTTTAAGATGCCTGCCAGGTATATTTTGGACTCACTAAAGTTTAGAGAACTATTGAAGAGATAATCCGATAAATTTGTTTTCTTAAAATTTCTTCACAGTATTAAAGCAAATTGAAGTTGAAGTATACAACTATTTTGATATTTTTTGATGAGTAGGAAATATGATACTAATAATTTACGTTTGTAAAGTGCTTTACAGTTAATACATATATGTTATACATATATCTATATATGTAGTTAATATTTTGACCTTAAAACCATATACCTTATTAACTTTTACAGTATATTTGTGAAGTAGAATCTAGAAGCTAAAAAGATACAACTCTAAGCTAATTAGGATGAATTTTCAAATGTGTGACAGTTTATATCTAGTTATCGAAGGGCATAAAACACATCTTCAGCTAATGTTACAAAATATGCCTTGGAAGTAAATACTAAATGACTGAATTGATTTCATCTAAAATGAAGTATGTAAAAATTTGGTGAATGTAAATATTGATCCTAGGTTCATATAAACTATTTTGATAAAACAAAATTGCAAGGAAGCAGATATCAAATGCGTAAAGTTTATCAAAAATAAATAGTTGTGAAATCATTTTTTTCATTGAGAATATCTTAACATGACTTTATGAGATAAGGTCAAAAAACATTTTTCAATAAGGAAACAGCACTACCCAGAAGGGTGAGGCAGAAAGGGTTTGGTGCTAAGCTAATATAGTCTCAAATTTTGAGGATAAATTTTTTTAAAGACTATGTAATTACCATACTTTTGCTTTGTGTTTTAACCCTATGTCTGTATATCTACAAGTGCAAAGTTTTAAAAATTTCAAATAGCTCCTCCTTAGTATAGAGTTAATAGGACTAATCATTGTATCGGTAGACTGTCCTTTATCCGAAATGCTTGGAACCAGACATGATTCAGATCTTAGATTTTTGTTTTTGTATTTTGGAATACGTTTATTGTACTTACTAGTTTAGCATCGCAAATCTGTAAATCCAATCCAAAATGTTGCAATGAACATGTTCTTTGATTGTCATGTCAAACGCTCCAAAATTTTGGAGCATTTTTGATTTCAGATTATTGTATTATGGACCCCCAACCTTATTAAATTCAAGAGACGCTTCCTTAACACAGATTTTTTAAGGCAAGATTGCTATTAATAGCAACATAGACAAAGCACATTTTCTAGGGGAAGCAATTAGTATATTCATTTATATACTTATGCACTGCACAGCAAAGTTTCAGTCAATGAGGGACCACATGTAAGATGCTGTTTCCATGGATTAGAATGGAGCTGAAAAATTCCTATCACCAAGTGACATTGTAGCCATAGTAACATTGTAGCACATCACATTTATATGTCTGTAGTGATGCTGGTGTAAACAAACCTACTATGCTACCAGTCCTATAAAATAATAGCACATACACTTATATATAGGACATAATACTTGATAAGAAACCATTATGTTACTGGTTTGTGCATTTACTAAAGTATACTTTTTATCATTATTATGGAGTGTACTCCTACTTACTAAAAATACATTAAATGTAAAACAGCCTCATGTAGGTCTTTCAGGAGATATTCCAGAAAAAGGCATTGTTATCATAGGGAAAAAGAATTCTATGCCTGTTATTGTCCCTGAAAACCTTCTGGTGAAACAAGCTGTGGAAGTCAAAGATAGTGATGTGGATGAACCTGACCCTGTGTAAGCCTAGCATAATGTATGGGGTTTTGTCTTCGTTTTTAACAAAAATTTTTTGAATGATAAAAGCTTATAGAGTAAGAATACAAAAAAGAAAATAGTTTTGAACAGCTGTACAATGTGTTTATGTTTTATGCTGTGTTATTACAAAAGAGTCAAAAGTTAAAAAAATTGAAAAGTTTATAAAGTAAATAGTTACAGTAAGCTGTTTAATTTATTATTGAAGGAAAATATTTTTCATAAATTTAGCTTAGTCTAAGTATACGGTGTTTTAAAGTCTACAGTAGTGTACAGTAACATCCTAGGCCTTCATATTCACTCACCACTTACTCTCCAACTCACTCACACAGCAACTTCCAGTCCTGTAAGCTCCATTCATGGTAAGTTCCCTATGAAGCAGATATGGTTTGGATGTTTGTCCCACCCAAATCCCATGTCCCCAGTGTTGGAGGTGGTGCCTGGTGAGAGGTGCTTGGCTCGTCAGGGGCAGATACATCATGGCTTGGTGCTGTCCTCACAATAGGGAGTTCTTGCAAGATCTATTTAAAAGTGTGTAGTTCCTCCCCTAGCCTTCTCTCTGCTCCTACTCTTACCATGTGACATGTTGGATCCTGCTTCACCTTCTACGTGAGTAATACCTCTCTGAGGCCTCCCCAGAGCCTGAGCAGATGCCAGCTTGTACAACCTGCGGAGCTGTGAGCCAGTTAAACTTCTTTTCTTTATACATTACCCGGTCTCAAGTATTCCTTTATAGCAACACAAGAACAGCCTAATACACAGGTGTACCATTTTTTCTCATTTATGCAACAATTTTTACGATATCTTTTATGCCACTATTTTTACGATATCTTTTCTAGATGTACATATGTTTAAATACACAAATACTTACCATTGTATTATAATTGTCTACAACATTCAGTACAGTAACATGATCTAAAGGATAGTAGTCAGGGAGCAATAGGTTCTACCATATAGCCTGAGTATATAGTAGGCTAAACTATCTAAGTTTTGTAAGTACACTCTATGATATTTGCATGATTACAAAACTGCTTAATGATACATTTCTCAGAACATATCCCCATAGTTAAGCAATACATGACTGTATGTTCAAGTACTGTGCCTTATCTAAATAAGTGTTTTAGTTCACTCTTGCTCACTCTCTCACTTTCTCTCTCTCTCTCTCGTTACACATGGCTATCAGAGGGCATTTTTGTTTTTCGTATATTTCCTTGGGAAAAACAAATGTTGCTTTCACATTTAAAAATTTTATTTTCCTCTTTGACTAACAAATATGATTGACAAATAAAAAGACCTGTGACCTCAAAAAGCTCTGTGTGATAGTGGCTTAATTAAGGTGTTTCTTTTCATTTAATATATGGATTACCATTTATGCCAATATTATAACCAGATTATTCAATCAACAATAAGGATTTATATTTATTATGAGAAAGGCATGATTGATCAAATGTATGAATAAATATCCAACCATTACATGAGCTTGTCTTATACACGGTGACTATCAAGCACTTACGCATGTTAATTAGAGATGTTTTGTATTCTTCCTTATGTTTCATAAAACATTTATTTTCCACAATTTCTTCTGAATACCTTCTTCTGGGTTGACAGCTGAAAGCATTAAGGCATTTCATGAGAAATATTTTAAGGTTTTTACCTGTTCTTTGGTGGAAATAAGAATTTTCTTTCTCACAGACTGGTGCACAAAGACTCCATCTAACAGCTACCCATATTTCCTGACAGTGACTCCGAAAGGTTAGTTTCTAAAAGTTTAAAAGTCATTTCATTATATCAGAGCTTTTATCCAAAATTCATGCTGACTGTAAAAACATATATGGGTAAGGATTATTTACTTTGAAATCATCACAAGCAAATAATATCCGGAAACTTGTACCTTCAACTTGCTGGTCATATTTTCTAAATACACCTTAAATAAACATAAAATTAGCATACTAGTGTTCACTCTTTCTGAACCTATAATTATTTCACTTTCATTTGTATTATAACAGCCATGCATGTTTGGTAATTTTATTTCTCTGATAGTTGGGAAAATATAATTTGTTCTATTGTATTTATTATTTTCCAATGAGATGTTCAGTCATTGTCCCAGAAATACATAGGTTCAAAAGTTAAATAAGATAGAGAATTAACCATATCATGTAGTTACCCTATCTGAAGCAGAAAAAGATTTATTTCCTTAAAACAAAACAAAACAAAAATAATTTTCCATTCTTTACCATCTATTTCTTTAATATTTGAGTTAGCTAAGCTTGGTAAAAAGGATTGCTGTGTGCTGTAATTTGAGGGTTTTCAGGACCTATTAATTTAAAAAAGTCCTCCAAATAAATAAAAAGCAGCTGCTCCAACCCACATGGCCTGATAATTTCACCCTTAGGACAAGTGAATAATGAACTATAAGAAAGTACTTTGTATTTTAGGGAGATGAGTACGGAGAGAGAGGAGCTTGGAAATGGAGACAAATTTTAAAGCACATAAAATCTTGGAGAAGAATGTTCCTTGAGATATAGGATAGCTTGTAATCATAAAATAAGTATACCATTTACCCAGGGGTGGTGTGAAGACACTAGAAGGGCTAGAGCAGCTGAAATAAACTGTTTCTAGGGCTACATTTTCTTTTTCTTTTTCTTTTTCTTTCTTTCTCTTTCTTTCTTTCTTTCTTTCTCTCTCTCTTTTTCTCTTTCTTTCTTTCTTTCTTTTCTTTCTTTTCTTTCTTTCTTTCTTTCTTTCTTTCTTTCTTTCTTTCTTTCTTTCTTTCTTTCTTCTTTCTTTCTTTCTTTTCTTCTTCCTTTCTTTCCTTTTTTTTCTTTTTTTCCAGAAGTCTGGGATACTTATTATGGTATCTTCCAGCATAATGCTTTAGAAGAAGTTAGCAAAGTATCAGTGATTGGATGAGGGCAAGACCTCCTAAGCTCCACAGATACAGTGGCTAGGACATGGAATTGTACCATTTATTTCTGAAAGATCTAAACTTTGTATCTTTTTCTTTCTGTGAAAAGGATAACACATGGCCTACACTGTAAATACCTTGTATTTTAGTCAGGAGAGGCCAGGGCATTTGGTGCTTTACTGCTATAGAGTGTTCTCATTGGAAAAAAAATAACATTGACCCAGTGAATGAGAGCACCCAGATAAAATGATTACAACCTATTGTATAATTCCCTGAGCCCACCCAGTTGTGTCATGGAATAGGATATCACATATGTATACAATGGAATTTGTATCCAACAGAAGAAGCATTTGTTCCTTGATTTTTTGAAGTGTATAAACAGTAGATATTCATTTGCGTTTGTTTTATTTTAGGTATCCCAATACCTAAATACACAGAAATTACTGGAAGAAATATTCAATCTGGTGTGATATACTAGGTGAATGTGTCATAAGAATTTCTGTTCCTTACAAAATTGTGAATGCAAAGTTTTAGGATTTATATTGGCTATATGATACTGATCTTTGATATCTTTGTACCTTAAAGCCTGATTTTCATAGTGAACACTGGCATTCACAGTATTGTTTTTTCTCTGGCTATATCAAGAACTTTAGTTGTTTTTTGTTAAATGAAAAGAATGAAGAGACTATTTTTCAGGTTTAAAAGTTAAAGTTCTGTGTGCAGACTTTCATGTCATTTAGAAAAAGGAAATAATTGGAGTTAATTGGTTTTGCTGTAATTTTTCTTCAGTGGATTAAAAAAAATCTATGCCTAAAATACTATTTAATGATAATGGGTGACAATTTCTATAAAAATACAATTTTTGTTTCTTAGAAAGTTAACTTTTTTCTATATTTTATATAAATATAGCATTAGTCAGCAACTGTGTTCGGATGCCTAAAATGTATAGCTTTTTCGTTTGTTTGTTTGTTTCAAGAAGCTATGTCTTAGTTAATTTAGGAGACTATAGGGTTGTTAGGAAGACACATATAAATGGAGAAGCCAGAAAAACACAAAAACTGGACACAAAAATAGATTATTAGAATGGAGCTGTACATAGATATTAGAATTGGTGGCTTTTTAAAGTAACTGAGACATAGTTGCACATTTCCATACTCCTGTGTTTACCATTGAGCTTTTTCACCCTCTTTGTATTTTTCTCTATATCATTAGTTTTCTTACTTATAATTTTGATACTCTTATAGCTTCAGTTTTTCAAGCCCTTTACAACTATCCCGTCACTCTGCATTCTCTTTCTAATGACTGTTCGGTTTCAGCATCTGTCAAATACGTTGATGCCTTCATTTGACAAGTCAGGTTCAAACCTCATAATCGTATTGGCTAATGTCATTTCCATGCTAGACATCATAGATGACTGTTAAATCTTAGGGTTAGCTGCCTTTGGATGATTTATCTATTTTTATTTAGTTCAATCTGTGGCACAGGCTGGATCATGTGGGTCTAAATATGAGTTAAAATTACATTGATTGGAGATCTAGAGGTTTTCCTTTAGGAGAAACTATAGGCTTGGAATAAACAATAATTGGTACATTTGAGATTTTAAAATTCTGTCTTCTATACATACGGCCAATAAACATATGAAAGAAAGCTCAACATTACTGATCATTAGAGAAATGCAAATCAAAACCACAATGAGATAGCATCTCACGCCAATCAGAATGGCAATTATTAAAAAGTCAAAAAACAACCAGTGTTTTTGAGGTTATTGAGAAAAAAGGAATGCTTTTATACTGTTGGTAGGTGTGTAAATTAGTTCAACTATTGTGGAAGACAGTGTGGTGATTCCCCAAAGACCTAGAGGCAGAAATACCATTTGATCCAGGAATCTCATTACTGGGTCTACACCCAAAGGAATATAAATCATTCTAGTATAAACATACGTGCACATGCACTTGCATGTTCATACAGCACTATTCACAATAGCAAAGACATGGAACGCCCATCAATGATAGACCGAATAAAGAAAATGTGGTACATATACAACATGGAATACTATGCAGCCATAAGAGGAACAAGATCATGTCCTTTGCAGGGACATGGATAAAGCTGAAAGCCATTATCCTCAGCAAACTAACACAGGAACAGAAGACCAAATACCAAATATTGTCACTTATAAGTGGGAGGTGAATGATGAGAACACATGGACACATAGTGGGGAGCAACACTCACTGGGGCTTGTTGGAGGATGGGGGTGGGTGAGAGGAGGGGTGAATCAGGAAGAATAGCTAATAGGTGCTGGGCTTAATAGCTAGGTGATGGGATGATCTGTGCAGCAAACCACCATAGTTCATGTTTACCTATGTAACAAACCTGCACATCTTGCACCTGTGTCCCTTAACTTAAAATAAAAGTTGGAAAATAAAAAAATAACTATCTTCTCTAACACAAGGAGCTATTCTCCAATATTATGCATCATTTATTCATTTACAACTTATTTGGCCACTCAATTCATTTTATATATATGTGTGTGTGTGTGTGTGTGTGTGTGTGTGTGTGTGTATTATATATATATATATAATATAGGGGAGAATATATTGGATATTGGATTTTGTGTCTCTTCCTAGTTCAAGAATAAAGATACTTTATGTGATTGGGTTATTAAAGCAAACTGTCAATCACATGACTGCTTATATGTTCCCTTGAGGCCAGGTCATTTGACTTTATATTCTTCATGTTTATAAAATGGTCCCCCTAGCCCATCTATAACTCCAGGAGACTTGCCTGCTGGTAGTGATGTATTTCTTACAGGATCACACTCCTTGGTACTTTGTAGGCTGGTATTTATTAGTAATATGCCCTGTAAGTCCCTCTGTCCAGTGGGCATTATGGTTCTTTCTGGTCAAGGTTCTTAGTATATTTGGAAGTGGACATGCAGTTGATATTTGTAGTCCCATATTCTCAGCACAGTTTTCCCAGTTCAAGATGTCCTTGGTATTCAGTGCTGCACAGATATTCTTTGTAATGAATGGATGACAGTCCTTAATTGATCCTTACTTGTTTGTTTCCCACAAAGTGAAAATAAGTCCTGTATGCAATATGCAATATTTAAAATTTTTAATTTCAAAAAATTAATATGATTATTAATCTTATGATCAAATAAAGTGGTTATTAACTAGCAATTATGTGCAACATTCTAATATTTGTATGAATTAGATATGTCACACAACATGTGATCTTAATCCTTCAATCAATTATAAATACTTACTCATATATTTCTACAATGTTACCAAATTTCAATCTGAATTTATAATATGAATCAGTCTTTCCTAATTCTCACACCCCTAAAATGTCAGCTGAGTGAATTATTTACCAATAATACACTTACCAGTAAGATGGCATAGACTTAAGTTAAAGCATTACTTTACTTAACTTCTTTTCAACTTTCAGGTTATCCTAGTCTAAGCTGTTTACTTGGATTTTTCCTCTTTTAATTCTTGTATTCATCTCTGTTGATCCTAGTATTCTGATAACAGATTCTAATAATTCCCCAACCATTCCCCAAAGCTGCCCCAAATACAAAAGCTGAAATAAAAGAAAAAGGAAAGTACTGTAACAAGGAAGGGGATAGAAAAGTCTTCATGTAGAAGAAGATGCCCAAGTGGAATTTTGAAAAATGGCTACTAATTTGACAAAAGTATGAAAGTAAAGGACATTTGTGGGTAACACATATTTAAAATACTCAATGTGTAATTATTAATTCACTGATTCCATAAACATGCCTTGAAGTCCTGCTATGTTTAGGTCTTATACGAGATGCTGGAGCTAAAGATTTAGAAAACAGTGTCCTATAATTTATAGGGAGATTCATAATAAGTTCGGCATTTAATAAGGCGAAAATAGAATAAGTGTTATGCCGAGATTGTATGCATGTACTCTGGACGCTCACATATGGTCACATATCTCAGCCTGGGAAGAAAGGAGTTACTGAAGAGGTTCTGTATGAAATCATTTTGAAATCAATGTACTGAGGTATAATTTACATATAATAAAATGGACACATTTACTCTACAGATTGATAACTTTTGACATTCAGCTGTGAAACCTCCACCCCAATTAAGATATAGAATGTCTCAATATTCTGTAAAATTCTGTCCCTTTGCAATCTTTTGTTGTGCATCTTTTCTTGCTAGTCCTTCTAGAATAAGTAATTTTTGAAATGAGTTTTTGACAGATTTTTCAGTAGTTATGTAAGAAGAACAAGAATTTGAGTAGTTATTTTAGAAAAACAAGAAGAAAAAGCACCTCACTAAAAGCAGGGCTTCTGTCAAAGAGCATAAGAAAATGAGGCTAGAGAAGTTCGTAATTAGAGATAAAAAACACTGAAAGATTTTAAAGATGATAAAAAACACTGAAAGATAATCTGTAGTACTTCCATGGGTTTAAAACAGGGTAAGTCATAATAATAGCAGTAAAGTTAATGATGATGATAATAATAATATTATTGAGTATTTACCCAGAGGTGGGCACTTATATGCATGATTTAATTTAACCTTGTAAAGAGGTTGCTTTTCTCATCCATTAAAGATTTGAGAAGCTAGAAACTCAGCAGTATTAAATGAATTGAAGATTCACAAATAGTAAGAGCTCCTGGGAGGTATTTACACAAAAACCCTTTTTATTTTACTTTCAACATGATTTTTTTAAAAAATTAACAATAAATTGATGATAGATTGAAAGCAGCAGGGCTGGTGTCCAATTTGAGAGATAATTAGGAGGTGGAATCTACAGGGCTTAATAACACAGGGTTGAGGGAAGGATTTGGTAAAGAGAGTATTGAGGATCATTTTCAACTTAGATGAGCAGATGATGCAATTACCCAAGATGAAGACAATTGAAATAGAAACAGGATTGGAGATAACAATTCAATGTTAGCCATGCTGAATTTAAGCATGAATGTGACTTCCAAGTGTTGAAGTATGGCAGGAATTTGGAAATACAACTCTAAATTTTGGAAAAAAATTTCTAGACTGTTAAAAAAGATGTGAAATCATTAGTACACACATTTTAGTTAAAGCCAGAGAGAATGTAAATAATTAACAGAAAAAAAAACTAAGGATAGAAGAGCAAAACATTTATCTTTAAGGAATGTTGGGGAAAAACAAATCAAAGATAATATTAAGCAGAAAAACAACAAAAAACCCGAATAATAGAAAATAGTGTCTTGGAAATCAAGGGCTCAGTGGGTTCCAAGATGCTATTTTTTAATGACATCATGAGAAGTGAAAAGAGAAGTCATAGAGAAGAAAAAGAAGAAGAATGATTAAATATGTCCATTGCACTTTGAATCCAGGCAGTCACAGGAAATTTGCATGAAAGTAGTTTCTTTGTAATGGGGAAGAAGGTGGACTGCAATGCATGGAGATTTGAATAAGAAAAAGGGACAATGCGTGTAGAAAGCTCAAGATGCTCAATTTTGAGGAACGGAAACAGATGGGAATATGTTATAGGAAATCATAAAACTGAGGGAGTTGTTTTTTGCTTGATCCAGTTCCAAAAGAAATAGTCACACACAAAAAAAGAAAAGAAAAACAAAAAAGAAAAGAAAGAGGAAAAGAGGAATTAATCATGAAGAAGAAGGATACTTAATGCAACAAAACCGTTGAGGATGTATGATGGGATGGTGTTTGAGCACAGGTAGAGGGATAATGTAACGAGGGTGCTGTAACATGGCCATTTGCTAGACTGACAGCGTAGGTTGGAGAGCAGGCACTTTTTGCTGAAGCAATTTCCTCAGCCTTGTGTTTGTGGAATTTCAGAGTGTAACTATTCTGTTGTGGGGTGAGGTGGAGGGCTGCAAGGAAAACTACACTCTGAGGCTCACTTAAGGCATGTGCTGCCGGTAACACTTGTGAATGAGGTGCAGATTTAGAGGCAGTAATTATGACATTAGCATCGCAGAGAGCCCAGTGAAAAGTTTTTGGAGGGAAGAAAATTGTTTATAATGATTGCTTTCTGTTTTAGATTTTACTCTATAAAACATTGTTTCCAAAATCAGAAACCTAGATGGCCTCTAATTCTTATTATTCACTGCTCAAGAACTGTGCCTGTTTCCTCTTATTAAGTATGTTTCCTTGTGCTGTTCTGTTGCTTAGACAATTTACTTTGGTTCTTCCTATTGCATTCTCATTGAGTTTTCTTATCTTTTCTCACATTTGTTTCCTTGTGATAGTGCAGGGCTGAGTCTTCCTGGTTCCTTCAATGGCTAGCTACATTACATTTCTTTCACTGAAAGCCTTCCCTTTTTTCTAGTGGGGACGGGCATATTGGTGTGGGAAACAGGAGAGCTGAAGAGAGAGAGAAGGGGTGTGAGTGGAAATAGTGAGTGGGTATTATATCAGTAGGCCTTTATCATCTGTCGCTTTCTTTCCTGAAGTTTCAGTGATGACATTTGTGATAACATTCGTAAGAATGTAATAGACCTGTTTTTCCTAATTTTTAATATATACTTCAGTAAATCAAGGTTCACATCATACTACAAGTTCAAGAAGTTAAATAGGAAGAAACAATTCCCTAGTCAAGCCTGAGAATATATGAGAACTTAATTTCAATGCCATACAAAAATATTCTTTGTGTGAAATAGGCAAGAGTTATTTTTTGACATGTAAATAAAATATGTTTTACAAGCATTGACAATAGACACATTTTATAACAGCATAAACATTATAAATAAGAAAGTAGAGTATAAAAGTATTGTGTGAGAGAGGTCAATGCCAGTAAGAAATTATGAAGTTAACAAGAGGAAGAAAAAAAATTGGTGTAAATAGATTGAATGAGTTGCTCTGTTAAAAAAAAAAAAAAAAAAAAATAACACATACAGATGTTGGTTAGAGAAAACATGGGTAAAGTTAGAATAAAAAAATAAACTTAGGATAGGTCATTAAATCTAGCTGTTTTAAATGTTTTAAAAATTGGAAAGTATAAGCAACATACTGGAGACTACAAATAATAATTTATCTTTAAGTATCATCAGTGATGATTGAAAGAAAATCATACAAAGGACCATGAAGTAAACATGACCTTTTTTTTTTTTTAACTTGGTAAAGGGCTTTTTATTTTATATCTCTCCAAAGAATGAAAAATGCAGACAAAAAGATGTTCAACATCATGAATCATAAGGGAAATGCAAATCAAAACTACATTGAGACACCACCTCAAACCTGTTATGATGGCTTCTATTGTAAAAACAAAACAAGTGATGAGGAGGATGTGGAGAAATTTTAGCCCTTTTTCAGTATGAGTGGGAATGTAAAATGGTGCAGCCACTGTGGAAAACAGAATGGTGTGCCTCAAAAAATTAAAAATATAATTCCTACATGATTCAGCAATTCCATTTCTGGGTATATACTCAAAAGAATTAAAATCAGGGACTCAAACAGGTATCTGTGCACCTATGTGCATAGCAGCATTATTCACAATAGTCAAAAGATGGAAGCAACCCAAGCGTGGATTGCAATTGACATGAATGAACAAGCAAAATGAGATATACACACACAAGGAAGAATTATTCAGCCTTCAAAAGGAAGAAAGTTTTGACAACATGGTATTAAACAGATGAACCTCAAGGACATCAAGCTAAGTAAAATAAGTGGTGTCTACCATGGGACAAATATTGTATGATTTCACTTACAGAAGCTACTTAGAATAGTCAGAATCATAGGAACAGAAAGTAGAATGCTGGGGAAGGAGGAAATAGGGAGTTATGTTTCATGAGTATGGAGATTCAGTTTTGAAAGATAAAAAAGTTCTGGAGATGGTTCATGATGATGTCATGCTATGTATATTTTTTACCACAATTAAAAAAATAGTTTTATTTTAAAAGGCCGAAGGGTGATGAAAGTCCTCACTGCTTTATCCATCTTCAGGAGTTTTCTTCTCCATTCAATTCATTAAAAGAACTTACAAATCTTACAATTTTCTAGGAAGCTGTTCCTGTGCAGTTTGCTCTCCTGGATTTCTCCCAAGGGACTACTGTCATGGAACAGAATTCCACCCAGGTAACATGGGGCCCAGCCAACCGCAAATGCCAACCAGGAATTTGTGTACTGTCTTTAAGAAGAAAGGAGCTGGATGGGCCTGAGGGTAAAGGAACAAGAAGGTGTGGGTAGGGGCTGAGACCAGCCTAAGTGTTGGAATTTGTCCTTGTCAGCTGCAGGAAAAGCCCTGTCAAGGCCTGCACAGAGGCTCCAAGTGCAGAAGTATATGTGCATGTGCCCATGTGTGCTTTCACTTATTTATATGTTCATCTATTCATGTATTCAATGCACACAATGAGCAGCTGCTGTATGCTGGGTACTGTTCTATCTAGCAGTAAACCAGCCTGGCTGGGCTTTGTCCTCATAGGAAAGATATAATGAACGGGCTCACAGGCAAGCACGTGTGTACAGTGAGCCCGCAACTGCATTCTGATGGGGTACATTAGGCAAGTCTCATTTCTCTGGTAGCCAGTGGGAGATGCATGCAGATAAAGTCAACAGAGAGTCAGGAGCAAGATGCAAGAAAAGTTGGAGATACAATTTGTGCTCAGAATGCCGAGGCCCTTGCCAGCCATGCGAAGGTCTTAACCCTAGAGCAGCACGAAGCCATGAAGGATTCTAGGCAGCAAGAGGCATGGTGAGATTCGTGTTTTGGAAATTTCCCGCAGGCTGCAGTGTGAATACATAGTAGGAAGGCAGGAGGCCAGGTGAGAGAGGAGCTGGCCTGCTTCAGGAGCTAGAAGCCTTTGGAGGTGTTTAGCAGGTAAAGTCCACAGCATTTGGTGGTAGTTGGATTCGTGGGAGGGGAAGTAAGAGGGGAGATTGAGACATGAAACTGGAACAAAATCATGAGATTTGGTATCCATCAGTCCAACTATTCCTACTTTCCCCTGTGTGATGTTGAGTTGATGTGCTCATAGTCTTAGTTGATGTGCTTTTAAAATGAGAAAAGGAGCCACCTTGGCCCCTCTTTCTCTGGAGTTTCTGCTACAATGATTGGGTGAGATCATGTGAATACAGACCTTTGTCATCAGGGGCAAGGTGTTGCAGGTTTATTGATGAGAATGTGGATGGTGATGGTGATGGAGAACATAATTCTGGTACTTAAGGGGTTGAGGAGTGCTGCATGTACTCCACATAGGGCAGCATACTCAGAGCTTTATGCATATCATCCAGTTGGATTTTGTCCCACATTTGGAGATACGTGTTACTATCCCCAAGACAATGAGAAAACAGCTCCAGAGACGCTTGTGCAAGGTCACCCAGAGGAGGAGGTTCAGAAGGCAGATTCAAAACATGGTTTGTCTGGATTTAAAACTCTTGTGAGCCCCACACCACCAGCCACTTAAGAAGGCAATTGTACTCTGAGATTTTATCAGTCTCAGTTTGCTTTGGGGCCAGGATGTGTGTTCATTCATTCATCAGTCCATTCAGAAAATATACATGGAGTACCTAACATTTGGCAGCCACAGCCCAAGCCCGTGAGAGGAACAGTGGACAAAACATACATCTTTGCATGACTTTTCTATTGTGGCTTAAAAAAAAAGACATATTCTACTCTCTGAACAAATTTTTCAGTGTATGGCACATACAGTATTGTTAATTGTATGCACATTGTTGCACAGCACATCTCTAGAGCTTTTTCATTCTGCCTGACTGAAACTCTATACACATTTTACAACTCCCCATTTCTCTCTCCTCCTAGGCCATGGCAACCACCATTCTACTTTGTTTCTGTGAGTTTGACTACTTTAAATATCCCATGTAAGTGTAATCATGCATCATTTCTCCTTACGTGACTGGCCTGTTTCACTTAGTATAATGTCCTAAAGTTTCATTCATATTGTAGCATATGACAGAATTTCCTTCCTTTATAAAACTGAATAATATTCCATTGTATGTATTTACCATATTTTATTTATCCACTGATCTGTTGATGGACAATTACGCTGAGTCCACATCTTGGCTATTATGACTAATGCTGCAATGAACATGGGAGCACAGCTAACTCTTTGAGATCCTGATCTCAATTCATTTAGATCAATACCCTGAAGTGAGATTGTTGAATCATATGGTAGTTCTATTTTTTAAATTTGGAGGAAACTTAGTACTGTTTTTCAAAGCAGCTGCACCATTTACTTTCCCACCGACAGTGCAGAAGGGTTCCAATTTCTCCACATCCTCAGCAGCACTTGTTCTTTTCTTTTCTTTTTTAAAATATTTTAATTTAGATGAAGAGATTACATGTGAGTGTTTGTTACACTGTTATGTTATGTACTGGTGGAGATTGTGCTTCTAATTCACCCATTACCCAAATAGTGAATGTTGTACCCAATAGGCAATTTTTCAGTCTTCCCTGTCCTCCCACCCTCCCCTGTTTTGGAGTAACCAGTGTCTGTCACTTCTACCTTTATATCCATGTGCACCCATTGTTTAGCATTGATTTATAAATGAGAACATGTAGTATTTGATTTTCCGTTTCTGAGCTAGTTCACTTAAGATAATGGCCTCCAGCTCCATCCATGTTGCTGCAAAAGACATTCATTCTTTTTTATGGCTATATGGTATTCCATTTTATGTGTGTATTCGTGTGTGTGTGTGTGTATGTGTGAGTATACATGGTATTTAATATAGATATAATACATATATGTATATATGTATATTACATCAATAAATACCAACATTGATGTGATAGGCCATATTAAATGTGATACACAGACACACACACACATACACAGACATTTTCTTTATCCAGTCAACCATTGGATAGACACTTAGGTTGGTTCTATGACTCTCCCATTGTTAATAGTGCTGTGATGAACATACAAGTGCAGGTGTCTTTTGTATACAGTAATTTATTTTTCTTTGAATAAATACCCAGTGTTCGAATTGCTGGGTTGAATGGAGTCCTATTTTCAGTTCTTTGAGATACCTCCATATTGTTTTCCATAAAGGTTGAACTAATTTGCATTCCCACCAACAGTGTATGAGCATTCCCTTTTCTCTGCATGCATGCCAACATCTGTTATATTTGACTTTTAATTCTAGTCATTCTGACTGTTGTGACATAATATCTTATTGTGGTTTTAACTTACATTTCTCTGATGTTTAATGATGTTGAGCAATTTTTGTGTTCGTTTTTCACTTATTATTTCTTCTTTTGATAAATGTCTGTTCATGTCTTTGCTAGTTTTTAATGGGGTTTGTTGTTTGTATCTTATTGAGATTTTGAATTCCTTATAGATTCTGGATATTAGTCCTTTGTGAGAGGCATAATTTGCAAATATTTCTCCCATTCTGTAGGTTGTCTGTTTACTCTGCTGATTATTTCTTTTGTTGTACAGAAGGCTTTTAGTTTAATTAAATCCCATATCTATTTTTATTTTTGTTTCATTTGATTTTGGGGTATCCATCATAAGTTATTTGCCTAGACAAATCTCCAGAGGAGTTTTTTTTTCTAGCTTTCTTCTAGAATTTATATAGCTCAGGTCTTACTTTTAAGTCTTTCATCCATATTGACTTAATTTTTGTATAAAGTGAAAGATAAGGGTCGATTTTCATTCTTCTGCATATGGCTAGCCAATTTTCCCAACATTTTTTGAATAGGATGTCCTTTTCAGATTTGTTATTTTTGTCAACTTTACTGATGATCAGTTGGTTGTAGGTAAGTGGCTTTATTTCTGGGTTCTTTATTCTGTTCCACTGATCTACGTGTCTCTTTTTGTACTAGTACCACATTGTTTTAGTTACTAAATCCTTGTAGTGTAATCTGAAGTCAGACAATATGATGCCTCTGGATGTGTTTTTCTTGTTTAGTAATTCTTTGGCTCTTTGGGCTCTTTTTTGGTTTTGTGTGAACTCTAGGACTGTTTTTTTCTAATTCCATGAAAAATGATGTTGGTAATTTGATAGGGATTGCGTTGACTGTGGATTATTTTGGGCAGTGTTATCATTTTAATGATATCAATTCTTCCAACCCATGAGCGTGGGATGTTTTCCATTTGTTTGTCATCTATGATTTCTTTCATCAGTGCTTTGTAGTTTTCTTTGTAGAAATCTTTCACTTCCTTGCTTAAATGTGTTTATAGGTATTTCATCTATTTGTGACTATTGTAAATGTGATTTGAGTTCTTGATTTGGGTCTCAGCCCAAATATTACTTTTTTAAAATAGGAAAAGTTTCATGAGTTTGGATATTCTCCTTGCATGGGGACCATGCTAATCTTTCCTGTATCATTCTAATTTTAGTATATGTGCTACTGAAGAGAGCACCAAACATTATTGATGTATAAAAATGCTACTGACTTTTGTACATCAATTTTGTAAGGTTCATTTGCTCTATAGTCACTTACGTCCAGAGTTCCTTTGTTGATTTCCTGCCCCAATAATCTGGTGATATCAGTAGGGTGTTGAGTTACTCACTATTATTTTATTGCTATCAATCTGTTTTCCTGGTCTAGTACTATTTTTTTTATGAAACTGGATACTCCAATGTTGGGTGCATATATATATAGAATAGCTAAATCTTCTTCTTATATTGAACCCTTCATCATTATCTAATATCCTACTTTCTATAATTTTTACTGATATTGGTTTATAGTCTGTGTTATGTGTTATGAATATGGCTGGTCATGCTCATTTTTGTTTTCCATTTGCATAATATGTCTTTTTGTACCCCTTTACTTTGTCTGTAGTATTTAGCCAAGACTAACTATCTTGTAGGTAGCAAGTGGTTGTGTCGTTTTTTCTTTAAAATACAATTTGCCATTTTGTATGTTTTAGGTAAAGCATTTAGGCCATTTATATTCAAGAGTGATATTGATATGAAAGGTTTTGTTCCTGTCATAGTGTTGCTAGCTAGTTGCCTTGGAGTTTCAACTGTGTAATTGCTTTATAAGAGCTGTGAGCTTTGTAGTTATGTATCCTTTTATGATAGTGAATATCATCCTTTTGTTTCCATGTTACAAATCCTTTGAGTATTTTCATTTGACTAGTCTAATGGTAATACATTTTCTTTGTAGTTATTTGTCTGGGAAAGATTTTAGTTTTGCTTCATTTTTTGAAGCTTTGTTTGGTAAGATATGAAATCCTTGACTGGTGTTTTTTATACATAAAGAGACTAAAAATAAGCTCCTAATCTCATCTGCTTATAATTTCTGCTAAAAAATCTGCTGTTAGTCTGACGGATTGCCTGCGAAGGGATTCATCACTTCTCTCTTACTGATCTTAGAATTTTTTTTTTCCTTCATATTGACTTTGGATAGTCTGATGACTATATTCCTTCATGAGGTTTATCTTGAAATACATCATCTAAGAGGTCTCTTAACTTCTTGTATCTGGTTGACTAAATCTCTCCCAAGACCAGGGAAATTTTCCTGAAATATTTTGTTAAATATACTTCTCATACTTTTTACTTTTTTGTCTTCTCTCTCTGCAATACCTGTAACTCATAGGTTTGGATGCTTTACAAAATCTCATATTTCTCGAAGGGTTTTTTTTTCATTTTTAAATTGCTTTTTATTTTTTTTTTATCTGGTTAATTTGAAAGAGCTGTCTACTAGCTCTGAAATTCTCTTTTCCACTGGTCTAGCCAGTTGTAAAAACTGTCAGCTGTCTTTTCTTATTCCTTCAACAAATTTTTATTTCCTGAAGTTATATTTTTTAAACGATATCTATCTCTTCTTTTATCCTCTGCATTGCTTTTCTGATTTAATTGTGTTGGCTTCAAATTTCACTTGGATCTCATTGTGCTTCTTAAAAATCAATATTTTGAATTCTTTATCTGGTATGTCAGATATTTCATTTTGGTTAGAATTCCTTGCTGGAGAGTTAGTGTGACCCTTTGGAGATGTAATGCTTTGGTTTTTCATACTTTCATAGTTGTTTCTCTGGTTCCTTCTCATGAAAGGAAGCTATGTCTCTTCCTTATTTATTGAATTTGCTTTCATTTAGATGGGAATTTTCCCTCTCTTAAGGATATATATATACCCTTAAGAGATATATATCTCTCCTTAAGAGAGAGAGATATATATCCTTAAGAGAGATATATATATCTC